>NW_008330576.1:1343377-1352185 GCF_000622305.1 Nannospalax galili
AAAGCTGGAGGTGATGGCACACGCCTTTAATCCCAGCACTCCGGAGGCAGAGTAAGGCATATCTCTGTGAATTCAAGGCCAGCCTGGTCTACATAGTGAGTTCCAGGACAGCTGGGGCTACAGGGAGATGCTGCATTAAAAAAAAAAAAAGGAATAATATTTACAATTTGCTAATATGCATGAGTTGGTATTTCCAAAGACAGTTAAGGTTAGTCCCATCCCCCAGGCTACGACGGTACTTACTGATGGTTCTTCTAATGGACAAGCAGCTTATGTGATTCATGGGCAAAGTTATTCTTTTCTACTGCACAAACAGGGGAAGCCACAAAAAATGATATAACTCATTGCTTGACTTGCTTTTCCGTAGCTGGGATCCCTAACGTTATAAAAACAGATAATGGCTCTGGCTATACCAGTCAGGGATTCCAACGTTTCTGTTTGCAATTGGGCATTGAGCATAAAACTGGGATACCGTATAACCCACAAGGACAAGGTATAGTGGAAATAGCTCATGGTGCCTTATAAACACAATTACAAAAAATAAGAAAAGGGGAGTTATATCCCCAGACACAAATAAGAAAAGGGGAGTTATATCCACAGACACCAAGTAATCTTTTACATCATGCTCTTTTCATTTTAAGCTTTTTGAATTTGGATAAAAAGGACCACTCTGCGGCAGACAGAATGTGGCATCCTCAGTCACAGGATACCTACGCCCAGGTCAGGCGGAAGGATCCTTTAACTGGGCAATGGAATGGCCCTGACCCTGTATTGATAGGGGGAAGAGGGCATGTTTGTGTTTTTCCACAGGACGCTGATGGAGCCAGGTGGCTGCCAGAAAGGCTGGTGAGGTTTGCTGGACGAGCGCCAAAAAAAAAGTAGAAAAGAATGAGGAGACAGATGTGGCTGATGATGATGTTCCTACAAGTGATTGTGGCTGAATTATACTGGACTTATGTTCCTGATCCACAACATTGCACCCCGTGATATGGGAGAAAAAAAGAGATAGTAGTGACTGTGAATGACTCTTGGTTAATTGCTCAGCCTGCTTCAAAACACCTGATGATTATTCTGGGTTGGGAAGTGGGTTGCTTATTTGTTTTGTTAAAAATAAGTCCGGGTGTGTACTAGTAGATGACTGTGTGCTTGTGGGACAAAGTGGATATTGTACCAATGTCAATGTGTTATTGCCAAGAGATAATAGAAAAAACAAAAATTTTCCCCACATTTCCACCCTGTAAACAGCGGCAGATATTCTAAAGAGGCGAGAGCCTCCTTACATGCTTTTCCTCCTCTTTGTTTTCACCTGGTGGCAGTAAAGTTGTTTATGCCTGTGGCAAATCAAGGCAGCTGTGCATAATATGAGATTGCACTCCCTCCCCTAACAGAGGCCGGTAGTCAAAGACAGGTAAGATCTTCTGGGAGAAAGTCAACCTAAGACAGGGCGTAGCTGATGAAAGCTACGTGCCAATGACGGGTAAGGCTTTGCTCTGGCAGAAGACAACCTAAGCCAGGCACGATCCTTCTGTCCCAGATAGGCATAATCTGGGGTTTTAAAATTATATAAGGAAGGGGGATATGTCGGGAGCCGCTAATCATTGAGCTGCAGCAGCCTCATTTACTGAGTTTGTGTCATGCAAACCAGTACTTAACCTGCCCATTCAGGAGGAAGAAGTTTTCTGGAGAGCCTCACAATACCTGACCTTGAGGCATTAGTGGTAAACAAAAGGATCCAAGAAGACTTTGATCTGACCACTCCCTGACCCTCAGATACAGGTGGGGAAATACAGCAATTGTAACTAATTGAGTTCTTCTGTATAAAAAGACAGAACTGAAATAAACGGAGGCTGGCAGTATTGACTGTGAGCCCTCCCAAGAAGCGTCTTTCCTGTCTTCTTTTATTTCTTTCAATCCTCACTCCCCCTTTCAGGTACTGTCTGTTTTGGCTGGCTGGCACCGGCAGTTAATGAGATAGTCAACTTTTCATGTCTGGAATCCCATCTCCAGGTGCAGTGCTTCTGGACCTGGCCATAGATGTGTGGGTCTCTGTAAGTCTGCCCACTTTTCTGAATTCTTCAGAATTGCTTAATCTCTCTCCTTTTCTAAACATGATTTCTGTAATGCCTTGGGCTGTCCCTAGCATCTTGTCTTTCTTTACTTTTTCTCTAAACTTTCCTTCTCTCTGCCATGTGGCTGCCCATCAACTACATGTCTGACCTCCATGTAGGCTCTAAACCTGCATGGCTTCATGGCTTTCTTCCCTTCTCCCCTCCATTCTCCCCTTCAAGGCCACTGCCAAGATCACCAGTTTGCCTGCCCTGAGGGTTTCCCTTAAAATTCTAATAAAATTGTCCTAAAGCTTCTGTTTGGGTCCATTCTTAAATTCTTTTATGAATGGGACTAAGGGCCCTCTAGGGGAGGCTTCTCTTTCTCCCGTTTCACTGACCCCTGTTTTGTTGGGCCCACGTTTCTCCTGTAGTTACTGTAGTAACTGTGCTTAGCTGTCACCTGGCCCTAGCCTACTTCGACTGCTTCATTCAGTACTTTTTCTTCTTTTCTGTGACACCCCCATGTGCTTTGCTGAGGTTCCTGAAGACGTTTGCCTGCTCACTCAATAGCTGTATGCCTACAAGTGAGAAAGGTAAAAGCACACAAGCAGCTCTTGACCAGTGGCTACTTTAGTAAGCTTATGTGTTAATTCTCCCTTCTTCATGGCTTTTCAGAGTGACCCCAGTTAGAGGGAGCCCCAGTTCCCTAAGAAAGAACTGGCTTGATGACACAGCTTATTTCTGCTTTTCCTGCCTTTTAATTTTGCTTTCTGGTACCCACCCACCGTCAGTCCTATTTCTGCAGGCCCCTGTCTCAAGCTCTATTTTTCAGGAAACCCAGGCTAACAGGGTAGCATTGAAGACGCCTTTATTTTCCCACCAACAGGGAAAACACGGAGAGTGGGTGGGGAGGAGCGCTGTCTAGTGCCCTGCTGATAGCAGAAGTCTGTTATTGATAAACTCAGTGAATAATTAATATTCACCTACTTTGATCCAGGATCTGCTTTTATTCAGAAATTCCCAAGGTAGAGCCCTGCTGTTAGTGAGTTCTCAAACCATTTGGGGGAAGCAATGGTGTACATATCTTACAAAATACAAAAAGCAAGAGAGAGCTAACATGCTTTAAGTGTGTAGAGAAAGGAATGGTTAATTTTTTCTGGGAATAGAAAGCCTCTGCAGAGGACCTTGAGAGATGAAAAGGCTATTGAAGACTGAATTGAAGATTTGGAGAAGCTTAAAAAGGGTCTTACTGAAATGGAATTGGGGTGTGCTTTACTGTTCTTCCTGCTTAAGGGCCAGAGGCCCTACAGCCCTAATTCCTCTTCCTTTTGTTCCCCTAAACAGGTTTTGATTGCTCCCTCACAGCCTACCTTCTTAGAGGCATCCCCGCATTGCCTTTTCTCTAGGATATTTTATCGTCTTCTTTTTTGGTATAGGAGCGTGGGTGCTGCAGTGCTTTATCCTGCCTGTTGGCTCTGGAGGCCTGTTGCTGAATGATGAATACTGGGAAGAGGCTTACTGGCTCTATGTGGTCTCTCTCCCACCAAGAAATGGGAGTGTCTTAGTCCAGTGAGGGTTTTCATGGTTGACCGCTTAGCAAACGATTCACAAAGTCACTTAAAGAAATACTCAGGGATAGGCCCTATTATTGAGTGTGTGTGTGTGTGTGTGTGTGTGTGTGTGTGGTGGGGCACATTGGTGGTTTTACCTCTGATTGCATCTGTGCTGTTAATCATGACGTGGGGGTCTTAAAGCATTGAAGAGGTAGTGAGCAGGGGTGTGTGTATATATCTATATCTATATCTATATATTTAATTTTAAAATTGCACTTTATTTATTTTTACTTTATGTGTATGAGTGCTTTGCCTGCGTGGATGTAAGTGTGTCAGTAACATGCAATGCCTGCAGAGATCAGATGAGAGCATTGGATTCTCTGAAACTGGAGTTATGGCTGATTGTTAGCCACCATGTGGATCCTAGGAACTAAACTTGGGTCCTCTGCAAGAGCAGCTAGTACTCTTAGCTGTTGAGCCATCTCTTCTGCCCAGGTAAGTGTTATTTTAACAAGGACCAGAGATATATGTATTCTACCAGGCATAGAGACCTGGGGTCATTGCACAGTTACCCTGTGAAAGGGCAGGCTTGAAGGAAAGGCAGGTGACAAGGACAGCACCACATTGTCCTTCATGCTCTAGTTTTTTGCTGTTTAACCAGACTCAGCCTCTTTCTGGATGCTCTACCTCTCATTCTCACTGACTTTCAGATAACATATTTGATGTTAAAATTCATAGCAAAGGAAACAGAGCAGTCCCACAGGTCAAACTAGATATCAACGGTTGGATCTGTCTCTGATCGGCTAGTCAGTACTCATCCTGACTAAGACAGGTGATGAGGTGGGCATGGTGCACATCTGTCTTGACCTCTCCAGCGCATTGTTTCCTTCAGTGCTGTGCACCCACCCTTCCTTTCTCTGTGTACAAAGGCATGTGCCTAGCGCATTCTATAGCAGAAACGTGTCTGTGGATGTTCACATCCAAAGGCACATTGGATCAGTCAGAATTCCAACAGGAAACAAGTGATCCTTTTAAAATAATATAGTTTGATGAGGCTTATTAAGAAGGGGCTATTTATTAAAGTGTTAGTGAAGGGAACTACTGGGGTAGTGCAGCATCTCAGAGCTCCTGTCACCAGAGCCATTACCACCTCCTTTTCTAAAGGGATGGGAGGAGGGGATGGTTTTTGGAAACTGAAAGAAGAGAAAAATCACAATATAATCAACTGCATTGAGAGGATCAAATGATTTTTAATCAAGGAACAGAGTCAGCCTGAGGCAGCCCTGCAGGCAGATATCCAGAGAAATACTGACCTTGGTCTTTTTCCTCAGTCATATTTTCCAAAGGCAAAAGCCCATCAGAGCCAGAGAACGCACAAGTCATGCTGACAAACAGCATACACTTCAGCTTCTAGGCAAGGAGCAGGGTAGAGAGAGGAGGTGCAGGGGTGAGTGGAGGTATGAGGCACCTGATGAAAACACATTGCAGTGTCTGAGTGCCCATCAGCGTCTGTGAGACTAGTCAGATTCTTACCTCTAGCTGCTCTTTAAAATTCACTTGTGTACCTGTACCCAGAACCCAACTGCAGTGATTCTGATTTAATTAATAAAACTACAACCTGCCATTGCTGCCCATCCTCTGTGTTAGTTCATTATGAACTGCTTAGGTGTTGCCATTCACTTATTCTGCCATCTGTGGAATACAGTGAGGCATAACAAATACTCCTTGAGCGAATAAATCATAAATCTCTTTTTAATAAGCTTGGATTTAGAATCAAAGCTTTTTTTTTTTTGCAGGGTCTCCCTAGTCCCAGCCCACCTGGAAGTCATTATGTGGACCAGGCTAGCCTCAGTTTCTCAGAGATCTGCCTGCGTCTGCCTCCTGAGTGCTGAGATTAAAGGTATGTGTCACCATGTGCAGATGCCTTTGTACACAGAATGGTATACAAAGAATGGTCATGCACAGCAGTGAGGGAGGTGTGCAATGGACTGGAAATATCAAGACAGGCATGCAGCATGCCCACTGTGCTCTCAGTCCTGTCCCATACCTTCAACCCTGATCATGATTCAACTCATGAATATAACAAAGACTTAGAACGAATTCCAGTACTTGGATCAACAGTACTGTTGGCAAAGTGAGCAGAACTGGGCAAAGCCTTTCTTAACACAATGGTCCAGTAGGCCACCCCTAACTTAAGGTACCCCCCTAAATTGCCCCCTTTCACCTATTCAGAAAATCTGTAATCTACTCATTTCATGTACAGCAGTAGAGGAAGATGGAATACAACTAAGATAATAAAAATGTAAAAGTACATCTCTTTATTATTCATTTATTCATTTTCTGAAGATGGATTCACTGTGTAGCACAGGTCAGCCACAAACTTACCATGTGGCCTGCATCTCACCTTCTTCCTGCTTTAACTTCCAAGTGCTGGTTCTTAGAACAATTAAATCAGAATCACTGCAGTTGGGATATGGGTACTCAGAACCCAAGTGAATTTTTTTATGCTTTGAAGAATTATTATTATTTTTATTCATTATACTTAAAAATTTTTTAATAACTACATGATCAGAAGCTTTTCACTAATGTGCAGACTGAGGTGAGAATATCTGACTAGATTCCCAAGGTACAGGGTCATTGCATAGACTGCAAGTCAGATCTGGGGGAGACAGATCTGATTGACCTGGGAGAGGAAGAGGAAAGTCTTCTGGAGGTCACAGATGAGCTTTTTTGAGAATACAGTGTCAGCTAGGCAGGGAGAAGTGGCAGAACACTCCTGGTGAGGGAACTGCATGCCAGCACAGCAGTATCATGGGGCTGGGGCCCTATAGGAGATGAGCTGAGGACAGGCAAACATACCAAGCCTCAGAGTTGTAATAGTAGCATGTGACCATCTTTATACTCAGACTATCTTTGTTTCCTGGAAGGGAAAGATGAAGTTCAATGTGATGTTAAAGCACAACTTTGGTTGGGAGTTCAATGTAACACATAATATTCACAAGACTCCTTCCCATATAGCTAAAGATCAAAGATGAATACGACATCCACCCCACTCTCAAGAGAAACAGAACCTGGTCATAGAGATGATTAAAGAAAGGAGTGAGTGAGGTCCAACACAGCTGCTTCCCTGCTGGACTGTGTGGGGAGGAGGCCATCAGGGAAAGCACAGAGGCCTGACCCTGGTTCTGGCCTTAGAGGACAGCAGAGGCTCAGGGCAGATTGCAGCTCTGGGAGCAAGGGCAGTGGCAGAGGGGTTGAGTCTGGTGATGCTGATGATGTCTAAGTAGGACCTAGGTAAGCAGCTTTGTTTAGGAAGCTCAGTCATCAGAAATCCATTTGCTATTTGGAAGAATGGAATAAGAGTGTTGAGGTTGAAGCAGTTTTATTTCCAGTACTTTCCACAACACAGTCACCACTCTTAGTCTTCTACCATACTGCCAGCTCTATTCATGACACAACTCATGAAGGTAATGAAGATTTAGAAAAAAGTCTAGTACCTATGGATCACAAATACTGTTGGCAAAGTAAGCAGGACTGGGGAAACCTGCCTTCTGTATCCATGGACACTGCACATAGAACTCAGGCTTTGCTTTAGCTCTACTGTGGCTGTTTTAGGGAGGGTTCTACTCAGTGAAGCTCAAGGATTAGATTCCATGAGCTGTAGCTGGGTATGGTGGCCTATGTGCTTATAATCCCACCACTTAGGAGGCTGAAGAAATGTTGGGAGCCTGAGGCTCAGCCATTTCTCAAAACTGCTGACAGACCTAAGCTGGTAACTTTCCATTCTGCCCACTCTCCTCCTGCAGGCACGGACGGAGCCCACGGACTTGGCCCATGGACTTGTACTCTTTTCCAGAAAACTGCCCTGTTTTCTGTTAATCAGTAGCTTCCTTCCTTAGAGTACATCTGGGCCCTTGTGGTCTGGCTGATATGATTACTCTCAATCTTTACTCCTTTGTTCTCATTCTTTATTTAACCTCATGCTTGTGCTGCAATAAATGAGACTTGATCAGAACACTGTCTTGTCTCCATTTCTCTTGTCTCTTGCCCCATCCAAATCCCCACTCCCCAATCCAGGTACCCCATTGCAGGTTCGGGACAGAGTGGCACCCAACGTGGGGCTGGATACTGGGGGCATCTAGTGAGGGAGATGACGGAAAGAGGAAGGAGTGCACTGATTCAATTTCGAGTAGTTCGGAGATGCGCCGTGGGAGCCTGCCGCTACCGAACCGAAGGTAAGTTGTGCCGTCTGATCATGGGGCAAGAATTGAGCCAGCATCAGATTTATGTCAAGCAATTGAGAGAGGCTCTAAAGACATGAGGAGTAAAGGTTAGGACTGCAGATTTATTTCATTTCTTTGATTTTGTAAAGGACATTTGTCCCTGGTTTCCCCAAGAAGGGGTCATAGATATAAAAAGATGGAGAAGAGTGGGAGATGCATTACAGGACTTTTATACAGTATTTGGACCTGAAAAGGTTCCTGTTACTGCCTTTTCTTATTGGAATTTAATAAAAGAATTAATAGATAAAAGGGATGGACCAGTGGTGGCAGCGATTGCCCAAGCTGAAGAGATTGTTAAAAGTAGTTCCAAGCCAGAGTTGAGGGAAGTTCCCAGGGACGAGCCTGACTTAATTTCTCTTGATAGTGAAGATGAGTATTCTTCTAAAAATATGAAAAAGAGGTACTTAGAGTCAGTTACAGGGAAGGAAAATCAAGAGGATGCCCAAAAATCTAAAGAAGAACATATTAGTATTTATCTTCTTTTACCAGAAGCTGCCTGTCCAACCTCGGATACAGATGGCTCAGAGTCTGAGAGGGAGGGGTAAATTTGTAAAACTGGGATTAGGTCACCAAAAGGCCACAAGAGGCAAGAGTGTGACCACCCTCCTTCTTTCAGTGTACCGTCTGCTCCAACTATAATGGTGGCAATAGATCCTAGATCAGAATTGAAGGAACAGATAGCACAATTGCAGGAACAAATTAAACTAAAGGAATTGCATTAATCATTAATACTTAAATTGCAGAAACTCAAGACAGGTGGGGAGACAGTTGGAGACAGGGATAAAGTTCACCGAGCCCCCAGGGGGCCCAGCCTCCACTCATATAAAGAGAACTTTAATGAATCTGATAAACTTCCCTCCTACATGGAGGCGTTTCCTGTGACAGAAACAACAGATGACCAAGGGCAAGCATGGTGACATCATA
>NW_008330576.1:1353033-1354748 GCF_000622305.1 Nannospalax galili
AGTAAATCTCAGCAGCAACAATCCATTTCTAGCCTCTACAGAGCAACCCCAGGAAGCGCAGGACTGGACCTCAGTTCCACCTCCCACACAGTATTAACTCCAGAGATGGGAGTTCAGACCATAGGGACTGGAATTTATAGACCACTACCCAAAGATACTTGCGGGCTAATATTAGGGCGAGGTAGTGCTGCTTTAAAAGGTTTATCCGTTGTGCCTGGGATAGTTGATGCAGATTATACTGGGGAAATTAGAATTATAGCCCGAGCTGTTGACACTATAGTCACTATTCCCCAGGGGGAACGCTTTGCTCAGATAATTTTGGTACCTCTGGTTAAATCTCGTTGCTTTGTTCAAAATAAAAGTAGAGGTAATAAGAATTTTGGTTCTTCTGATGCCTATTGGATTCAAGCTATTACACATAGAAAGCCTACATTAACTTTATGGCTTGATGGGAAAAGATTTGATGGTCTTATTGATACTGGAGCTGATGTTACTATTATTTCTGCTGAGGCCTGGCCTGCAGCCTGGCCCACGGTGGAGACTCTGACTAATTTAAAAGGTATAGGGCAGAGTCAAAATCCAAGACAGAGTTCAAAATGTCTCACTTGGAAGGATTCTATGAATAATTCTGGCTTGATTAAACCTTTTGTGGTTCTTTATTTACCAGTAAACCTGTGGGGAAGGGATTTGCTTTCGCAGATGGGAATTGTGATGTGTAGTCCCAACGATGTTGTTACTGCACAGATGCTTGCTCAAGGATACAGCCCTGGCAAAGGATTAGGGAAGAAAGAAAATGGAAGGGTGTCACCCTTAGCAAGCACAGGTCAAAATGATAAGCGGGGTCTGGGAAATTTATAATGGTGGCCTTTGACGACCCTGCACCCTCAAACTATGTGGATCATATAACCTGGCTATCAGATGATCCAGTTTGGGTAGCTCAATGGCCGCTTACAGCAGAGAAGTTGGCAGCAGCCACTCATTTGGTGCAGGAATAACTTGAGGCAGGGCACATTGAAGAGACTTGTTCCCCGTGGAATACACCCATGTTTGTTATTTAAAAAAAGGTCAGGAAAATGGAGATTATTGCAAGACCTGAGAGCAGTCAATGCTACTATGGTCCTCATGGGAACTTTACAGCCAGGTTTGCCTTCACCAGTTGCCATACCAGAAGGATACTTTAAGATAATAGTAGATCTTAAGGACTGTTTTTTCACTATTCCCTTATATACTGAGGATCACTTACATCCTGAGGATCGTAAACGCTTTGCCTTTAGTCTTCCTTCTATTAACTTTAGAGAACCTATGAAGAGATACCAGTGGAAGGTTTTGCCTCAAGGAATGGCCAATAGTCCTACCCTTTGTCAGAAGTTTGTAGCCGCAGCTCTTCAAAATACCCAAAATACTTGGCCATCCATGTACATAATTCATTATATGGATGATATTCTGATAGCAGGCGCAACAGGGGAAGTGGTATTACAATGTTATGCTCAGTTAAAATCAGATTTGTAGGTTTACAAATAGCACCTGAAAAGGTACAGACACAGGATCCCTACTCTTATTTTGGTTTTCAGATTAATGGGCAAAAAATAACTAATCAAAAGGCTATCCTTAGACTTGATAAACTACAAACCTTAAATGATTTCCAAAAACTATTAGGTGATATTAATTGGTCCAGCTGGCTAGCCACATTCATCTTGGTAATAAAACTCTTCAAT
>NW_008330576.1:1355387-1379996 GCF_000622305.1 Nannospalax galili
TTTACGGATGGTTCCTCCAATGGAATGGCAGCCTACACTTGGAACAATCAGGTTGTGCAGTTTCAGACCAACAAAACCTCTGCACAACTGGTGGAACTGTCTGCCATCATATCAGTTTTCTCTGTGTTCCCTGATACACCCCTTAATATATACACTGACAGTGCGTATATCGCTCATGCTATACCTCTTTTAGAAACTGTTCCTATAATTGGGTATATTTCTGAAGCTGCAGATCTTTTTCGTCATTGCCAACACCTCATCCAACAAAGGAGAGCCCCCTTCTTTTTAGGACACATATGAGCACACTCTAGCCTTCCGGGGCCTTTAACAGCCGGCAATCAGGTCGCCAATGCAGCCACTAAAATTGTTGCTATTGCTACTCCTTCTAACATTACTCAAGCTCAACAGGCTCATGAGTTACACCATCTTAATGCGGTTTCCTTGCGGTTAATGTTTAGACTCGCCAGAGAACAAGCTAGACAGATAGTTAAAGGATGTAAGACCTGTGTCACCTTTCTCCCTGTTCCCCATCTAGGAGTCAATCCTAGAGGACTTGTCCCTGACATGCTTTGGCAAATGGATGTATCTCATTACAAAGATTTTGGCAAATTTAAATATATTCATGTTTGCATTGATACTTTCAGTGGACTTCTCTGCACTTCATTACAAACAGGGAAAGCTACTAAACATGTTATTGCTCATTTGCTCCACTGCTTTTCTATATTGGGTACCCCAAGAAATATTAAAAGAGATAATGGTCCTGGATATGTATCTCAAACTAGAGGATCCCCCAGGAATTTATTAAATCATAAACTCTTTATTTTAAATTTTTAAAATTTAGACGCTCATGGTAAGTTGGCTGCAGATCACTTCTGGCATCCGGAATCTAAGAGACGCTATGCCATGGTTAAATGGAAGGACCCCCTGGATAATTCATGGCATGGCCCAGACCCAGTATTAATATGGGGAAGAGGATCTGTTTGCATTTATTCACAGCAACATGATGCAGCCCGCTGGTTGCCTGAACGCTTAGTAAAGCAGATAGATGTTAACCAATGTTCCAGGGAGAATGAGGCTCCCTGAGAAACATTTTTCTTTTCTTTCTGTTCTCTTTTGCAGCCCAGTCAGACCACAATGGCCTCCGCTTGTTGTATCCTGCTCCTCCTGATTGGTCCCGTTTGGTCGCAGATGGTGTTACAGTGGGAATTCCAGGTTAAAGAGGGAGACATACACTCTGATGACAACATCCAAACCATTGGCACTGTCTGTTGTCCAGTGAAGGGTTGCCAAACAACCATTGTCATTCCAATCACCCCGTCTGTTTTATCCTCTAAAAAATCGAGACCTCATGCATGTTTCACTTATGATAATAGAGGCAGTTGTCTCACAGCTAGTACCATCATGTTTCACTTATGATAAAGGAGGCAGTTGTCTCACAGCTAGTACCATATATGGCACATGTAGATACTGGGCTTGCCGCCTTCATGATGCTTACAGCAAAAATGACATATTGAGTTATGACGATGGTTGATTCACAATTCGTATAGATGACCCTAGGGATGTCAGGTGGCAAAATGGAGTTAAAAGAAAAATTTATAATGATGGGTACTCCTCACTCCCGGCGGGGTCTCCATTTATTTCCCACCAGCTGGTCCCTGCTACCACTGATAAACAAACAAGACAGATTATCATTATGAGTGAGACTAAACTTCAGTCTGCCATACATACAAATTCCACCTTTAATCTTGCCCTTTGGCCCAATTATCTAAATTTTGCTTTAAAATTGTTAAACCTTTCTAATATCAATGCTTCATCATGCTTGTTGTGTGCCTCTTTGGTTTGCCCCTTACTAGCCACTGTCCCTGTTAACTACTCTGCACCTAACATCATTACCGCTGGCACTGCACCTTCTCCCCCCATGTCATCTATCCCTTTACTTTATAATCCTACTCAAAATATTTCCCTCTGCTATATCACTACCACCTACACTCCCCCCTCTTTTGTGTGTCACAGTAATCACTCTGTCAGTTCATCTCTTAATGCCCCCCCTCTTATGTCTTTCTGGTGCAATGAATCCCTGTATCAACAGATCACTATTTCCTCTCCAGGACCCTGTGTATTAATTACTATTGTACCCCAATTGACCATGTATTCACCAGGGGAGTTCGCCTGGCTACTTCGCCCACGTATTAAGAGAGGAGTATTCATCCCTTTTGTAATCGGGATAGGATTTACCACCTCTGCCAGCCTTTCTGCGGGGGCCCTGGGACATACTCTCTATACCACAAAGGAATTCAACTCCCAACTACAGCAAGTTATAGAATCCATGGCCAGTAACCTTGCATCCTTGCAACTCCAGCTGACTTCCCTGGCACAAGTTGCCCTTCAAAATCATAGGGCCCTTGATCTTATCACTGCTGAAAAAGGGGGAACTTGCCTTTTCTTACAGGAGGAGTGCTGTTTCTATGTCAATGAATCGGGATTAGTAGAACAAAATATACAGACCCTGCAGACCATCAGTTACAAACTGCATCATTTTTATCAAAATCCTTCTAGATGGCTGGATTCCCCCTTCCTTTCTTGGATCCCCTCCGTGATTCTGTCCCTCCTCCTCTTCCTGCTCCTTCTTACACTAGGGCCACTGTTAGTAAAAAGGCTTACGGTCTTTATTAAACAGCAGGTGGAGGCAATTCAGGCAAAACCAATTCAGGTCCATTATCATCGCCTTGATATTTTGGATCAAGAATGCGAAGGGATGCATTGCTATGATGGTGCTACTAGCCATCCCCCTTGAGAGATGAACTGGACAGTCAATGATGGGTACGTGAGAATCCCCCTTTGATGGCAACCTAAGACAGGAGGGTAGTCTAATGCTACTACCTTATCCAATGACAGGTAAGCCCTTGGGGAAGGATACTCCAACCTAAGACAGGCGCAGTTCCCTAAGGGTCTAGCAACCTTCGGTCCCTAAACTCTATAGAGTAACAGAGGCTCAGCCATTTCTCAAAACTGCTGACAGACCTAAGCTGGTAACTTTCCATTCTGCCCACTCTCCTCCTGCGGGCACAGGACGGAGCCCGCGGCCTTGGCCCACGGCCTTGTACTCTTTTCCAGAAAACTGCCCTGTTTTCTGTTAATCAGTAGCTTCCTCCCTTAGAGTACATCTGGGCCCCTGTTGTCTGGCTGATATGATTACTCTCAATCTTTACTCCTTTGTTCTCATTCTCTATTTAACATCATGCTTGTGCTGCAATAAATGAGACTTGATCAGAACACTGTCTTGTTTCCATTTCTCTTGTCTCTTGCCCCATCCAAATCCCCACTCCCCAATCCAGGTACCCCATTGCAGATCCCACGGGTTCAGGACAAAGAAAGTGCATCAAAAGTTCAAGGCCATCCTGA
This sequence comes from Nannospalax galili, assembly GCF_000622305.1. NCBI lineage: Eukaryota > Metazoa > Chordata > Mammalia > Rodentia > Spalacidae > Nannospalax > Nannospalax galili. The sequence goes on from NW_008330576.1 coordinate 1,358,790, forward strand.
GCTACATAGTGAGTTTGAGGTCAGCCTGGATTACATAGTGAGATCTATTTAAAAATTTTTTTGTTTTGCATTTTTAAAAACTTGAATTCCTACTAAAATATGAGGTCACAGGAAAATCAGCCCCTCTGCTCCAGGACCATCATGGGAGCCTCTGTGACTTCATACCATGGCTGTTCTGGATGTGCTTTTTACTGACACCCAATCAAGGATGCCTTGCTGTTCTCTGCTGTGCACACCTTAGGGGACTCTCTTTACACTGGGTGCTATGCCAAATGATGTGAGTGGGCCAGAGCAGCCAACAGAGCTTGAGTAGGTCTCCTCTCTACCCCAGAGGCATCGGCAGGTGTGAGCTCTGGCCTTTCATTAGGGAATCCTCCATACTGCCCCTTGTTAAACATCCAGGTATGGTAGTATTTTGTCAGATAGAGGTTGGATTTAGCTTTTATGTATTTCTATCTTGTTTACTTACTGTACTAACTAAGCTGCCCGTTCTCTCAATCAACTTTTGGCACTTCTCTGGTTTTCTTGAGAACATTGCATAGATTGCTAACTACATCTCATTGAAGCCAATGACCACCAGGAACATACTTGGAGAAAAACTGGAAGAGTGACCTCTTTGAGGATTTAGGTTGGTTTATGTTGGAAGGATTTGGGGGAGCAGAGTAGGGCCAGTTCTGGATTGTATGATATCAAGGAGCAGAGAAGTTTTGTGGGTGGGTATCTTTTTGTTTTGAATTTTTGTGATTTTCACATAATATAGTTTGATGGTTTTTAGATCCCCTCCCCTATCTGCATCTCTCTTCACTGTCATCCCCCCTGCCCAATTTAATGCACTCTCTTATTTATATAATACAGCCTATATAGTTTGATTTGTGTCCCCAAATGTCCTTTAGTGTGGGTCCATCCACTGGGCCCATCAAGAGTCCCATCCTTATAAGACATTGTCTTCTCCTCTCAGCAGCCATCAATTACCAAAAGTTCCTTAGGTTGGTTTGGGACTTCTTACCCACTTCCCCATGTCTATGTTGGATTTTTTTCTGGTTTGAGCTTGCATAGCACGTGTACATACTGTTACCATTGCTGTGAGTTCATATGAGTAGATGACCAGCTGTCTGGAAGACTCTGTTTCCTTGTGATCATTCACCACCTCTGGCTCTTACAATCTTTCTTCTTTCTCTTCTGCAATGATCCCTGAGCCTTGGGAGGCAGAGGTTTGAAATAGGTGTCCTATTCAGGAGTAAGCACTCTTATTCTCTGTACATTGGCCAATTGTGGCCATGCAAGTATCTCTGTAGTAGGATGAGTCTATTGGGTATATGCCAAGGAATTGTATGGCTGGTTCATATGGTAGATTTATTCTTAGTTTTTTTCTTTGTCTTTTTGAGATAAGGCCTCCCTGTAGCCCTAGCTGGCCTAGAGCTCACTATGTAGACCAGGTTGGCCTCAGTCTCACAGAGATCCACCTGCCTCTGCCTCCCAAGTGCTGGAATTGAAGGCATGCATGAGCATGCCTGTATTATTTTAGTATTTTAAGCATTCTCTATACTGACTTCCACAGTTTGCAATCCCACCATCAATGAATGAGGGTTCCCCTTTCCCTGTTTCCATGCCAGCATTTGGTGTTATTTTTTTCTTATTCTTAACCATCTGACTGGGGTTAAATGAAATCTTATAATAGTTTTGATTTGCATTTCCCTAATTACTAAGATTGTTGAATACTTTTTTGGGTGATTAAATACTAGCTTTATAAAAATTGAATTTATGTGTATTTCATACAGAGAATCTTAATAAACTAATAAACTTTATACCCCCTTCCCTCAGTAGTACTCAGCTGCCAATAGTTCTTGGGGTAAGATTGGGTCCTGTTTCCCATTTCCAGTTCTATGATGGGTTTTTGTCTGCTTCTATTTGCCTAGGTCTATTGAGTGTTGACATAAGTGCTGTAGGTTCATATGAACAAGGTCCCAGGAGCTTGGAAGACTCTATTTTGATATGGTCATGCATCTCTTCCCCTGGCTCTTGCAGTCTTTCTACCCCCTCTTTCACAATGGCCCTTGAGCCCTGGGTGGGTGAAGTTTAATATAAGAGACCTGTCCAAGGACCCACACTCTGCAGACTCTTGTTCTTTATGCTTTGACTATCTGTGTCCTTTGTGTTCATGGACCTGTGTTGTGTGCTTCATTGATGGAATTTGAGAGATGCATTAGTATTCTCTCTAACTCCTTATTCTACAATGTTCCATGAGCCTTAGGTGTAGTGGTTCCATTGTAGTTGTGTCACGTAGGATTGGGCATTTCACCACAATTTCTGTGTGTGATTAGTTGTAGAAGTCTGTAATAGTTGCCATCTGTTGCAATAGAACCTTCTTTGATGAGACATGCCTGGCATACTTGTCTTTAAATAAAATAATCCATATTTAATACATAGTAAGAAATTACATTTGTCTAGGGATGTGACATCGTTGGAATTTTCTCTAAGATCTATGACCTCTCCAGCCATGTGTATTTGGCTATGTTTACAGTACCGCATGTGAGTTCCCTCTCCTCGAGTGGGCTTTAAATCCTACTAGGTGGCTGTTGATTACCCCCAAGATAAAAGTGCCACTACTTCACCAATATCATTTCCTGTGTTGGTCATTGTTGTGATTATTAGTCCTTAAAACAGTTTGGACCATCAATTAATGTTCTCCCTTAGCACCTTGCATAGTGTTGTCCAAAACTATGAGAATTAGCCTTCAGGGAGGTGACTTCCACGTCAGATCCAGCTCCACTGCTTCCAAATACTGTCTGAATCTGAAGTATGTCCTGTCTTCAGTAGTAGAGACTTACCTTCAAGTTTTGTGAGGAAATCAAGGACTGTGGCAATGACCTGTGTAATTTTGGGAGTCTCTGGGACTACCCTGGCCAACAAGTTGAAGGGAGGCTTTTCCTATCTGTTACTGTTTCTTGAACACTTTTTAAGGTGTTTTTTTAGCCATTGTTATTTCTTCTCTTGAGAGCTCTCTGTTCAGATCCATAGCCCATTTTTTAACAGGGTCATTTGTTTTCTTCCTTATTTTTTGAATTCTTTCTATATTATGGATATTAATCCTCTGTCAGATGAATAGCTGACAGCTTTTTCCCACTCTGTAGGCTTCATCTTTACTCAGTTGGTTGTTTCCTTTGCTGTATAGAAGCTTTTTAGTTTAATGAGGTCCCATTTGTTGATCGTTGACATTAATTCCTGAGCAGTTGATTGATGTCTGATTTAGAAAGCCCTTTCTTGCATCTACATCTTGGAGGGTACTGCCTCTGTATTCTTCTAACATTGTCAGTGCTTTCAGGTCTCACATTGAGGTCTTTGACCCACTTGGGGTTGACATTCATGAAAAGTAATAGGTATGTGTTTAATTCCACTTAGAATGATGCTGTTTGTGGGTTTGTTGTATATAGCCTAATTATGTCGAAGTTTGTTGCACCCAGTCCAATTCCTTCTAGGACTTTTATCATGAATACATGCTGGATTTTTTAAAAGGCCTTTTTTGTGTCTATTGAGCTGATTATGTGATTTTTGTTTTTAAGTTCATTTATATGATTTATTATGTTTTTTGACTTATGCATATTGAACCATCCCTGAATCTCTAGTAGAAAGCCAACTTGATCATGATGGATGATATTTTTGATGTGTGTCTGTATGTGATTTACGAATACTTTATTGAGAACTTCTGGGCCTTTGTTCATTAGGGATATGGGCCTATAGAATTCGTTTTTAGTTGTGCTTTCCCTGGTTTGGGTATCAGATTAATACTGGCATCATAGGAGTTTGGGAGTTCTCCCTCTGTTTCTGTCTTTTTCAATAATTTAAGTAGTCTTGGTTGTAGATCTTCTTTGAATGTCTGGTAAAATTCTGCTGTGACTCCATCTGGGTATAGACTTTTCTTAGTTGGGATGTTTTGTATTACTGTTTCAATTTCCTTGGTTTGTTCTTACCTTTCCCAATTCTCGAGCTGTACCATTAAACCATTTATTTGTGCTTTTTCTGATTTTTTAATGTAGGTGCTTAGAGCTAAAAACTTCCCTCTTAGAACTGCTTTTATTGTGTCCCAGAGCTTTTGTTATGTTGCTTCATCATTTTCCCTTAGTTCCAGGAATACTTTTATTGATTTCTTTCTTGATTTCTTCTTTGACCTATTCATGATTCAGGAATACTGTTTAATCTTTATGAGTTCATGTAGTTACTAGAGCTTCTTTTGCTATTGATTTTAAGCTTTATTTTTGTTGTCATCTGATAGAATGCATAGAATTATTTCAATTTTTGGTATTTGTTGAGGTTTGTTTTGTGCTCCAGTACGTGGTCAATTTTAGAGCAACTTCCATGGGTTTCTGAGTAGAATGTGTATTCTTTGGTGCTTCAGTGGAGTATTTGGTAGATGTCTGTTAGGTCCATTTGATGTATGGTATCATTTAATTCATGTTTCTCTGTTTGTTCTTTGCCCACTTGGCCTGTTTTTTGGAGACAGTGGGGTATTGAAATCATCTACTGTTACTGAATTGAAGTTAATCTGTATCTTGAAGTCCTGTAGTACTGGTTTTGTAAAATTGAGTGCACCAGAGTTTGGTGCATATTATGTTCACGATGGTAGTGTTGTCAGTTGTTCTCTTGATCAGAATGAAATGACTTTATTTTTTAGTTTTTTTTTTTTTTTTTGAAACACAGTCATCCTCTAGCCCCAGCTGGCCTGGCACTTGCTATGTAGACCAGGCTGACCTCAAACACACAAATCTTCCTGCTTCTGCCTCCCAAGCTCTAGGATTAAAGGCATGCACCACCACACCAGGCACTAAAGTCACTTTCTTTATCTCTTCTGATTAATTTTAAGTTGAAGTATATTTTGTCAGATATTAAAATTGCAATACCTGCTTGTTTGTTAGTGTTAATTGGTTGGAATATTTTTTCCATCCTTTCACCCTAAGGTATTGTTTATACTTGAAGGGGAGATGAGTTTCTTGTAAACAACAAAAAGATGGATTTTTTTCTAAATATATTCAACTAGTCTGTCTCTTTTGAGGTCATTGATGATTGAAATTATTATTGAAAGTTGTGTATTTTTACTATCATTTTAATTTCTGTTTGTGTTCTTTGTCCTATTTTGTGTTTCCATAATTATAAATTCATTTGTTTCCTTTCTGTAACCTCTTGGGTATGGTCTCTCATTTCTTCAGTCTTTTGTATTGCTTCATGTAGTCTCTGTAGGGCTGGTTTTGTGGACATGATTTATTTAAGCCTATTTGTGTCACCAAAGGTCTTTATTTCCCCTTCAAATATGATAGACAGTTTTGCTGGGTAAAATGTTCTGGGACAGCATCTATGGGAATACTTTCATCCAGGCTCTTCTGGCTTTCATTGTTTGCATAGAAAATTCAGCTGTAATTCTGGTGGGTTTTCCTTTGTATGTGACTTGTTTTTCTCTTGCACCTTTCAGTATTCTCTCTCTGTTCTGTACATTTAGTATTTTTATTATGATATGCCATGAGGAGTTTCTTTGCTGATTCTGTCTATTTGGTGTTCTGTATGCTTCTTTTATCTGTATGGGTATGTTTTTCCTTAATTTGGGGAAATTTTCTCCTATAATCCTGTTGGAGATCTGGTTAATGCCAATGACATGGAATTCTTCTTCCTTTATGCCTATGATGCATGAATTTGGTCTTTTCATGGTGTCCCACATTTCCTGCATATTCCATTCCCATGTTTTAAATTTTTTTTCATATTCTTTGTTTGAGTAGTCCAATTCTTCAACTTTATCACCCAGGCTTGATATTTTGTTTTCCATTTAACTCATTCTGTTGGTGATGCTTTTTCTTGTTTCAAATTGACATGTTGAGTTTTTCATTCATCTATATATTGTATTTTCTTAAGCTTCAGTCAGGAGTTTATTCTTTTCCTCTTTGACTTCTTTTGAGTTGTTTGCTTGCGTGTTCTTTAAATTCATTAAATTCTTTGATCATGTTTTTTATTGTTTCTTTAAATTCTGTGTCCTGGGGTTCCTCTAGGTAGTTCTTTTTGTAGAACACTTCTATAGAACAGGTGAGGTTTGATGAGGATATATTATTTATTTTTCTGTTGCTTGTGTTTTTTGTTGTTGTTGTGGTGTGGTCATGTAGATTTCTTTTGTTGCTTGTGTGTCTGATATGAAACTCAAGTCTGCCTTCCTTGAAGTTGTTAAGTTTGATTCTGTTTATACAGTTGATATAGCTTGGTTGCTTTCTGATCTGGTATGAACAGTTAGTTGGTCTGGACTTCAGGTTCTCTCTTTTGATTTTTTCATTAAATGGACCAAATGATCCAGGCAGGCTAGTTAGGAGTGCTCCAGGAGGGCTAAGAAGTCTAGAGCCAAGTCAAGGTGCTGAATATCAGCTTGATCAGTTCTAACTAGCTAAGCAAAGAAGGTGTGAGCCCTGGAACTGAGTGACTGGGGCTGGTCTCAAAACTGGGGAATGATGACTGGGCACAATGGGATCTGGCTATCTCAGCTAGTCCGGTGCTCTCAGGTAGCCACAGTGGAATAGGGCCAAGGCCCAAGGAGACCTTACGGTAACAGGATGGGCTTGTTCTTACTATCTAGCAGAGAAGGCTTGGTTGTGGAGTAGTGGGAAGGATTGGAGATGGTCCCAAAGTAAAAGAAGAGGCATGCCAGGATGTGGGTAATTCACTACAACTAGTCAGGTGCTCTCTGGCAGCCTAGAGAGCCTATGGGAACAGGATGGGTTGGTTCTTAATAGTTAGCAGAGAAGGCCTGAGCTTTGGAGTAGCTGAACTGGAGATGATCCCAAAGCAGGGAGATTATGAATATCTTAATGAATTTTATCAAAATGCTGGTGGGTGCTTAGGATTTGCAATTGGAAGAGAAACGGCAGTCGCTTGTATTGGAATTGTGTAATGGCTTTGCTGCTTTCTTGTTCCCAGCTCAGCAGGTGTGGCCTCATCTGTGCCCTGTGTAGTCACTGTTTATCTTCAGCAGGGAACATTACTGTCTACTGGCACGACCATTTTTCATTTTTGGGGGGAATTCTAAAGTTTCATGGTCCCAGTTTATTTCTTATTATGTTCACTGACCAGAGTAGCAATTGGTTCAACTCCTAACTTGTTTTAATTTGGACTTCTTATGAACAGATAATGATCTAATGTGCTAAAATTTGCAGTAATGATGCTGACTGATTCTGAATGGGAGTTGGAATGGCTGCTGTTACCTCTGTTACCTTTATTCCAGCAGCTATGCGATGGTAGACATTTGAATGTTATATATACAAACTTGAGGGACTAAGACTAATTTGTATCTGAAAACCAATTAATTAATGTATCACAAAGGAGAACTCTCCTCCTAAAATCGCATTCTTTGGTTTCCCTCTTTGCACCAATTCCCTGGAAGGAAGCGCTGCATGTAAACTGTTAGATTACTGATCTGGAGAAGGTGGCTCAGCAAATAATGCAACAAGAATTGGGCATTATTAAGCTGTGACTCTAAACAAAGCAGTCGGAGAACCATTTCATGAACAAAAGATGTTAAAACTACAGCATACATCAAACTATGCCACATGTCTCCAGCCTCCTTCCTCTTTTGCATGCCCCCTGAGCAAAGAATGATTTTATATCGCTGCAAAAAATCCAGAAGTTTATTTCATGAGATATGAAAACGATTATAAAAATCCCAATTCTGATATCTATATGCAGGTTTATTAAGACACAACCAAGCACTTTCACTTCAGTTTTCCTCTGTGACAATTTTTTTTTACCATGATAGAACCAAGTAGCTGAAAAAGAAACCTTATCAGCTGCAAATCTTAAGACATTTATCATTTGCCCCTTTATATAAAGGCTTGTTCAATTCAGTCTATATAACACTGCTCAAGAAAGACACTAGGAATCTCTGCTCTTAGTACTCTCATTGATGATGACTGCTCACTAATGAGACCCTTAATGTTTTGAGGAAAGTATTTTCAGTATATTTTGTTTTATAGATAGGCTCAGAGAAGGCTTTAGTCACCTTTCTTCCCATTGTTTTTTTTTTTTTGTTTACATGTTTCTATTCATGACATGTAAAATTTGCTGTTTTCATATAAAAAAGTCATATTCTGTATTTGTTATTAATTTTTCTTCTCTTGACTGTTTTGCACTTAACTAGGTTTTATGTGCATCAGTTTAACTCATAAACTCTAGGAGAAGTGAATGTATTTAGGTTTCAAGTATTGTGTTCAAGTAAGGGGAACACTGAAGAAAGATGGAACGCAAGAGTACGGAGGTCTGAAAGGGCAGGGGACAGGGGATGGCAATCCTTAACAGAGTCATGGTGATAATTTTTTGGCAAGTGCAGACCAGCAAAATGTGGCTGCTTGAAATTTCAGGGAACTGCTTGAGTTGCAGCTTGCATTGTAGTCAGACTAGAAACTAAAGTAACTGAGCAGAAATTGTCTTATTTTTCTGCTTCCCAGGTCACTGGAAGACAGATGAATTAATCTTTGAGTCAGGACATGCTCGGAGAAGGAATCTGAGTTCTGGTGGAGCAAGACTAGCACGTGAGTGATGTTCGTTACAAGTGCTCAGGAATTTGTAAGAAGACAGCTACATTTCCAGATGAGGAGCCCCTCCTCAGGGACAAGCATTCAACACAGAGGGGCATAGTTTGCATTGGCAGACTCATCCTATCTGTCTTTCCTAATGATGCTTATTATGTTCTGTGGAATATGGGCTATTATGGTGAGATGAGGACAGAACCCATCTGCCTCACGGAATCTTAGGAAGCTTTATGTATCCCACAATGCTGGCAACAACAAAGGAACAGAGACTCTAACATCAGAAGGCCAGCTCAAAAGAGCAATTGTGACTAAGATTTATGTAGCTTACATTCACCTGTTCAGGGAATAACTGCAGAGTATCTTCCCCTCATTCTACCCCTAAGCCTCTCATTCATGAGGACACATCTGCCATGGCTCTGTGCCATAAGCCTGATGACCACTGCACTGACTCTGGTTTCATGAGTATCACCATATTAAGCTTACCCCAATTTGTCGATTTTGAACATTTGTTTGGTAAAGTGGATATGGTGCCCTGTATATTATCAGATTTGTAGAAGTTGGTTTTAAATTTTTGGTACAGTTGCTGAGAGAGCTTATTAGCAATCTGCCTCTGTGTTCAGAGGGAATATAGATTTTCATGTTCTCGAGTTCACCTTCACAGAAGAGTGAATTTAATCAAGTAAGGTGTGAAATTTTTTGCCAAATTCCCTTGTGATATGTGCTAATCATAGTCAGGAAGACATTGTGACCTGCTTTATAAATTTAGTAAGTTTCCCAATTTCCTGGTCATTATCATGGCTTTCTTATTACTAGAAATTTCTATGAATAATAAAATATATAATAAATATTGAAGCATAGTAATAAAAGATAATATGGGCCAATGTTTCTTTTAGCCTGGTCTAAGCACGAATGCAAAGGGAGAAGCTGTGTGTGGGGTGAACCTTGTAGAATATTCATCAGCATCCCTGACGTCTGCTACTAGTGGCAGTCCTACCATTTGCCATGACAATAAAAACTGTTTTAGATCTTCTGTAGGGGCAAAAACCACCAACTGGGAACCACTGCTCTAGAATTGTCTCTGAGTCAAGTCTTGGGTGTTTCATCTTGGAAATAGGAGGCTCAAAGGAATGAAAGCAGAAGAAGAGCCTGGCTTTGACCCTCTATCTTTCTGGTGGGGCTCTCAGAAGCTCAGAGGTGCTGCTCGAGATCTCTAGACTAATGGAAAGTTACTAAAAACCTACCCCAGTTCCCGCAAGTCTTAGCTAAGCGGCATGGAATAAACTGGGTAGAAAAATTCAATATGTAACACAAGATTCACATCTCCTATTCACCAGTTAAAGACTGTCTTTTCCCCATACGGATAAGAGTTATACAATTTGGGGGTCTTTTAGATAGACCCACTGAAGGTTTACTCCAATTGCGTCACCTGCGTCAGTATGGAAGAAGCCAGAGTGGTCTGTGTCCTGATTCCCTAACCTCAAGTTGTGCAACCTTTTCAGAGGATGGTGTGATAAGAATAGGAAGTGGAATTGACTAGGCAGTTAGGGAAAAAAGAGCCCAAAGAAAATTAGCCAGCTTCTTGGCTAAAAGTCAAAATGTCCTTGGGCCTCTTAGCAACCTACTCTCTGTTCCAAAGGAAAAAATGTCAAAAATATTTGGGAGCTATTATCTAATCCTTAAAAGATTTTAGTGTTAGCTCTTCAGAGGGGGGAATGTTAGTCAAAAGCCCCATAAAAATATTAATAAAAGAAGAAGAAAGAGTACATTAAGTTATCAGAAAAAAGTGATGGGGAGATATGGGAGGAGTTGGAGGGGAGGGAGTGGGCATGGATTTGATCAAAATGCCTTATATGCATGTATGAAATCCTCAATAAATTATTTAAAAAAATAAAAATTAAAAAAAAATTATATATGAAGCTGAAATGTTCATCAGAGTATGCTTTAGTCTAACAAAATGAGAATTAACTCAAGTCTTCAAGAAGGGATTGATCAAAGGTACTTAAAAATGTTTAGTGGTATGGGAAAATGTCAGAATAATATGCTTAGTAAAATTAACAAATCAATGTCTAGTATGATTCAAATTTCTCATGTCATTAGAGAGACACACAGAAGTAAAAAGTAGAAGAAATGCTTCAATTATTTAACAGTGGTTTTCTAATGTTGCTAACATGATTTTTATCTTCTTTTAATTTTTTGTATATCTTCTACATCTTTTATAAGAATTCACTACTTACATTTTTGTTAATTCGAAAATACTTATTTTTAATTATGTGTGTGCACTTGTGTGAGGGTATGTGCATGTGAGTGCAGGTGCCTATGGATCCTGGGCCCAGAGGTGTTGGATTCCCTGGAGCTGGAGTTACAGGTGATTGTGACTTATCTTGTCTGTGTGCTGGGCACTGAACTTGGATCTTCTGCAAGAGCAGCACATGCTCCTAACTGCTGTGCTGTCTCCTCAGTCCCATATTTATATGTATTTTTTTAAAGGCTAAAAATACATAATTGCAAATGGTAACCTTAGAAGTAGCTTATAGGCTGATTTCAAAAGGCTTGAAAACTGAGAATTAATTAGTCCAGGGTCCAGCCTTTCAGGTTTTTTCCAGCTCACTAAATGCAGAAATAATTTCTCAGGGGCATACTCACATTAGGCAGTCTCACAGAGACTGATGTATAAAATCAGAATGCCATGAATCAATTTACAGTAAAGAACCAAACATTTGTGCCTTCTGTACACAGACATACAGACACACAGACACACACAGACACAGACACACACACACACACACACACACACACACACACACAAACACACACAAACACTAAAAGGAGATTAAGGTATCAAATTTCTTTTTTTTTAAATAATTTTTTATTTATTGAATTTTTGTGTGTGTATTTCATACAGAACGTCCCAAACAATCTTATTCATCTTTATACTCGCATCCCAAATGGCACCCTCCCATAGCCGCCTCCCCCCCAACTGGAGCCCATATACTCTGTCATCCCTGTTACTGTCCACTGTGTTATCAGTGTCCCCAGCCGTTCCTCAATGCCAGTCCATTTGCAGAGTCTAGTCAGCCTAGCTAGAGTCCCTTGTTTTAGGAAGACCAGCTCTTCCTCATCTAGCAGCAATCAGTTGTCAAAATTTCTTTAGATAAGATTGGGGTCTGCTGTTCATTTTTCCAGTTCCATGCTGGGTTACTGTCTGGGAGTCTCTTGGACCTCCCTGACCAACAACTCAAAAGAAGGTATCTCCTATCTGGCATTGTTTCTTATTATGTAACCTTTAGCTATACACATGACTCTTAAAGAATTATACTGATCTCTTTAATCTTTGGCTATACTTTCCTTTTGGGTGTTTAAGACCATACAGTTGTCCCAAATAAACCAATATATTTTTACTCTTAAGATCTGTTCCTTAAGGGTCACATGGGCTTGGGGGGAGCCCCTGGCTCCTTTCTTTTACAAGTTCCATCTATGTGAAGATAAGTCAAAGGTCCTGCTTGACTGTGACTGGCTTCACTTGGAAGGATGGAGGAAATGTTTCCTCTGTTTTGACCCTCCTCTTTGTAGACTGGACAGTGGTTCAAGTCTATCTGGTGGGGTCTTCACGAGCTCCTTGATCAAGAGGACAGGTGACTCCCCGCAGTTACAGGACATTTTGAGAGATGCTCCATAGTCCTCTGGAACATAGTCGACCTTGGAAGGCAAGGAGCAAAATCTATCCTTTAAGTCCCTCTTACCAGATTAGTATCGGCCTCAAAGCATGGCTGTTAAAAATCCAAGAAGTTTAGTTTCACCAGTCTGGTACTTTTAATTACCATGTGCTATGTAGATAAAGCTTGAGCAAAAACCAAAACTTTGCAGATAAACCTTGACTAAACATATATTATGTTCCTTGAGCTAGTTGTATGTATAATTGTGGGTAGGTTGTTGGACTAATATGGTTCCCTCTGTATTTTTTAAAACTATCTAGGCATTATGTATCTCTCTCATTGTCTAACCCTTCCACCATGGTTTCCCATTTCTCCTTTAATAATACCCTTCTCCTATGGTCTCTCCTCTCTTGAGCACCTTCTTTCCCTTTATCCCCAAGATTACTTGTATAACCCTCCCTTCCCCCTTCCATTAAAATAAACCCATGTTTATCTGTATCTCCCTTATTAAAACTGTTTTCTATTGTTCTTCTCTTTCAGGTTCTTTTTTTCCCCACCTTTAGCTCCCTAGTTCCTTTTCATTATCCTAGTTTCTGTAGTTATGTGTGCATACATACTCACTTACAAGGATTTGGTGCTAGGATCCACATATGAGGGAGAACATGTGTCATTTGTTTTTCTGAGTCTGTGTTACTTCACTTAGTATAACAGTTTCTAGTTCCATCCATTTACCTGCAGATTTCATTATTTCATCTTTCTTTACTGCTAAATAGAGCTACATTGTGTAAATATACCGTAGTTTTGTTAATCAGTCGTCAGTTGAGGGGCACTAAGGTTGCTTCCATCTCTTAGCTATTGTGAAAAAAGCAGCAACAAACATGGTTGTACAAGTGTCTCTATGATAGGATGAGTCCTTTGGGTATATGCCAAGGAGTGGTATAACCAGGTCATATGGTAGGTTCATTTTTAGATTTTTAAGAGTTCTCCACAGTGTTTTCCATAGAGGTTGCAGGAGTTTGCAGTCCCACCATCAGTGAATGAGCGTTCCCCTTTCTCCACATCCTCACCAGCATTTGATATCATTTGTTCTCTTGATCCTAGCCAGTCTGATTGGGGTACGGTGATACCTTAGGGTGGTTTTATGCATTTCCCTAATTATTAACGATGTTGAACAGTTCTTGAGATGTTTCTTAGCTATCTTTATTTCTTCATTTGAGAACTCTCTGTTCAGAGCTTTAGCCCATCTTTTAATTGGGTCATTTGGTTTCTTGATTCTTTGTTTCTTGAGTTCTTTTTATATTCTGGATGTTAAACCCCTGTCAAATGTCTCACTGGTGAAGATTTTTCCCATTCTGTGGGTTTTCTCTAAACTTTTTTGATTGTTTCTTTTGCTGTGCAGAAGCACATTTTGGCTGGGTAAGGTAATCTGACTTGGCCATCTGTGGTCGTTTAGAACTGGGAATATTTTGGTCCAGGCTCTTCTGGCTTTCATATTTTGCACTGAATAGTCAGCTGTAATTCTGATGGGTTTTCCTTTGTATGTTTTTCTTTTGCAGCTTTCAGTATTCTCTCTTTGTTCTTTGCATTTAGTGTTTTTACTACGATGTGCTGTGGAGAGTTTCTTTTCTTGTCCTGTCTATTTACTGTTCTATGTGCTTCTTGTATTTTTATTGACATGTCTTTCTTTAATTTTGGGAAATTTTCTTCTATAATCCTGTTGAAGATCTGGTCCATACCAGTATCCTTAGATTCTTTTCCTTTCTCTATGCCTATGATGCATAAGTTTGGCCTTTTTATGGTGTCACACAGTTCCTCCATATTCCATTCTTGTGTTTTCTTAAATTTTTCATAATCTTTGCCTGAGTGGTCTAATTCGTCCACTTTGTCTTCCAGCCTTGATATTCTGTTTGCCATTTTGTTCATCCTATCGGTGAGGCTTTCTCCTGTCATTTCTAATTGGCTTACTGAGTGTTTCACTTCCTTCTTCATTTCAGTCTGAAATTTCTTCAATATTTCTAACTCTTTTCTGAATTCATTATGAAGTTTGTCCCTATCTTCTTTCAGTTGTTTGATTTCTTTGTGTGTCTTTAAATTCACTGAATTCTTTTATCATGTTTGTAATTATTCTTTTGAATTCCACGTCCTGTGTTATCTCTAGGGTTTTCTCATTGTTCTCGTCTACAGGACGAGTACTTGGTGAGGATATATTATTTGGGTTTTTCATGTTACTATTTTTTCACTGTGACTTTGACATGTGGATTTCTTTTGTAGTTTCTGATTCTTGTGTGAGACTGAAGCCTTCCTTTGTTGAATTTAGGTCTGCTTCTTTTTGTAAACTTTATGTGCCTTTGTGGTTTATTTGTTAGGCATGAAAAGCTGGTTGGTCTAGGCTTTAGGTTCTTTCCTTTGATTTTGTATTGGAGGGGACAGATGGCTTTGGTCCTGCTGCTCAGGAGTTCCCACAGAGGCACAAATTGGATGAAGAGCAGATGCTTTCAGGCTTTCTCCTAAGGGCTGCATCCCTCTGGGAAAGATGCTGGCCTCAGGAAGTTGGGGGCTGGGCTAGTCAGGGTCCAGGGCCTGTCTCAGGCATGCAAAGGTGAGGTGGGGGAGGGAACAGGCCCTGAAGGTTCCTGGGACTAGACCTAGTAATTGTGTTGGTCTGGGTGCAAAGGTTGTGGAAGCAGTGGGGAGTCTGGGCCCAAGGGCAGTCTAAAGTTCTGAGGTATCAAGAGAAGAAATAAGCCACTGCCTACACTAGGAGTAGAGCTGGGGCTGGGGAGCTGGGAGGGTAGCAAGTGAAGCTGGGGGAGTCAATGCGCAATGGGCATGTGGCCGAACTTACCCAGGAAAGAAGCTGGCCCCCATTAGCTGGTCAAGATATCAAATTTCTCAATGAAGAACACAGAAGTTAACTGAAAAGAGGGCGACACAGAACCAGAACCTGTATTCTGTGTCTCAGCCTGAGCTGGATAGCTTTAGTTGTCAACTTGAAACACCTGGGTAGAGCAAGCCTTAATTGGGGAATTTCCTCTATTAAACTGGCCTGTGGCCATGTCTGTGAAGCATTTTCTTGATTGTTGAGTGACTTGAGAGGGCCCAGCTCACTGTGGGTGGTGCCACCCCTGGGCAGGTGATCCTATGTTGTATAAGAAAGCAAGTTGAGCATGGGCCAGGGAAGCAAGCCAGTAAGTAGTATTCCTCCATGGTCTGTGCTCCAGCTTCTGCCTCCAGGTTCCTGCCCTGAGTTCCTACCTTGGGCTCCCTCAGTGATTAAATGTGACCTGGGAGATGTAAGCTAAATAAACCCTTTCCTTCCCAAGTTGGTTTTGATCAGAATGTTTTGTCACAGCAATTACAAGCAAACTAAGACACAGCCCAAATTCTCAAGACCCTATGGTTCCACCTTAGCAGGCCAAGTCGCCAACAGTGATGTTGTCTGTATAAAGTGGAGCTTGACAGATCTGAACAGGTTAATTTTGAGTTGCAACATCTTCCCTTTTATATCTGAAGCTTAAATATCACATGTGTGTGTGTACATATGTGTAGTAGGAAAAAGCAACTGAAGCAAACTACCTGTTGTCCCCTACTACACTCTCTTATATTCTACACTCTGGTCATCAAAATATGTGTGGGGTTTCATACACTGGTCAGTTCTTTGGCAGATACAAGCTCAATCACAAGCCCAGGACTCTGGTGCTTTGGAGAAACTGGCCTTAAGTCCCAGGACCCCTTCTTTGTGTTGATCGTTTACTGTGATGGCTCACAGAACTTACAGACATTTACTGGCTAATTATTTAATGAAGCTATGAGAACAGATGAACTGCCTGTTGAAGAGACATGACTGAAGTTTGAAAGAGTCTCAAGTGTAGGAGCTTCTGTCCCCATGGAGTTGGGGTGCCAACTTCTCTACATTTGGATGTGCTCTTTTTAAAAATAAATAATTATTTTGATTTATTGTATGTGTATGAGTGTTATGCCTGCATATATGTAAGTGCACCTGTGCCATGCAGTGACTGCGGAGGATAGAAGGGGGCGTTGCATCCCTTGGAACTGGAGTTATGGATGGTTGTTAGCCGCCATGTGGGTGCTGGGATTTGAACCCAGGTCTTCTGCGTGAACAGTCAAGTGCTTTTAACTGCTGAGCTGTTTCTTTAGCCCCTTGGATGTGCTCTTGATGGCCAACCCAGAAGCTCTTTCAATCCCGTTCTTTAGGGGTTTTTATTTAGACTTTATCACGTGGATATGATTGTGTATTAACTCCATCTCTAGTCTTCCTGTTTCCAGAGAGTGGGGGATGGGGCTGAGACATCCAAGATTCTGGTTGTATCTGTCATCTGTCTGTCTGTCTCTGCATCTGTCTTGCTCAAGTCTTAACGTTTTTGTCATGCAACATTTAAGGTCACTGATGAACACAAAGTTCTCTTGGTCCTTGTGGGAAGACAAAGCAGGTTGTGTCAAGGTGTTCCGATTTTAGTGTGGTCTTCAAGTTCTCCTGATAGAGCAATAGATGTGGTGAAATGAGATGAGAAATCACCAGTGTGGCTGTGCCTCAGCTTTCTTCTTCCTTGTTCCATTTAAGAGGTTTCTGGGCAGTTGGTCTAATGAGTTTTCTCCCCTCCTGAACTGTGAATGGGGTCCTGCATCCATGCCAAGATCTTTATTTTGTTGTGAACAGTCTGGAAAAGGATTGGAGGTGCAGGGGTCTAAACTTGAGAGAGTAGACGTTTTGTTTTTGTTTGTTTTGTTTTTTGAAGGGTCTCCCTGTATCCTCATCTGGCCTGGAACTTGTTATGTAGAACAGACTAGTCTTGGTCTCACAGAGATCTGTCTGCCTCTGCCTCCCAAGTGCTGGAATTAAAGACCTGTGCCACCATGCCATGCTGAGAATGGAGTTTTGAGTTTGGAGAAAAAGGTGAAAGTTTGTGGAATATTTGTGATATGAAGGAACCCGAGTCTTTCTGAAATTAAGCTTTTGGGGCGGGGAGGGTCTTTTACCTGTATTTTTTGGGGAATGACAATGTTTTGAGATTGGACTATGTGAAGCACTGTTTTGTTAATCTGTAGTTTATTAATATATGTGGTTAAGATAAAGATAAACCAAAAAGGTATGCACTGAAAAGCCTCCTCTTCATGATTGGGTATCAGTTGTCCAGTTCTTCTTCTTGATGCAACTATGTTATGCTTCAGGTAAGTGTACAAGAAGCGTGTGTGTGTGTGTGTGTGTGTGTGTATGTGTGTGTGTTCTGTATGTATGTGTATGTGTCTATTGTCCATCAAAAATAAGAAACAAAAGGGGTATGGTATTACATCCACTCTTCAGAATCTTGACTTCAATATTTGTTATGTCTGAAGATGTTCCATATTGACGTATATCTTATACATTTACATATACAGTTGTCTTTCAGTATCCATGAGAGACTGGTTTCACAATGCCCTGCAGATGCTCTGAGAGTGCTCCTCTTGTATAAAATGGCACAGAAGTTACATTCAACCTTCACAATTCTCCTGTATACTTTAAATCACCATCTGTCAGTTACTTATAATATCTAATGCAGTATAAATGTAAACAGCTATATTGTAGTGTCTAGGCAATAATGCTAAGAAAAAGTACATGTTCAGTGCAAACGCATTTTTTCCCCCAAACGCTTTTAATCTGCACTGCATTGACTGAACTCGTGGGTGTTTTACTCACGGATACAGAGGCTTGCTGTCTAGACATTTAGCTTATTAAAAATATTAATCATGGGGCTGGAGAGATGGCTCAGTAGTTAAGAGCACTGGCTCTTCTCTCAGAAAACCTGGATTCAAATCCCTGCACCCACATGGTGCACCATCCATAACTTCAGTTCCAGAGGATCTGACACCGTCTTCTGTCCTTTGTGGGCACTCCATGACATGGGTGCACTTATACATAGGTAGGTATAAAACTCATACACAAATAAATAAATAAAAAAATTAGTCGTGCTTTTGTAAGCATTACAGATGAGGGAATGGAAAGGCACTGTATCATTGCAGCCTGAGCGCCAGCTGCATTTTGATGCAATTTGCCATTGCAGGTCACCACAGGGTGTTTTCTGTCTGCCACCTGCTGCCACTGACCTCACTGTCTCTGCCTCTTGTAGCAGGCATGCTGTAGAGAATAGGAAGAGTGAGAGAACAGAGCTGTGTGAGGCAGGGGAAGATCATAGAGAAAGGAGGAAGGGCTGCTACCCTGTGTCTTCACTCATTTCAGTTTGGTGAAATTTTATCAAATATCACTTGTAGTGTCACAGACTCCAGAGTGCAATAGCCGAATCTCTAATTATATAAAACTTCCCATCAAGAGGGCCAGAACATGTGACACAGTGCAGGGATTTGAGGATCAGCTCAGAAACCATCAGAATAGCAATTTCACCTTCAAGTACCCTACATGGGACTTGCTCATACAACATGCACACGTTTTTCATATTCTCCCAGGTAAAATGAAAGTGGTTTTCTCAAGTGTGTCTAGATAACCATGGAGATGGAGCTCAGTTATCGTGTCTCCCGGACTCCTCCCTGGACACTGCTCTTTATACAGTGGGTATTTGAACTTTAAGCCTAGGGGACCCATGTAACAAACCCAGTGATGATTCTTTTAATATCTGTGGTAGAACTCGGGCTTTTTAATTTTAGTTATGTTTGGTGGGGGGGGCGGATAAGGAGGAGAAAATTATCAGACCGCAGAGATGAAAGCGATTCCCCATAAGACATCTTTATTTATTCAAGCTTTTCCCATCTCCTTTCTTCGTCTAGATCTCCCTCCTTACCACCACTTCAGCTGAGAAAGTAATTATAGACAACACCAAAGAGCATATAAACACTTCCAAAGCCAATTCCTGTTATAAATGAGCCTTTAGGAAGTAAAGAGCTTTGTAGCAATTTAAAAAATTTCTGAGCTTGGCTGGCATGTCAGGACTAAGGATTTGATCCATAAAATTTCCCAGCAGCTTCACAGAAATTCTATCCATATGTTTACAACTTTAAAATGCATATCTAAGTTGAGATAAACTGGCATCTAACGCATATGCCATTGATGGAAATAAAGCATTTTCTCACAAACACCATTTACTAAAATGAGGAGACAAGTTAGATACGGAGGAATCTCAATGTTTCATTTCAGCAAACTGCTTTGACGAGATGTGATGGTTTTAAATTTTGCTTGCATCTCATTCTGCACCAGGCTCTGCAAGCTGTCTGAGCGAGTGCCAACACTAGGGGTATCTTCCTTCTTTTGGCTTGGCTGTGCTTTGAGTCTTCTGATTACAGGAGAAGTCTCTTTTCAGACATATAAAGTCAAAGAGCAGGCAAAGAGGATTCAGTCACCACTTGTTTTCTATCAGATCCATGGCACATTGCCTTCAGATATTATCTGCTCTGTCAGATAATGCCTCCTATGTAACGAGTTCCTCCGAATCCAAACTTAGTTCAGTAACTTTTGTGATTTTGGGCCGCCAAGCATATTGGCATCCACCACGGGTATGTATGTGGGGTGTTATCTGTAGTCCAGTGCAAAGAGTTTCGACCTTCTGGGGATTCTGAAATGGTCATTCCAGCAAAAGATGGAGGAATGTTCTGATCTCAGTTATTATCTTCCTTAAACCTGACATGTAAATTACCAAGGAATATGTTTTGTCATTATTCCTATTTTTGGATTTATCCCTACTTCTGCAGGTAAGTATCAAGCAAGCAAAAATTCTAATAAAAATACAACCAGCAAAATATTTTTAGATGTTAGTTTTTTTAAATCTTTTTGAGACAGGATCTCTCTGTAGCCACAACTGGCCTGAAACTTACTATGAGACCAGGCTGGGCTCCATCTCACAGAGATCCACCTGCCTCTGCCTCCTGAGTGCTGTGATTAAAGGTGTGTATCATTATGCCCAGCTAGATGTTAAAATTCTATTTCTTGGAGAAAACACGCTTCCTTTATGTTGCATGTTTTATTTTTGTATGTGTTCTTGGCAGCTTAAGGACAGGTGTCCTACCTGCTCCTGTGTTAAGGAAACGTCATTACAGGATGGGGATAAGAATCATAAGATCTCTTTAGGGAAGAGTTTCCTGGCTATCTTTTGAAATTCCCCTCAGCAATGATCAGGAACAAAAAGTCTTAAGAAATGAATTGAGCTGCATGGTATTCCTGATCTGCTTTAAAGGAACGTGCTTACTGAGGGTAATGGCACTTTAAAAATATATGTGTTAACACAAAATTTGAGGTGTATAGTAATACCGACAGATCAAGAGATAGTTGTCATTGAAAAGGTAGGCTTACCATTCTCGGTTCAGAAGAGGAATGGGCATGTCATGCTGTGGGGGCCACACAAGGACACACTGTGCAGGTACAGGCAGAGGAGGATGGGGAACCCAGTTTTTAACATGCTTTTTGCAGAAGTGGGAAATTAGGCTGAAGATGGCCCTGTCTGATTGTTTCATCGGGCTCATTACATTGTTATCTTTAGCTCTCTGGTATTTGGCCACATGGCAGTGATGGCCGTACACAGTGGCCTAGAGTGAAGTGTGACAGCCTCAGAAGGAAAGTGGCTGGGAGTGTAAGGTGTTGTCACGAGCTGGGACTCTGTCCAGCAGAGCCGAGAAAAAACGACACAGACACCAAGGTGAGGTTCAAGCTTCTGTTTCTCTTTCTTCCTTTATTCTCTCTTATAGTCTCTTCATTATCTCACCCACTATGATGCTGCTCGTAGGTCTCCTATATCTCTCACTTCATTCTCTCTCACTTCATTCTCTCTCACTTCATTCTCTCTCACTTCATTCTCTCTCACTATGATGCTGTCTCGTTGTTGCTGTTCTTTGCTGTTGTCGTTTGTAGTTGTTCCTATCTATTACACACCTCAGCTGTTCATATAGTATTTCCAACAGCCCTCCCCCAGGGCAGGACCAGTCAGGGCACACACACGTGCAGCGGGCAGGCAGAGTGGCAGCTCATTGGCCACGTAGCAAGATCATCAGGCTGGCAGCACCTGTTT
>NW_008330576.1:1380204-1381048 GCF_000622305.1 Nannospalax galili
ATCATTGACTACCGGTCCAGCATATTTAGCCAAATGCGAGGGTGACTTGCCCTTCTCTAAGGCAGCCATAGCCTGTATTTGCTGCTGGTGAGCTGTCTGCCACCGCATCTTACACACACACCAAACCATACAGACACAAGCAGCAACCGGCAGGAATTCCCAAAAAGCCATCCCTCCCCGGTCCTTGAGGAAGGAAAAGGCTCCCTGGAGGGTCTTCATCCAGTCTTCTATAGAGACCATCTTTACTCTTGTAGCATTCACTGCCACAATTGATGCCTGTATCTTCGCTCCAGTTGCCTTGGAGAGCTGTAGAGAGTTCTCTAGATAGATTACCTGCCTTAGAGAAATTAAGATACTCCACAGAGGTTATTCATAATCCAGGTATATGATAAATACATCCCACAAACATTAACTGTCCTAAGATATCTACTTGTTCCTGTAATAAATCTACTCTTTGGTTTGCCGAAAGTATGCCTGCCTTCAACTACTTGAATAATTTTATCTC
The DNA here is from genome assembly GCF_000622305.1 of Nannospalax galili. Lineage (NCBI taxonomy): Eukaryota > Metazoa > Chordata > Mammalia > Rodentia > Spalacidae > Nannospalax > Nannospalax galili. The sequence goes on from NW_008330576.1 coordinate 1,380,710, forward strand.
CAATGCCTCAGTGATGTTCTGAGATATCGAATTTAACACAGCAGTAGTGCTGCAACATTAACCAAAGGGTTCCTCGTTAGAACTGAATACTTTAGGAAACATACTAGCATCATGACTTAGGGGCAACGGTAGGGGAAAGGCCTAGAGCACACTCTATATTATTCTGATTTGTACTTCTCCTTTATCATCAGTATCACTTATAAACATGATTTACCAAATCCAACGTGCCCGGAGGAAGCGGGCCTGCGGCATAGCTGCTGTTATTCCAAAATCTCTTTTGCTTCTGTACAATGTCAGTTCAGCACCTGGGAGAAAAACACAAACAGCTCCCCTCACCTG
>NW_008330576.1:1382129-1424604 GCF_000622305.1 Nannospalax galili
GTTTCCAACAGCCCTCCTCCAGGCCAGGACCAATCAGGGCACACACACGTGCAGCGGGCAGGCAGAGTGGCAGCTCATTGGCCACGTAGCAAGATCATCAGGCTGGCAGCACCTGTTTGGCTCACCATGTTTGGAGTAAACAAGCAGGAATCACGAGCCTTGGCAGTCAGCCAAGAGTAGAAGTAAACAGCACGAGGTTTGGCAGCCAGCCAGGGCGCCATCTTTGGCTGGCTCGGCTGGCTGTGCTCGCTTCCCACAAGGTGTGAGCTAGTTGTTTTGTGTTTGAATGTGTCTTCTGGGAGGAGACCTCTTCCTGAGGATGGGGGACTTACAAGGGAGGCAGGAGGCTAAAGCAAGATAACTCAAGCAGCCTATTGAACTGCTTAGAATAAGGTAGGTATGTTGGTTATTTTCTGTTGCTGTGATAACCACGTGAGTAAGGCCTGTGCTCGCTTCCCACAAGGTGTGAGCTAGTTGTTTTGTGTTTGAATGTGTCTTCTGGGAGGAGACCTCTTCCTGAGGATGGGGGACTTACAAGGGAGGCAGGAGGCTAAAGCAAGATAACTCAAGCAGCCTATTGAACTGCTTAGAATAAGGTAGGTATGTTGGTTATTTTCTGTTGCTGTGATAACACCGTGAGTAAGGCAACTAATAGAAGGAAGAGTTTATTGGGATTATGGTTTCAGAGAAGTAAGAGTCCATCATGGCGGGAAGCATGGCAGGAGGCAGCTGGAGCAGAAAGCTGAGAGCTCACATGTTCAAGCAAGGACAGGAAGTAGAGAGAAACTGGACGTGAGGCAACGAACTCTCAAAGCCCACCCCTGTGATGTGCTTCTTCCAGCATGGCCACGCCTCCTGAAGCTTCACTCAACCCTCCCCAAGCAGTGCCACTAACTGGGGTTTTTCCTTTATACTTCAATAAAACTTTCTTTGAATTAAAAAAAAAAAAGTAGATCTGACATAGAGATATGAATATAAGGCACATGTTAATGCAAGTTCACAGAAACTAGAACTTTGGTTTATACAAGAGGAAATTATATATTCCAGAATCAGATTACTTGAGCATGAGATTTGGCTCCACACTATATCATGATCATTGAACATTTGTAAATTTTCATAATTTAATTTACTTAATAATTCAAAGGTTCAGATACTTCTGTAGGCCCCATTTTATATATTGGATAAGTGAGACTTAGAGAAGTTAATATATTAAGGTACTTAGAACAGTAGTACCAGGTCCTTAGCAAGTGCCCAAAGTGTTTGCAGTATGATTATCATTTTCATTATTAGTGTTTTCTAGGGATCTAAGCCAGTTGTGAACCTTTTTATACTTATCCAAGTGGGTAAAATCAGTGCTATTACTATTTGGAAAGTTTCTATCTAGTTACATAACCAGGACACACTAGACTTTTCTGTGAAGTAAACAAATGACATGGTAGATGAGCTTACGTGGAACTGCTTACAAGCAGATGTCTGTTCACTGGCCCTTGTCTCATGGGGTAAATTCACTGCACAAAGTTCTGCCAGCTCAGTCAGGACTTCTACTTTTGACACTTCTTTTTTGACAGGGTCTCCCTGTAGCCCAGGCTGGCCTCGATCTCACAGAGATCCACCTGCCTCTGCCTCCTGGGTGCTGGGATTAAAGACATGTGCCTCCATGCCTGGTTTACCTTTGATACTTTCAACTGAGGAGCTCTTTTGTGTAACCTTGGCCTGGGTACTGATACACTTTCCCTTCTTCCACCATCAGAAGTCATGTCTTAACCAAAATGATGTATCCTCAAGAGTATAAGAAAACCTGCGGTCATGAGGATGGAGTGAACAAGTAGAGCACCTTCACGATGGGGCAAAGGACAGAGGAGCACAGGGACAGTATGCACCAAGTGGTGTAGACGGAAGGATAATGCAGAGGACAGGCTTCCTGTGGGACCAGCCTATGCTTGGCTTCCCAGAGTCCTGGATATATTTCTATTCAAGTTCCAAGTTCTGGACACTCCTGTTTGTTTCAGCTGAGATTCACATAGAGACTCTCACGTTACTTGAGGGAAAACAGCTTTGTGAGCAATAGCTTCTGATATTCTAGTATGTTTTTCTTTCTGTAACCATCTATTTTTTTTTTTTAGGATGGAGGACATAGATACTGTTATGTTTCCTGGATATTTTTCTTGCTTATCTAATCAAACACATATGTATGACTTGACTAACTGGCCCACTGTCATTGTACTTCAATATTGTGTTTGATAGTTGAGTTCAGTAGGAGGAGAGAATGTGTGTGAGGATGGCAGTTTCAGCAGGAAATGGTGAAGTAGTTTGGAAAACTTGCATTTCTATGTCCAAACAGTACAAAGTCTTCCTCTCCACATGCTCACAGACAATAATGTGTTTGAGCGACTCTGTGGTGAATGGGCTGGGATCACAGTGTTTCACTGATCTGATTATAAGGAATTTTTGACACTGAATAATCAGGACAATAGATGCTGTTTTCAGCAACTACCAAAGTAGCAATCATTCTTCCTGATGAAGAGTGGCAGGTTGTTTGGAGGATTGTGAGCTGAACTCTATAGAAACAGAATATGTGTTTTAGAGAAGTCTAAGTTTAAAATAGTAACACACCAAATTTCATTTGCTACACAATTATTTTATTTTTTATCTTATTTTTATTTTATGCATATGAATGTTTTGCTTGCATATATGTATGCCACGAGTGTGCATTGCCTGCAGAGGCCAGGAGAGGGCATCAGATCCCCTAGAAATAAAGTTATGGATGTTTGTTAGCCACCATGTGGGTGCTAGGAACTGAACGCAGATCCTCTGGAAAAGCAGCCAGTCAATGCTCTTAATGACTGAGGCATCTCTCCAGACCCAACAGTGATATTTTTAAACAAGAGTCTTCTGCCTCCTAGTTCCTGGGGAAGAATTCTTCAGAGTATTATAGATCTTCAGAAGCTGTAAAAAGTAATGTGCCAAATGAGACAATTACCCTTTTAAGGAGAGCAGAAATGATCTTTGCACTTAGTATGTGAGCTTTTGTAGGGCTTCATGCATGATGAATCCTTACAGTGTAGAAAAGTGCATTGTAGCTAGGATATAAACATCTGAACCCTCTTACCCAAGACGTGTAGATCAGGTCTTTCTGAACATTTATAAGTCAGGATTATTGCTAGTTATGTGAACATTAACAAATTATGAATTTTTTTCTGGAAGTCCAATTCCTTCATCAAGCATCAATTTAACTTAAACTTTCAAAATATTATGTTTAACGTGGGAAAATCAGGAGCAAAAATCAATTTAAAGTTCATCGCAATTGGGGCTGGAGAGATAGCCTAGCAGTTATGAGCTTTTGCTGTTCTTCCAGAGGACCTGAGCTTGGTTCCTAGGAACCACATAGCAGCTAACAACCACCTATAACTACAGTTCTAGAAAACCCATCACCCTCTTCTGGCCTCTGCAGGCATTTCATGCATGTGGTGCATGAAACTAATATTCATGCAGGCAAAATACTCACACACATGGGAAAAACAGTTAATCATAGTTGATAGTCTATTGTGGGCAGGAGAAATTTCACAAGTTTGCACCCCTAGATTGAAGAGCTATAGGGAATCAATGGTTACTGAGAGAAGGGGAACCACTTTTCCATAGGGATGAGTTTCCTGGTACATTATCCAATCCCAACTGGTCCATCTTAAACACATGTACACACAAATACTGATCTATCTGTCATCCATCTATCATCTATCTATCTATCTATCTATCATCTATCTATCTATCTATCTATCATCTATCTATCATCATCATCTTTCTATCATCTATCTATCTATATCTATCATCTATCTATCTATCTATCTATCATCTATCTATCCTATCATCTATCTATCTATCTATCTATTTATCTATCTATAAAACACATGAAGATATCATGAAATTGAAATTGAGAGGGAATGGGAGGAAGTGGGGGAGAGGGAGGGGTGAAAATATTGTAAATATAGTACTAATGTGTTAAATTCTCAAAAAACTTTTTAAAAAGTTAATCATGGGTTTACTCTTCAGAAAACATTTAGCAGTTGATAAGTCTTTTCCTCCTCTCCCTTCTCTCACCTTTCCTCCTTTTTGTCTGCTTGTCCATCTCTCTACTCTTCCACCCAACTAACCATATGTTCATCCATTCCTCAGTCTGTCCTTCCATCCACTCATCTACCCCGTTGTCCATCGTTTGCACATTTGGTGACATCATGCTCTACACGAGGTTGTGTAATTTGTGCTTGAACTTCTCTGTGTTACTACTATGGATGGCCTTTTCATTGTCTGCAGAGAAGGCGATCTGGACAACCCAGTGTAACCCAGTCATTAACTGCTTTTAAAATTGGTTTGTAGATATCTTTGTTTTCAATATTCTTGTATTTCTCTTTGCCTCTTAAATGATAAACTCTGACCTTCATCTCAGGCTCATAGTTTCTAAATCCCATCCCCAACCCTCCAACGTTGCAGCTGGGCCTAGTGAAGAGGGAAAACTCCCTCATGTCAATTGAGGTTTGCATGCAATACCAGACATCCTTGATGTAGTATGCTCCTAGTGTGACAATGTTTCTTATAGCTCCTTTTGATTCTTAAAATTCATGGTTCAGCTGGGTTTTTATTCCTAGAACTCGGGAGCCAGAAACAGATGGATCTCTGTGAGATCGAGATCAGCCTGGTCTGCATAGCAAGGTCAGCTAGGACTACAGGGAGACCCTGTCTCAAAAAACAGAAAACAAATTTTCCTGGTTTACATCTTGTCATCACCACAGAGAATCACTTGAATAGTTAGGTTCTCCTGCTCCCCAGTGTGGGAATCCACAGGCCATTCTTAGTGATTTTTTTTCTTGATAAAAATGAGTTTATATAAAAAGCACTATGATATATTAAGATTATGCATGTTTTCTCATTTTAAAAGGCCATATGAATATCTGGAAAGTAGAAAGAAATTCAGAGAAGTAAATACAGAGGTAAGTCTGTTTCTTTGTTCAAAATTGCAGCTATATTTCAAATATAATTACTTTTTAAGGAAAACATTTATGATAAAAAGTTCAGATAGTATAATGAAAATTAAGTTTGTTTTCTACCCTACACTTTCAGACTTCCTCATCAGGGGTCATCAACCTCTGTAAGATATTTGTGTATGCCCTGGATAGTTTTGTATTTAATTACATTCTTCAAAGGCAACCTTAGGAGTGGCTTCATGTTATTCCTTCATGTAGATTATGGAAACTTTCATAACTGACATAGTCACTTTCATTATGACAACTTATGGGTATTAAGATTGCTTCTAATGTTTGTTATAGCATACCTCTATACTACACAAAGACCAAAACTGATGTCTCTGCAAATAGAGGTTTCCAAATACCTTCAAATTGGGTATTAACACACATAAGGTTTTGCTTTATATTTTTGAACTCTAATTATGATGGTTTTAAGTTAAAAAGGAGGAAGTTTATTAATTATGTAATCCGGAGGTTTATGGTCACTCAGTGAAGTCCAGGTTGGCAACTTGTCTTTTCTTCTTTGCTCAGAGGAAAATATTCCAACACCCTTTTAATCCAAATTAAAATAAAGCACCCACTTTCTAAATTTACTAAGGCCCCATCTGGCCTCATAGACACTGAGGTCATACTGGTATATTATAGCAATGAATCCAAAGGTTTCAGGTTACCATTATTATCACTGGAAACGCTCCTTAGACAGTTTGGTGATGCTATTTAGAAGTGGCAGCCAACATTGGTTCCTGTCTCCATCTTCATTTCAATTCATAAAATGTGACATTATAAATTCAGGAATTAGCACTGCTAATATGGAACTTTTCTGGAGGTAGTACATGAATGCTGATTATAATCCTAAAACAATCCCCTAGATACAAAACATTTTCTGAAATAGGTGTTATAATAAACACTTCTGCAAATGATCTTTTTTATGAGCATGATTCATGAGTGCATACAGTTTTTGACTGTGTGATGAAGAAGTAAGAATATGTTTCTATTCTTCCTGAACTTTCCTGGCCATAGGCACACTTAAGAGGTTCTGCTAGATGAGAGCTCATGTCTTTGTTATTTTATTTCAGATTAGTGGTGGGTTCATGGCATAGTATCTTTATTTACCAGAGATGTACAGTGTCCACATTTGATTACATATATATTTGTTTTAACTGATATATTAAGTGTGTCTTGGGCACAGGTGGAATTGACGTTTCTCACTTGATTCCACATGAAAGGACTATTCACAGAGGCATCTTCTTTTAAAATACATTTACCGTTCAGGATGAATGCAAAATACAGATATTTTAATGCAAAGATATCTAGATTATGAGAGATAATAAGGGTCACCAACCTAATGGATTGTGAGACCTTAGTTTAAATAAGTTTACAGCACTTAGAAAAAACGTGTAATTGGCCATGACCCTTTGAAGGTTGTGTTGCTTTGAGGAGCCTCTGCAGGATGAGGCCTTGATTGTGGCGCACTCCATGTTTTACTGACTGTGTCTGTCTGTGATTTGGAAGGAGGAGGCTCTGGCATCCACACTCATGTTTGGCCATGCAAGGCCAAGGGCAATCATGAATGGTTCATTTTATTTTTTTTTTAAATAAAAATTGGGACAAAAATCTGGCAATACAATTTTCTGTTGATTCTAGGCAAAAGTGGGCATGTGAATGATTTAGATGTAGATATGATATTTCCAGCATGGTTTTCTTAATTGTAGCAACAATCAAATGTTTGAAATGAGATCTGTCCTGGAAACTTCTATGGTTAAGAAAGCATGCTGCTCTTCTCTCTCAGGTTCTTTCTTTTCTTTTTACCTCTCTGGTTCCTTTACATTATTCTGGTTCCTGCAGTTATGTATGGATACATACTTACTTATAAGAATTTGATGCCAGGATCCAAATATGAGGGAGAACATATGCTGTTTGTTTTTCTGAGTCTGTGTTACTTTATTTAGTATAATAGTTTCTATGCTCAGAGACCATCATGGAAGAGGGGGACCCAGAGATTGTAAGAGCCAGGGAGGAGGTACATGATCATATGGAATCGGAGTCTTACAAACTCCTGGGAACTTGCTCATATGATTCTATGGCAAAGGTGTCAGCATTCACAAATCCCATGCAAACTCAGGGAGACAAAAACCCAGCGTAGAACTGGAAAAATGAACAGCAAACCCCAATCTTATCTGAAGAAATATTGGTAACTGATTGCTGCTAGGTGAAGAAAAGCTGATCTTCCTAAACCAAGGGACTCTAGATAGGCTGACTAGACCTCAGCAGATGGACTTGCACTGGGGAACATCTGGGACACTGACTTGGCACAGTGGGCCTTAACAGAGATGACCAAGTATATGGACTCTGGGGTGGGGGAGTGGCTCTGGGTGGGTGCCGGTGAGGACAGGGGTATAAAGATGATTAAGAGTGCTTGAGAGGTTCTATATGAAATACACAAAAATTCAGTAAAAACAAACTAAGAAAAAAAAGAAAGTACACTGCTTTAGCTGGGACCTGTGGCAAGGAAGGCACTTACATTCCACCAAAGGGTGGTAAGAGGAAGGGAGGAGGGTACCTTTCAGAGATGTGACAATGTCTGGGAAGCGTGGGCATGGGCAGAAGGGCCAGTGATGTTGGATGTGCTCATGTGGAGGCACTTCCTAATGTAGCCACCGAGCACTGTGTTCACAAGCTTGGCAAAGCTTCCACTCTGCCCAGGAGGATAGGTATTCCCTCCAGACTGAAGTTGGCCTTCTGTAGATGGTTTCAGGCTTAACCAGGTTAGAGATACCACTGCTGTCTCCACCTGAGAAACTCACACCAAATGAAAGGTGAAATGGCAAGGTTTGTTTGAAATGATTTAAGTCCAACATTCTTTAGGTCATTTAGAAACTGGAAAAACTTGACTATTCAGCTTTGTAGTTGGCTCCATTAGGCTGTTGCTGAACTCTCCAAATACTTTTCACCTTTCTCAGTCATCTAGGGTTCCATTTCAGTGTAGTATAGCCAGAGGACCCTGAGGATCAGTGACCAGATGCCATCCCCAAGCTGTGAGACTTCCAGACCTGTGGCTTTCAGAGACAGAATGAAGGGGGCTGTCCCAACTTAGTCTTCATCTTTCACATCTTTCTTTAGCTTCCTCCTCATATCCCGGGTGCAGTGTGACCTAGCATGCTCAGGTCAGCAGTTGTCACTGTTTACCCCAAGTGTTCATCTTTGTCTCAAACACCCTACAGCCATGTATGCAGCTGATGCTGTGTGGGTGGGTGCTGAGGGTGACAGGTTCTGTTGGCTGTGGCCAGAGGCATCAGAAATCTTGGAGAATTTCCCAGTTTCCTCTTAACTTCTCGACATGCTGATCAGGGACTTGATACTCTCCACTCAGATGGTTTCTTTTTCTGGAAAAAAGTGAGAACTAATCTCAAAACTTCATGATTACTGAGCTGTATGGATTCTGACTTTAAGAATTACTTAGCCTGGAGGAGGTGGGTGTTGATTCAGGGAATATTTTCTCTTCTGTTTCTCCTGGCAGGCTTCAGATATTTGACCCTCTCCCAGGAATGAGGCTAGGGGAAATTAATGTAGATTACTGTATCATATGTGATTCTGTATTGTTGGCTATTTATTTTACCCATTCTTTTCTGAGTACCTGATTCTCCAGGAAGGAAAAAAAATCTCTTGTTTATGATGCTCTTACTTGTTTATGATGCTAACTTTCCATCTTCCTATACCCACAGCTCAGAAACCACCTATGACCACTTTCCTGGGCTGTGCCTAGAGGTATTAGCATTTATATCTCAGAATAGTTTAAAAATCATGAGGTGTATCTTAGTTTACCAGTACAAGAACTTATAGGCCTTTATTATCCCAGGCTCATGTGCTGTAATGGAATCCTTGAGCATCCCTCCTGAGTTGGTAGGACACTCATTTAGCTGTATAGACAGCTCTTCCCTCAGTTCCGGGTCAATGCCTTCTCCCTTTTAAGAGTCTAGTCAGATTGTACATTACGTCATAATTGAAGCATGATCTGAAGACAGGATTTTCATAGTGCAAAAAAGTCCTTTGGAAAGAGAAAATAGCAAAAGATATAAAGTAACTTTTCCTGAAACAGAAAGAAAAGGAAGAAAAATAGAAAAGATGTATATGGAAGGGGACAATTCCTCTTCTTTTTATATCTTTCCTTAATAGTTCGTTTTCCTTAAACAATAGTTTCACGAAATTAGTTTATTTGGATTCCCTCTACCTTGCTTCAAACTTCAGCTTTATTAACCACAGCTATGTGGTTTTAAATAACCACTTGGCCTCTGTGGCTTTATGTTTTTTTGTCTGGGAAATTAGAGTACAAATATATCCATGTTTGTGAAGATTTAATGCTCAAAGTGCTGTGAATAGTGCCTAATCCACAGTAAGAGCTCAACAATGATTAGTTTAAAAAAAAGCCTGATATTTTTTGACCAAATTCACAGATGTTAAAAAGACTGTAGTAGCAATGACAAGACTCAGAAAGCGAAGGCTGGACAGTGTGTGTGTGCAGGCCTGGTTCTCTGAGGAGTCCAGGGGTTTGGCAGTTTGTACTGTTTATAATGTGGGGCAGTGGGACTGGGGCGAAGGATGCTTTAAACCATGGTCAGCCTGTGATCTCAGCCCTTGCAAATAGAAGACTGTTGTTCTGCTTCCTGCATGCTCAAGAATTGGATTCCAGACTGACTTTCCTTCAATCTGGCACTAAACATTGAGAGAACAACAACTTAAGAAAGGATATAAACTGCTATTATACAACAGTGGATTTAAAATCCTGCTTGTGAAAAAGAAGACCCCATCTTTGAAACTGCAGAGCTGTGAAGTTCCCTCTGGCTTTAACACAAACACACATAGCAGACAAGATGGCTGGGCATGTAGCTGAGTGAGCACCGAACTGAGTCATGGTGGGGGTGGGGAGTTGCTTCTCACCACAGTCCCTGGCCTCCGCAGTACAGGGTGATAATCTGATGAACAGGAAGGGACACTGAAATGGATGAAGATACCTGAGGACTCAGAGAGGTGAAGTTCTCTCTCTAAAAGAGATGTCGTAATACAACATTTGCTGAAGCTGTGGCAAAACCTTGTGAGAGTAAAGATGATGCAGGGCTGTCAGGTATCAGCTGGAGTCATTACCTGCCTGCGTGAGCCTTGAATACACTCCAGTGTACTCCTGAAGAAAGGTGCCTCACTTTAAGCATGAGTTTTGTTACTATTATCACTTTTTAGTTTAAGTGATTGGCAAAGTATATTGCTTTTGCAAGTACTGCTGTTGTAAAACATTGGAATACGCTTCACTTCTCTGAGACACCTGCTGTGAGCTTGGTATTAATCTTTGGTGCTTCCAGAAGTGCATTCCAATCAGGATTAGCCATGTATCAGAATAATCCAGTGGTCTCTGATGGACAAGGATTGAGTTAGAGGAGAGAGGAACCCTGGGGTTGTGTGTAGGTCAAAGCTCTGGGAAGGAGAAGAAGGAAGATTTCAGAGGTAATGCAGCTTTAGGAAAGTTAAGAATGGCCCATGAGCAGTCTTAGAGACAAAGCCTCCTCTCAGGAGCTGTGTGCCTCCCAGAAATGGGCCTGCATTTTATCTCTACTGTGCTGAGCTACTGGCTGGATCAGGGACTGGGGTGACTTTGGTACTCATGTAATGATGGGTTTCAGAGCACTGCAGCTGAAGTCCATCCATCACTTATGCTCCTTTCAGTAGAAAATTTAACAGGTGCATGTCTGTGGCTGCTTCCGTGCACAGGGGTCTGGAATGTTCCTGTTCCTATTTATCTCATATATTGTGCACACACACAGACACACACACACACACACACACACACACACACAAATATATATATACTTATCCAAACATTTAGAGTTTTGTGGAGGGGACCATACTCCACGTTTTGTTTCAAACTTGTACTCTATATAACAATAATTTCTACAAATATCATCTCAACACATAGATCTCATTCTTTTTAATGATGAATGGTAAAATGGGGTTTAAATGTTTATACTAAAGTTTATTCGAGCAATCTGATTGGCATTTGAGTATCTGAGTTGTTTCCAGTTTTTGGCTATTCCAAATAAGGCCATCTGTCTTAGTTGACTTTCTATCACTGTAATACAATTCCTGAGAAAATCAACTTAATAAAGGAAAGAGCTTATTTTGGCTCATGGCTTCAGAAGTTTCAGTCCATGGTCCACTGGGCCTGTTGCTTCAAGCGTGTAGTGATATGGTGGAGGGAACTCTCACCTCACAGCAGCAGAGAATCAAGAGAGAGATAGAAAGAGTCAGGGTCCCAATATCCCCTTCAAGGACATGCCCCAGTGACCTGATCTCCTTCTACTAGGCTCTTCCTCTACAACATTCCACTAACTCCCAAGAGTGCTGTGGAATGGGGACCAAACCTTCAGTGCACAGGCCTTTGTGAGACAGTCAAGGTTCAAAGTGTAGCACCATCTCATCTGTCTCACATGCATGACCTTATGTACATACCCAGCTTCTGACATGGATTGATTCCTATCACTGAATTGCTGAGCTGAAAGGCATGGCAGCTTGGCTTCTGACAGATACTGCCAAATGTCAGTAGTTTGCTTTTCCACCAATGGCAGACGACACTCTACCTTCGCCATGGCTGTACTCACCTGGGAATTGTCATTTTTTGTCAGTTTAATGAATGACCAAAAAAAAAGGCAAACACATGTAGGCTTTCCATGTTGGTTTGAAAGGCAGAGTCATAATATCCACGATTCCTTCAAGTTCTCTACCGGTGGCTGTCTTGTGTTAAGAGCCCGAGGTGTGACTTGTCTGGGCTTGAGGCTCAACTCTGAAAGAAAATGAAATATTCCTTACCAAGTATCAGTCACAAACTTTGAAAAGATACCAGAAATGGCACTGTGAGAGATTTCTTTTGAAATATGAGAAGACTTCAAAATCCAGTGCCTTCTATTAAAGTGAAAATACCCACGTTGACCCTTAGATATAATCCAGCATCTATGCTTTACAGACAGGAAAACGAAATTCTTTCCCTTTGCCTTCTTCAGCCAGGGTCACAGAACTAGGTGACGGCAGAAAATCAGGTCTTCTAGTGCTCTACATGACCAGAATATAAATAGTACTTATTTCAATATGATCACAGCCAGAAATGCTGGCATTAGCCAACCCTGTGAAATTATCAAGGCACTTCAAGAGATGAGAGAAAATGAAAACTGATAGCACTGTGCATGTAACATTTGAAGAGAACAACAGCTTATATATTCATATCACCGCTTAGCATATACCAAATCAAATACTATGGCTATAACAGGAAGAATAAAAATGTTTTTAGGAAAAACTTGTGATGGTCTGGCTCTCTGAAAGGTAGCATTTTGTGTAGTTACTATATACATATATATAAAATCTCTATCTCTATATATGTACATATGCACATATACAACACATGTTAGTGGTGATTTTCGTGGTGTAAGTAGTGGTTCAAACATCTTCACAATTTCCCATTTAACTCAGTGATATGGAATTCAGTCACTCCAAAGAAAAGAGTGGCCAGTCCCCTATCTTTGACTTCTCAAAGCTGGTAGACAGCATTGCTTTGATTCCATCACTCTTGCACTCTGGATGTGATTTGTTTAAATATGCAACTCCACACTCTTTCTCAGGGAATACTAGTATCTCTGTATCACTGAATGTGTTTTCTGTTTGTTTGTTTGTTTTAACACTAATCTTGGACTTTGAACCAAAGATAGCCATGCTGAGTGAGAGAATGGGAGATCCCAGGTTTTCGATGCAAACAGCAGTTCTGGTCTTTCTGTTGTCATAGGAACATATTATTAATCTTTTTACTGTAGGTAGTAAGTCTTTTTTCTTGTTTTCATTTTCTTTGAATTTTCTAAGTCCTCTTTAGGGACTTTTGTTAGCACTTTATCCCACTCCTCCATCTTCTCACTTATGTGTAAATTCTTTTCAGTCTGAACTCAGACGTTTGAGGTCACATTGATTTTTTTTTTTCTTAACCTTCTTATTGTGAACTAAAGCACAGGTAATAAAAGCCACACAAAGCAAATACATGGCACAAGGAGTTATTTATGAGGCGGGTTCTTTTGTAATGCTTACACAAGTTAGGAAGCAGAACTTTGACATCCATCCTGAAAGCTCCTCCATGGCAGTGGTACTGCCATGCCTCAAAACCCCTCTGTCTCTCCAGAGCAGCTGCTGGCCAAATTTCATAGTCATTCCTTCTGACATCCCCAGACTCGGTATTTTAGTTTTGCCCATTTAAATGTGGTTTGTCATCTCTCTAATTTACAGTGCCCTTGCCATCCCTTATTTTCCTCAGGCTTCACTGAACTTGAGACATCTACCAGAAGCTCTACCCATGACTGCATGTGTTCTGCACAGTCTGGCAGTGGATGCAAGATGCTATCCGATTTGTGACTTTCAATCTGACTCTAGGTGGTTGTGTGATCTTTTCTCATAAACTATTGTGATGCCTGGCTGTTTATCATTTTGTGAGAGCCTTAATTTATTGGGAGTAGTAAGATAGTTACATTTTTCTTTACTTATCAATTAAAATAATTTTTAAAAACATGTAAGTGCACTCATGTTGTACAATGTCTGTGGAAGTCAGAAGAGGGCATCGGATCTCCTGGAACTGGAGTTATGGATGGTTGTTAGCTGCCATGTGGGTGGTGGGAATAGAACTTACGTCCTCTGCAAGAGCAGCCAGTGCTCTTAACCACTGAGTCATCTCTCCAACCCTAGTTAAAATAATTTAATAAAGAGATACTTCTCTTCATGTACTGTTTGGTTACTCAGTACAGTTTCTTCTTATGGAAAAGACTAGATGAATGCAAAAATGTGTCATGAGTTTTATAACATGGAAGCAAAATGTATCAATAGCATGAAGGATGGGAGGGAGGGGGTTTCCGAACCGACTCTTTAAAAAGATTTAAAAAAATTTTTCTTTTATGTGTATGAGTGTTTTGCCTTCATGTGTGTAAGTGCACTCTTGATGTGCAGTGCCTGTGGAGGCCAGAAGGGGTGTCAGATCCTCTTGATTTGGCGTTTCAGGTTGTTAGTCATCATGTGGTGCTGGGAACTGAACCCAGGTCCTCTGCAAGGGCAGTCAGTGCTTTTAACTCCTGACTCATCTCTTCAGCCCCATTTTTTTTTTTCCTGAGGAATTTTTATGGTTTAATTTTATCTCCAGTATGGAGATACAGTTTTGTTATATACATATGTACATATGTATGTACATACACCCTAATCCCATATATATTTGAGGCCAGCCTGAGGAAGAAATAGGTGTATAGTAGATGCACACACAGAGAGTTGCCTTTGGTATCCATGAACTGGCTCTATGACTCTGTTGGAAATCAAACTCTGTGAATGCACAAACCTCTCATATAAAATAGAGTAGTGATTGCATATAACCTGTACGCACTTTCCTACATTCTTTAATATTTTATTAATTAAAAAATTTTGTGTGTATGAGTGTATTGCCTGCATGCATGTGAGTGTACCTGTGCCATGCAATGCTTGTGGAGGTCAGAAGGAGGCATCAGATCTCTTGGAGCTGGAGTTACGATGGTTGTTAACTGTCATGTGGGTGCAGGAACTGAACCCAGGTCCTCTGAAAGAGTGACCAGCGCTCTTAACCACTGAGCCATTGCTGTAGCTCCTGAAATAACTAAATTTAATTTGGGAAAAATTATCCTCTACTATTCTTTAAATATTCTTTCTCCCTCATTCTTCCTCTTGGTCCTGCTTTTTTGGGCTTTCAATTTACATATTTTAGATCCTTTGGTAATTTCTCATAGTTCTAAGAACTTTTGTGCTTTGTTTTGTTATTTTTTAATGTTTTTTCTTCTTGTTTGCCATTTGGATACTTTATATATTCAAGCTCACATATTTTAATATAGTCACTCTGTTCACAAAATTGTTGGAGACACTCACCAGCTCACCTGTATTTTTTGTTTGCATCTCCATTTGGTTCTATTTCTTGTTTTCTCTCTTTCCCTTCAAATTCATTTGTTCACACATAATGTCCAGATTTCCCCCTAGATATTTTCATGTCATTTATTATTTAAAATTCACTTTTGGCATTTCTACCAGCTGGGTTCTTACCAAATTTGGTTCTGCTGATTTCCTTCTGTCTTAATGCGTGAGTGCATTTTTGTGTGACTCATAGCATTTCTTCACTGGGTTCTGGACATCGCATGTAGATTTTGAGATTGAGAGATTTTGAGATTGAGAGTCACAGAATTTCTGTCTAAAATTGAGCAGTCCTCTTTGTCTGCCTGAAGTCTTGCTCTGTTGTCTGGTATGTGGTCTGGGAAGCCGAGGCAAGAAGATCAGTTGAATGCAAGAGTGTGAGGTAAGCCTGAGCAACATACTGAGACCTTGTTTCAACAAGCAAACCTCTTTTTCTGATGCCCTCTAATATCCAGCCTGAACTTTGCTTGGCTCTGTGTGGGCTCAGAGACTAACAGGGCTTGTCTCAGAATCCTAGCCACTCTGTGTCCATCCAGTCTTTGCATGCCTGTGTCTCTGAAAGGGTCTGTCCATTCCTCAGCCACTACTCAGAGGCAAACTGCTATCACTCCTTACTTATTGCCAGACTTTCAATTGCTTATGATTGGGGCATAGCTCAGCATTTAAAAAATAGATCACGTATCCTTTGGACGTTATCTAGGGGAATTTGTATTGGTAGAATTTTCCTTTTGAGAATCTACAATCCTGAAAAATTACCTTCCCTTTTAGACAATCTGACTTTGGGATTCCACTTATATTCAGGAAGTGCATAGGATACAAGTCCAGTTATACCCAGCTCCTCATCACTTCTACTCAGGCTTATGAATGTTCTGTTCAGATTTCTATTGTAGGGGCTGGAGAGATTGCTCAGTTGTAAAGAGTGCTTACTGCTCTTGCAGTGGATTCAAGCACCTACATCAGGCATCTCACAACTGCCTGTAATCCAGGTCCAGGGGCTCTCCTGACCTCTGGCCTGCACTGTACTCAAGTGCACCATCCCTCTACATATACACACAGTCAAAAATGGAAATAAGGGGCTGGAGATACAGCTCAGCAGTTAAGAGTGCTGGCTGCCATTGCAGAGGACCCAGGTTCTATTCCCAGCACCCACATGGCAACTAACAACCGTCTGTAACTCCAGTTCCAGGGGATCCTGTGCCCTCTTCTGACCTCTGCAGGTATTTTACAACACAGGTGCACTTACTGCATGCAGGCCATATACTCATACACATAAAATAATAAATAAAATGTTGTTTAAAAGATATGGTCTTTGAAGGGAACTGGAAATATGAAGTCATGCCATTCCACACGCCAGCTTCAAGCACTAAGCAAGACATAAGAATTCCACCCACTGAATCTGACTACAGATAGAACAAAGCTATGCTTCCCGTTGTGGGTTAAGTCAAGTGAGAACTGTCTGGGGTCCTGAACAGCGAGATCTAGCCTTAGAAAGTGAACCACAGATACCAGGAATACCTTGAACAAGTCAGATGAGACTGCATTTGGGAGTTCCTAGGCAGCTCTTTGGATGATAATGCAGGAACAAAGGCAGTAGAGACTGTGCTGTAAACTGCCATGAGTCAGGACAAAATTTGTCAGCATTGACTTATACCTCAATTATATCACGTATGCTCTTGCTTAGGAAATTATTGACTATTAAAATAATAACACTAAAGAGCTAAACAAATTAAAAGTATCAATTTTAGAAGTGATGGAAAATATTTATTAAAAGAGGTAGGGAGGAGGCAGCAGGTCCCAGCACTAAACTAAGAGTCTTACATTAAATTCCGTTTCATCTTCAGGAGCTTCTGTGGGGTTGAGGGCTGAATTTTTGCCCATTTGGTCATTTTAATGTCCCCAGCATCTAGAACAATGTCTACAACTTAGGAAGCACCCAAGAAGTCTTTGTACAAACATATTACCCCCATTTCTCAGATAACAAAACTGAAGTCTCAGATCATACTTAAACTGCTGAAAGTAGCACTGGTCTCCTAACTTATACACTGGCTCTGTCTAGCATCAAATCATACCTCCTTGAATACCTAGAAAGCAGAACTTGTACGATATTTCTGACCCCATTTATCGTTTAAACTCTGTGTGTTTACACAAAGAATTACAGCAGTCTAGTGTATGAGTTGTCAGGGCATTTATTTCATCTTCCACAGGTGGAGGAAGTACTCTCAGTTTTAACCAACAAGAGAGTATTCATTTCCAAAACCTTGTGAAAGAAATTTTTAAAAGCTATTATTTTTATTGTTTAATCTTGTTATTTTTTATTTTATGTGTATGAATGTTTTGTCTGCATGAACATAAGTGTATCCTGTGCATGCGGAACCAGAGGAGGCCAGAAGAGAGTATCCAATCCCCTGGAACTGGAATTACAGATGGTTGTTAGCTGCTATGTGGGTGCTGGGAACTGAACCCAGGTCCTCTGCAAGAGTTGCCAGTGCTCTTAAGCACTGAGCCATATTTCCAGATCCAACCTTAGATTTTTATTTTGTGCAAACTCTTACGTTTTCCCCTAAACTGTGTGAATTTGTTTTGCTGGTCCAGAATTTCTTTCCTCCTCTCAGACATGTATGCATTTTCTTTTAGAAAAGCCCATTTCTCAATTCCCATAGTTCTAATCTACCTATGTAAGTGCTGTTGAGTTCTTACACAACACAAGCTCCTGGGCTGCAATCATAGCACTGTGCCTACTGTCATGGCTAAGTCCAGGTGTGCCAGTAAGATTCAAGGGTCTGCTTTTTCTCCCAAAAGTTTTCAAAATAAAATTCACAAAGGAGATCAAGTCTTTTAATGAGAAGGAAACCATGGGACTGGTTGGGAGTTGAATTTTCCTCCACTCAGCGCTCTGCCTGAGGGTTAACAAGTGCATCCATCCCCTGAATGCTTAGGAGGCCATGGAACTTGAAGTCCAGTTTTTTTGCTGCTTGTCTAGAAGGACATTTCTAGTGTTGTATCCTTCACTGTAGGTATGCAGCTTAGGTAGGTTCTGCTATGCGTTTCTTCCTACATTTTACTTGTTATTTAGATCAGGGCAGATCCACCATCCATGAAACATGAAAAAAAAATTTAGTTCAATTTCACATGTGAAGAAAATGGTAAGGCCAAAATTGTAACTCAGGATTCCTGGTTTTTCCATTTCTTTTCATTTCCGCTTTACCATATAGATTATTTGTGGCTTTTATAATGTCTATTAGAAGACTATTGTCCACATGATAGCCTGATGGTGTCTCAAACTCACATCACTTCTGTGCCTCATCACTTTTTAACACCTCAGCTAAGCACTTCCTCTGGCTTCCAGACTTCCCCATAGGCTCCCTGATCCACTACCCTATCCCCCACTGCCCTTCCCCCGCCACCGTATCTCACCAGTCTTGGTGATTATTGTGGAAGTCTGTCTCCCGTTTGTGTTATATCGCAACTCTTATTGACTGCAGACCTAAGTGCACAGGAGCCTGAGGTCTGCAGGTTTCCTTTGAGGCTGCCTCCTTACAGCAGAGAATCCCATGGGGGAAAGGCCTCCACAGAATGGAAGAAAGAAACTACAGAAAAGGGAATAGAAAAACTGACAAAGAAAACCTCCCCTCCTGTGGGTGTATTTTTATAGAAGCTGGCTGGCTTGGTGTTGTCTTTGAGCACCAGCTACTCCCTGGGTTTAATCTGTGCACTGGTCTGTTCTGCTAGGCCTGGGGTATTCATGAAGATGGATCTCAGACATAACATCCACATAGCCATTTTCCCTCTGCTTCAGGATCATAGACATTTTCCACAAACTTAGTCATATTCAGCCTAGTCTAAGCAAAGAATGTCAGAAATGGAGGTTGAGTTCTGATTCACAGAAATCCAGAGGGCTCCTTTTTGCATCACAGAAGGCCTTGGGACAATTTGTGGGTCTGTTGCTTCTTTCATCAATGCTTTTTAAGCAGTGAAGAATAATATTCTTATAGGAAAATATTTTTGAGTGAAATAGTGCTTTGTATGAGCATTGAATTGGTTTTAGAAATGTAATGGTCAATGTGGTGGTTTTAGAAATGGGTCTTTGATGCCTCAGCTCCTTCCTTCTTGTTGAGGGGGTATGGATTTAGTGGTTTGCTTCTAACAAACAAGATATGGCAGGAGTGATGGTGTGCTCTGTCTGAGATGAGGGCATCAACAGCACCATGGGGCCTCCTGTTCCTGGGCCATTCACATTGGAAGTTTTTTTCCAAAATTAAGTTTTCATTCAAATATCTCTATGGAAAGACCCATATGGCTAGGGAATGAGTCTGTCAACAGCCAGGAAGCCAGTGGCAATAGTCAGGCACGAGTCATCTTGGAAGTGCATTGTCCAGGTGCAGTCAAGCCCTCGATTACTGCAACCTCATGAGAGTTTTTGAGGCAACCACCTAAGCTGCTCCTAAACTCCTCACCACAGAAACTTGGATGGTAAATGTTTATCATTTTGTTACATAGCAATTTATCTATTAAAAAGATTTTGGTCATGAATACTTGGACTTGACTTTGATGCCAGGGTTTTGAATTTCAAATTGTTGACATAAAAGATAAGATTTTTGTGGGGTCTTGGAAGGTGAATCAATTTTGCGTGTGGGAGGAATATAAATAATTTATAGCTGAAGGGCGGCTGTGGAAGTTGAAAAGATGTCCACAAGTATGTTGATGCTCTTTTACTCCGAAGTAGAGCCCAATTCTCTTTTTCTAGCAATAAATAATACACCAGCATTTCTAGAGGTGGGTTCATGGGTATGCATCTGGTGGGTTGCTGATGGTCCCCTGTTCTTCAGAACCCCACATCTGGTTTAATATTCTTTCCCATAACTTGAAGTTCTCGACTATTTTTAATTAGACCACGCTATCTTAGTTGTATACACATTATGTCACCAGCTTCCAGCTGCTTCTGCTACAACCCTGGGGTCACTGCCTATTTTGAGAGTTGTGTTTTCTTTTTCTTATATATTTTTCCTCTTATTTATTAGTGTATACTAACTATGTAAAGGGTTTTGTTATGATATCTCCATAAATGAATGTAATGCACTTTGGTCCTATTTACCTGATCTAGTATTCGTTTTCTCCGTCTTCTGTTTTCCCCTTCCACATCCCTAAATAGTTCCTTTATTTCCATTGTCCCTCCATTCCAATTTGGCATATAGAAAAAAGTAATAATTTTTATGTGTGTGTGTGTGTGAGAGAGAGAGAGTTTTGTATGAAACTTGTTTCATACAAATGATTTAATTTCATTTTTTAAAAAATGATTTTTATTGAATTTTTGTGTATTTCATACAGAATATCTTAAATAATCTTAGTCTTCTTTATACCCCTGTCCCCACTAGCACCCTCCCAACTCCTTCCCCCACTGGAACCCATATATTCTGTCATCCGTGTTAAGGCCCACTGGATCAAGTCAGTGTCACTAGATGTTCCCCAGTGCAAGTCCATCCGCTGAGCTCTAGTCAGCCTATCTAGAGTGCCTTGTTTCAGGAAGATCAGCTCTTCCTCACCCAGCAGTAATCAGTTGTCAATATTTCTTCAGCTAAGATTGGGGTCTGCTGTTTATTTCCCCAGTTCTATGCTGGTTTTTTATCTGCCTGAGTTGGCATGGGACTTGTGTATGCTGACACAACTGTCATAGAATCATATGAGCAGGGTCCTAGGAGCTTGAAGGACTCTGTTTCCATATGGTCATGCACCTCCTCCCTGGCTCTTACAATCTTTCTGCCCCCTCTTTCTCAATGGGCCCTGAACCCAGAGTGGGTGAAGATTAATATAGGAGTCCTGTCCAAGAACCAGCATTCTGCAGACTCTTAATCTCTATGTTTTGGCCACTTGTGTTCCTGGCCCTCTGTTGTATGAGGGAGCTTCATTAATGAGAACTGAGGATTCATTAGTTCTCTGTTCCATGTGCCTTAGGTGTAGAGGTTGCATTGTAGGTGTGTTGCTTAGGTCTGGGCAATTCATAGACAATGTCTGTGTGTGACCATTTGTGGTACTTGGTAATAGTTTCCAACTTGTGCAAAAGAAGCTTCTTTGATGAGTGGTGACTGGGATATTTTTCTGTAAATGTAAGGATGCATATTTTGCACATAGTAAGGAATTGCACTGGTCTAAGGATGTGACTGTCTTGGCATTCCCTGTCTCACTACCTTCTTCCAGCTCTTACATTCTTTCCTCCTTCATCAGTGTTCCTTGTGCCTTGGAGCATGTGATGTGCATATTCTAACTATGGCTAGGCATTCAGTGGCCATTTATTCTCTGTACTTGGTTATAAGTCTCTGTAAGCCCTACTGACCATTGCAAAGAGAAGGTTTTCTGATCAAGGCTGCCAGCAGCACTATATTATGGGCATAGACAGTTATTTAAAGACAAATTGAGGACCTAGAGATGGCTCAGCAGTTAAGGGCACTGGCTGCTCTTACAGAGGACCCAGGTTTGGTTCCTAGCACCTACATGGTGGCTAACAACCATCCTTAACTCCAGTTCTAGGGGACCTGACACTTTCTTCTGACCTCTGTGGGCACTGCATGCACATGGCACACTTACATATATTCAGGCAAAGCACTCATACATAAAATTAAAAAGAAATAAAACCTTTAAAAGGCAAATTGACAGACACATGGTAACCATTTAGGAAAACAACAGAAACACTTCTCTACAAGGGCCTCTGACCTTCCTAGCCACTGGATTTTGACCAGGTTTATATCACCAGATGTGCATTCTTGCCTACAAAACAGACATCAATCCAATTAGAAAGTGGTTGGTTACCCTCTGTAACTTACCACTATTGTATCAGTGAGGCCATTTTGTCTGGCCAGCCTATATTGCTGAGTAAGACTGTTGATGTCAACTATTCCTCAGAAGCCTGCATAGTACCTTTCAGTACTATGAGGGCTAGCCAGCCGGCAGGAAGCTTCCAGCCCAGTTCCAGATTGATTTCTTTATGTCCTACTACCAAGGCATGTGGCATCTTCAGCAATGGAGTCTTACTGTCTTGTTCTGGTAGAAAACCTCAAGCAGTGGCAATTGCCTGTGTTCTTTTGGGTTCAGTTGCCTCCCTGGCCAACAAATTGTAGAAAAGTAGCTCACCCCTAGCACTGGGATTTCTGTCTAGTGACCCATGGCTTCTGGGATCAGCTTTATTCACCAGTACAAGGTACCTCCACTCCAACTCTTTAAAAAATATTTTTGAGTGGGCTGGAGAGATGACTCAGCACTTTAGAACACTGACTGTTCTTGCAGAAGACCCGAATTCGAATGCCACCACCAAATTGGAAGATAACAACTGTCTGTAACTCCAGTTCCAGGAGATCTGACAGCCTCTTCTGTCCTCCACGGGCATTGCACAACACAAGTGCACTTACCTACATGCAGGCAACACACACATACACATAAAATAAAAGTCATAAAATATAAAAAAATTTGATTAGCTTATCAAGTATCAGATTTCTTTGTGGTTTTTTCATTCTCCCTCCTCTCCAGAATCTCCCTCCTTGCCCCCTGTTTAATCCTTTCTTTCCCTATTGTTCTCTATTACAGTTTTGTATCACATGGGCTCTGCTGTCTCCTCTCCCCTTTAGAGAACCCTTTCCCCCCTCACAGGCCCCTTTCCACTCTTCTGGACTCTACACACTCACTCTCACATAAATGCACATGTAAAACGTTAGTTTGGGTGGTTTTCTTCTTCAAGCCACATTAGCCTCTGAGCTGAGATTGTCCTCCTAGACAGTTGCATCTTACATTCCCATTGGGATAGTAGAAACTTTGTCCATAGGCATACAGTCTGCCATCTTCCCCACCCAACACTACTTTTTTTTTGCCCTCATAGGTGTGGTGGTTTGAATGAGAAATATCTTCTATAGTCTTAGGAATCTGAACACTTGGTCCCCAGTTGGTGATACTGTTTGGGGAGGTTTAGGAGATGTGACATTGCTGGAGGAAGTATGTTGCTGGGATGGGGCTTTGAGTTTTTAGTCTTCCCCCAAATCCCCTTCTTCCCCCAGAGACTGTTCGTTCTGCTTTGTGTTTGCAGATGGAGATGTGCTCTCTCAACTTGCTGCCCCTGCTGCCGTGCTGTTGCTTGCTGCTGTGCCTCCCTGCCATGACGGACTCTTATCTCTCTGGAGCTATAAGCCAAAATGAACTTCTCTTCTATAAATCACTTCCATAGAGTGTCACAATGTTTTATCATAGCAATAAAAGTAACTAATACAGCAGGTATTAAAATATTTTAAAATATTTCTTTTTAAAATATTTCTACAATTTCTGTTCTTAATTCTTTCTCAATATTTGTTTCCCAGAGGACCCAACTGACAGTGGTTCCAGGAATGGTTGGAGGAAACTCCTGGTGAGATGCGGATTTGAGCTTGGATTACTCAAAGCCTCACTAACAATGAGAACTCCACTGCAGTTGGTATGGGATGGGGTAGAAATAGTCTCTGGCATGAGATTTCTGCCCAATTACAAAACATTTTCTGGTGAATTGAAAGAATATTGCAAAACAATGCTTTAGGCATTTGAAAAGGTTAAGAGGAAACAGTTCACACAAGGAAAGTAGAGTTGGCTGCTTGTCATTAAGTTGTATTATTGCCTGATAGAAGAGAAATGAAAATCTAGACAGTTAAAAATTGAAAACTAAGATCAGGAGTCCTCTTTGTTAGCTTTCAAACAGGTCACTCTTGTCAGCATAAAGACCAAACTCAGGACTAAATAGAGCCTTAGAATTCAAAGATAATTGGATAGGCAGCTGAAAGGGATCTATTATGAGAAGATTAGGATGAGGAAACTGGAATTCTGACATATGGGTGTGGGGACTTGTTGGCTGCCACCCAGTACTTCTCTGAATTCTCAGAGTGTAAGAGGCTGCCTCTCCCCTTCCAATTATGAAGCCATTGCAAGCTACATAACCAACACCTGTATCTTCTCCAAGGGAATAGCTCTACCATACCCCATCAAAAGATCCCACTGTTCCAATTCTCTTGGCTTGTAGGCCTGTATTAAGCTTCAAAATGACCCAATTAGGGAAACTGTTGGACTGGTAAAGAAAAGCATTATATTTTTGCTGGTTAGATTTTGTCAACTTAATACAAACCAGAGTCAACCCAAGAAGAAGGAACCTCAACTGATTTTCCCAGATCAGATTGTCCTGTGGACATGTCTGTGCGATATTTTCTTAACTGAAATTGATGTAAGAAGGCCCAGCCCACTGTGAGTGGTACCATCCTTAGGCAGGTGGACTTGGGCTGTTTAGGAATTGTATCTGAGCAAGCCACGGGGAGCAAGCCAGCAAGCAGCATTCCTCCATAGCCTGTGCAACAGTCTCCATGGTCCTGCCTTTAGTGCCTGTTCTGGTCTCTCTCTTTTTAAAATTATTTTAAATATAATAACCACATGATTAGAAGAAGCATTTCATTAAAGCTTTAACATATTCAGTAACAATTTCCAGAGTAAGGATATATCTCTTTCAAAAGTTGCTGTAAATTTTTAGATTCACAGTTGAATTAATATGGTTATATAATATTGAACTCAGTATAAACCCTGTAAGACATAAAATTGAATGAGTTTTTAACCTTTAAAGATCTCCATTTCATTTAAAAATGTTTCCTACATTTTTAATGCTACTAATGCTTAGATGTTTGCACATGTGTCGTTAATCTCTATGTAACTGATTATAACTAGTCATAGTTGGCTACACTTAGATCCTTGGCACCTGAGTATGGATATAAAGTCACCAGGTAGATTTCAACGATAATGTTTATCACCTCTACTAATTAACATGAAGTAAATTTTTATGCTTCCTCCTCAAATATGTCTTTTTTAAAAAAAATTGATTTTTTTGTGTATATCATACAGAACATCCCACAGAATCTTATTCATCTATATTCCCACTTCCCAAACGGCACCCTTCCATAGTGCCCCCCCACTGGAGCCCATATACTCTTTCATCCTTGTTACTGTCCACTGTGTTGTCGCCCCCCCGCCCCAGCCATTCCCCAGTGCTTGTCCATCTGCTGAATCTAGTCAGCCTATCTAGAGATCCTTGTTTTAGGAAGATCAGCTCTTCCTCATCTAGCAGCAATCAGTTGTCAATATTCTTTAGGTAAGATTGGGGTCTGCTGTTCATATTCCCAGTTCTATGCTGGGTTACTGTCTGGGATTCCTTTGGGCCACCCTGGCCAACAACTCAAAGGAACATATCTCCTGTCTGGCATTGTTTCTTGTTATGTAGCCTTTAGCTATACACATGGACTCATGTAGAGATGAGTATAATTTGTCATGAGTATAATGTATGTATAATTTGTCAGTAGGTTGTTGGACTAATATGGTTCCCTCTGGTTTTTTTCAGGGGTAACATGGGCTTGGGAGAAGCCCCTGGCTTCTTTCTTTTACCAGTTCCACCTATGTGAAGATAAGTCAAAGGTCCTGCTTGACAATGGCTAGCTTCATGTGGAAGCATGGAGGAAGTGTTTCTTCTGTGTCGACCCTGGGTTTGGAGACATTCTTAAGACAAAGGATTTGAAACCTTGGCAAAGACTTCAGGGAATGGTACAAACTGCCAATGTGGCTTCTAGAATTCATAGAAAAGGATGGACATTCTGAATGAAGTAGACATTGGCAGAACTGCTACTTCAGATGCTGGAGGGAGGGACCAGACTTGAGAGAGTGGGCATGCTGGAATGGGGATATTCTGTCAGAAAGTCTGCCGAAGGACTAAGAGAAGGACCAGAGTACACATACCATTTACCCCCAGAACACTGCCCTGCATCAGTATGAATTTCATTGTTGGCTTTTCTTTGTAGACAAGGTCTGATGATGGTAGAGCCTATCACAGAACTCCATTATATTGTTAACAATGGAGTTTTTCAGGTACAATATTTCCACAGTAGGGATGATATTTAAACCCATATCTTATTGACAGGAAAGGCTGCTATCTTTAATGTGACTCAAAACAAGATGGAACATATGGGTTATTTGATCAGCAAACTCTATCATTATGAGTATAAAAATGCAAATCCATTAGTGTTTGAAACTAGATAATAATACCTTTTGAACATAGCTCTTGAACTGATGATTACTCTTTAAAAAGAGAATTCATGGTCATGGAGAACCAAGTGACCAAGGTTTCAGAACCCATAAAATTGGGTAAGGTCCTGATGAAATATGAAGACAGAAAACCAAGTTCACCCAGCCATATACTATCATTAACTAGTGGTGCAGCTAGGATTTAGAAGGGAAAGAAAGACCAGGGAGCACAAGCAGCCTACATGTATCCCAGGCTGACCTTAAGTGTATCATAGCCTCTTTTTCAGCCTTTACCTATGGTATAACTCACATCGCACGATCCAGAAGCATAGTAAAGTGTTGGAATACTCTACTGAAGATGTAGCTGAAACAAAGATCGGAGAATAGTCTGGGGACATAGTGGGACCCTCCAGGATGCAATACCCAACACCATTACAGGCCTCTGTGTGGTGGTATGTCACCAAAAGAAAGAGCACACAGGTTCAGAAACTAAGGATGGAAGTAAGGGTGGTTCCATTTACCAGTGACCCACTGAGATCTGCCTCCTATTCCTGAGACTGTAAGCTCTGTAGCATTAGAGAAGGAACTCTAATATTTTTAAGAAGAACATTCTTGCCAAGAGAATCAACCAAAGTCTCATAAAACTATAAGCTATGCCTACCTGTCTTCTAAAACCTTTTTGCCCTTGTATTAAAAGATGAGCATGTTAGAAGAAAAATAACTTTCTTGGCAGATATATCCAAACCTTAATTACAGAAGGAGGTGGGGCAGGTGATCTGCTTGCATACCACATGGTGGATCCTTGCTCAATTGTCTACATGTGGACAAGAGCAGTGGGAAACCAAGAACATGTGGTACAAGGAGTGAACCTCGCCAGTATGGAAATGAGCCAGGTGTAGCCCTCTTTGAGAAAGCTCTCCCTGCTTTTATTAAGGAACACTCATTTAAAGTTTCCAGCTGTTGACTATATTTCTATCACCTTAGCATTTGAGTTGAGGTACTGGCCTTCTCCAGAGTGGCCCCTGGGCCTAAGCAAGTCTGTGCCTGAAAAGCACCCGCTTAGGCTGGATGGTGTGGATCACAGTCTGGTACTTCTGATCAGCTGTCTCTTTCCTTTCACATGCTTTAGTTCCCAGTAACAATGTTTCTGTGGTCCTAACTCTCCATAACCTCTCTGCCCCAAGACCCAATATCCATTGAGATGGACTTTAAGAAGATGACTGAAGTATATTTTATAATAATGGTTTCTTTCCAAAGGAGGAAGTCATAAAGCAAATTGGTGGTTTTAAAAGAAATGTTTAAGCAAGTAAAGAGGAATCTGGGTCCTCCAACAACAGAGAAATAATAAATCTTTGAGGTGATGGATATGCCAGTTATCTTGAGCTGATCATTACACATTATATATACGTATTGAAATTTCACAATGTACTCTAAAATATGTACAATTATGTGCCAATTACATTTTTAAAGGAAATGTTCAAATGTTCAGTGATGATGAGAGACTATATTTCTGGCATCACTTGAGTGCTGCATTTGTAAATGCATTTTGTTTCTGGATTATTTGTACACTTGCATTCACTGATGATAGTGTTTAATGTTCCAAAAGTATTTTTCACTTCTGAAAAATATGTTGTACAAGTAAGACATAAGTGACAAAAAGATTACAGCTCTGTGAAATCCCTGAATCTACCTCTCTCTAGTATCTGTGCACATTGCTCTCTCCAGGACTTTGCTCATGCCCTGTGCTTCCTTCTCTCCTTGCTGCCCAAACAGAACCCAGGATCCTCATCTCTCCAGGGATGTCTTGCCCAGTAGCTTTCCCTGACTGCTCATGGGAAGTGCCATTCTTTCTTCTTTGTTCTTAAATGAATGTTTGTGTTTTGAGAACAGACCTACAGTTCAGTCATATTTTTATTTGCTACTTTGTCTCTGGCCAGTGTCTAGAGGAGAGAAAGCTAAATACACATAGCTGGCTTTTCCTTGTTTGGACTACCCACGCATTTTCCTATGGTACAGGCTAAGGAATGAGGTGTTTTTTTTTTTTTTTTTTTTAAGATTTTGTTCACTGGGTGCCATTGATTATTGTTTGAAACCTGCCTATGTCTATGGCAGTGTGCAGATACACAACCTTAACTAGTTCATATTTTCTCTCTGGTTCTTAATTTGTAACATAAGGAAACTAGATTTTATAATGAAAATCAACTAATATTTACTGAACACTTACTGAATACAAGGGCCCAGGAACCTGGTTAAACAAATTTTCTAAACTATTTTATTCAACCTTTATTGTAGAACTTTAAAGAACTGGAGTAAAGAACTTGAATTGCAACCACCTGCTAGTAGGTAGTACAGTCCCAAGTAAGTCCTCAACTCATGCTCTAACTGCTATACCATTTTGCCTCTGTTTTAAAAATGAGTGAAAAATTAAGATTTTTTTTCTAACTGCAGAATTTCTGAGAAATACTATTGGTTTTAGAGTAATAGAGCTGAAGATACTAAAAAGCTTTTTCAAGGATTGAAATATTAAAGAACAATTACAGGAGTCATTATTTTGGATGGGTCTACTATGATAAGATTCTTTGCGTAGGAATCTTTTATCTAAAGGGATAACTTCTGGGTGTGATGACTCACACCTGTAATCCCAGCATCTGGGAAACTGAGGCAAGAGGATTGTTGAAAATTCAAGGACAGTTTGAATGTCAGAGTGAATTTCAGATAGGCCTAGGTTAATAGTGAGACCGTCTCAAAAACAAACAAACAGGCTGGAGAGATGGCTCAGCAGTTGAGAGCACTGCCTGCTCTTGCAGAGGACCCAGGTTTGGCTCCCAGCATTCACACAGCTGCTAGCAATCTTCCCTAACTCCAGTTCCAGGGTATCTGATGCCCTTTTCTGGACCCCACTGGTATTGCATGACTCATATGCACTTACGTACATGCAGGAAAAACACTCACACAGAATAACAAACAAAATCCAATAATAATAAATAAATGGATACCATAGCTGCAGAGTGATGAAGTTAGTGAGGAACTGTGTGGTACATGCTGAGACCCTTGGACCTCATCCTGTCTAGACTTCAGCATACACAAAGTTGCCCATTAACAGCCCTGAATCCTTCTGACGGGGGTCAGAAGCTAGTGACAGCCAGGCGGAGAAAGCAGGTTTTGTTCCTTTTCGATAGATTATATTCTTAGTAATCTGGTGAATGGGAGGAAGTGAGGTCTTGGATAAAAATAGAGCCCCTTTAATTTTGAAAATAGTGAGAGAAAATTAAAATAGCAAAAGCTAGTCCCAGAGGCAGGTAGATTATGACACCAACATTGTTGAGATAGACAAGGAAAATGATTAAAGGAAAATGCATGGTAATGTGAGAGGAACTTTGTGTCTGTTCCTATCAGGTGCTTGCCAACAATCCTTGCACTCAAAAAGTTGCTATGTGTGGGTTGTAAATGGAATGGTATTCATTGGGGATAGTGCCACATTTCTCAACTTTAATGAGTCTTGTTTTTATTATTAGTTTTTTAGTTAACATGAAATAGGTTATGACGTTTTCATACACGTGTTTCATTGTACTTCCCTCATATTCACCCCCACCCCCATTACCCTCTTGTTCCTTCTAATTAGCACCTGTTCGTCCCACACTCAGCTCTCCTACTTTGATGTCAGGTACAGATGTGTGTACCTGTTGGTCTAGTTTGTTTCTCCGGTGCACTGATAAACACTATAACCAAAAGCAACTTGGGGAAGAACAGGTTTATTTCGCCTTATAACTCCCAGATCCATCACTGAGGGAAGTCAGGGCAGGAGCTCAATGCAGGAACCTGGATGCAGGAGCTGAAGCAGAGAGCACAGAGGAACTCTGCTTACTGGCTTTCTCAGCTGCCTTTCTTAAGCTCAGGTCTACCTGTTCAAGGACAGGACCACCCACAGTAGGCTGGGCCCTCCTACATCAATTAACAATCAAGAAAATGCCTCATGGACATGACCAATGCCAATCCAATGGAGGAAATTCCTCAGTTGATGTTCCCTCTTCCCCGGTGTCTCCAGTTTGTGTCATGTTGACAAAAACAGCCAGCACACTGGTGAATCTGGCTTCTGCATCATAGGAAAAAATACGAAATATTTACTTTTCTGTATCTGGCTTATTTTACTTGTCATTATGATCTCTAATTTCATCCACTTTCCCCCACAAATGGCATAGTTTTGTTATTCTTTATGATGGAATAAACCTCCACTGTGTATGTATATACCACGTTTTCCTTATCCTTTTATAACTGTTCTTTCTCTTGATCCCACATGGCCACACAAATTTCTCCAAAGAGTCCAGAAAAGGGTTTCTGATTAAGGCAGGGTGGGGTTGACTAGGACGGCTATAGGTTAGAGTAGCCAGTGAAGACTGAGGTACTTCTGGGGGTCTCTTGCACTTTTCTCATAAAACAGAAGTTTTCTATGCCTAAGAGTACAATACTAGTATCAGCTGGAGTTTAGATGTCACTTCTAAGCACTTAGGGAAGTGCATGAATGATCGAAATGTTATTAACAAATCTTCAGTGCTAATAACAATAAACAACAATGGCTGTTGTTCCTTCTTAGTTCCCAAGGAAACAGAACCTGAGACAAAAGGCTTCTCTGCTGTCCATCTCAGTCTGAAGGAGGGACCAAGGTGAGTGTCACAAGCAAGGTGGGAGAACTCAGATTAAGCTCTCACACCATGGCACCACATCTTTCAGAAATTGTTCAGGTCACTTCAGAATTGTCCCTAGGTGGTAAAGAAGAACATGAGGGAGAATTAATCTACTGACTACTGTCTCCTTTCGGTGGGAGGATTTGCTTCATGGAGCGTTAACTTCTCCATGTTCTTTATTGTGCATTTGTGCGAGTGGGCACCAATTAGGGTCCTACAGCAGATTTGGAAGAACAGCACTCATTGAGAAGAAAGTAAAAAAGCAAAGAACAGTAGATGAGACACTGTCAAAATGCAAATGTCCAAATTAGGTAACAATGGACAGAGACAGATGGAGCTCTGTGCTGGGAACTGGGGCGTAACTCTTCAGTGACTCAGGTAGTTAGTTCCCCACTTGCATCATATAGGTAAGGACTTGCTTTGTCTGCAATATGAGGACAATACTTTCTTCTTTCCATAATGAGGATTGAACCTAGGGCCACATGCATGCTAGACAAGTCCTTTACTACTGAGCTATATCTCCAGCCCAGGGAATATCCTCTCTCTCTCTTGTCTCTGTCTCTGTCTGTTTCTGTCTCTGTCTCTGTCTCTCTCTCTCTCTCTTCGATGTTTCATGGGAGAAGAATTACAAGTCAAATCAGTCATAAAGTCCCTTTCATGGTGGCTACCTATAATGTCTACGTGTCTTAAGGTAAGAGATTGAGTGAAATAAAGTAAAATCCCCATTACATCCCTCTTAATATTTTCAATCTTCCATTTCTACCATCAGTTTCATTTATTCTGTCAGCCCTTCAGCTGCTGAGAGTTGGTTGACCTGTGGGATGACATGCTGTAGGGGTTTGAACTGTGAATTCATTCCCTTATTCAGCAATTTTTGCTACAATTGTCCACTTTATATATGGACTTTTTTTTTTTTTTTACTATGGACACATAAAGAAGTACTCAAGTGCATCTTATGGAGTTCAAATATATTCTTCTCTGCTCCTATTTGATGGAACCAAGCTTAGCTCCTCCCATGATCCTCTTGACTTCTCCTATTTTCTGGTCTAATACATGGTAGTCACAGCTACAAGTTCCACAGAATCCTTTCTGTCTTCACAGAACACTTCTTCCACTTTGAATCTGGTAGCGCCCTTGAGTGCTACCTTCAGGACACTGAAT
Organism: Nannospalax galili; assembly: GCF_000622305.1. Classification (NCBI taxonomy): domain Eukaryota; kingdom Metazoa; phylum Chordata; class Mammalia; order Rodentia; family Spalacidae; genus Nannospalax; species Nannospalax galili. The sequence goes on from NW_008330576.1 coordinate 1,414,033, forward strand.
TGCCTAATTCTCACTACTGTGGGAGTTCACTGCATCTTTATAGAGTTTTTTTTTTAAATCTTGCAATATGACATATTTTTCTAGGCTGCTCAAAGTATAGATATTAAATTATTCCAATTAGCATGATATCATCAACACCAAGGAGCACTAATATGTAATAACAAGATGATAGGGGTTGCTATTGACTCTGATTTGAAAGAGAATAGCACAGTTATCTTGATCCTTGGGCAGGTAGCAAAGTGTAACTCTGTCTCAGCCATGTGAAATTAAGTAACTTTTAAATTCTCTTTCTTGAATGGAATAAAGAAGAATACATTCACCAGATTAATAGCTGCATATCAAGTGCCTGAAGACCATGATGTTTTCTCTAGTACAGATAGATACCACATCTGGAAATACCATCTGTATTTGGCACTCTCATCCAGTTAAATTTTTGGCAGACTAGTGCCATCTGCCATGTTTCATCTGGGCTTTTTAAATGCCAAAACACTGAAAGGAGATAGGAAAGAAAACATGACGCCTGCTTATTTTAAGTTTTACAAGGCAGTTTTCACCTCTCAAGTTCCTCTTGGGATATAGCATTCTGTCTGATGTATTTTGGCTAAGACTTGGGAAGTTTGGGAGGCTTTGACTTGGTCTTTCCTACCACAGTGGCCTTGATTTCTCAAATTAGAAGACACGTGAAGATTCTTCTAGTTACCAGTTAACTAGGTGTATCTACCCAATTATACATTTGAGGACTTCTCTGAAAAAGTCAGAGAAAAGCTATACTTATCACCTGGCTTCCATGAACTTTAACCAGGGAACCATAATGATATTTTGTGTTTCCAATTATTAGTGGAAAATCGGATGCACTCTGATTTGCAATTCCCTCAAAATGGATATTATAGAAATTAGTTTTTGTTTAAAGTTACCCTTCAGAGTTGTTAGTGTAATATTCACTAAATAAACTTGTGGTAGGTCACACTGTTCTTCCTAAAGCAGATCTACTTTTCCCTTTAATAAATGAACTCCAAGTCCAGGAATGAGAGAAAAACAAGAAAAAATATCATGGAAACCAAGGATGAGGACATTTCAGGGACATGGTGTTTTTTCTCTAACCTTCTCGGGTACTAGGTGAGGGCGTCTAATAGTTCTGAGCAGTGGAAGGCAGGCAGTGCTGTACACACCACCATGATGCCTGTCCACAGGATCCTCACATGCTTTTCCATCTTATTTTATAGATTATAGGGAACAGAACAGAACAAAGGTGAGCGTCACCAAAGACACCTTTTCCCTGATGCCCTGTGCTTTCCATGTTATTCGTTTAAGCAGCTGGTGAGTCATAATCACTAGATGAAAGATTATTAGACCTGGAGTAGGAAGCACTGAATCTGTTTCATGGTTCTGTATCTTAGTAGTTTAACCACAGACAAGGCCAACATTACCTCAAAGCTTAGTTAGTCCATCTATAAAACAATGTGCTGGATAAGACAGTTGTGCAAGATTGTAAGTACATAGTCGATCCTCTGTTTCAGTGGGCCCTGCACTCTCAGATTTAGCTGACTTTCAAAAACATTGGGAAAATTACATTTGTATTGAACTTGTGCATATTGTTTCTTATCATTATCCTTGATGTAATGTAGTATGAAGCTATTTACATATCATATTAGGTATAATAATTAATCTAGGGGTTATTTAAACTATACAGGAGGAAGTATGTAGCCTATATTCAAATACTGTGAACATCCACAGAATTTGATAGCTCTTGGGGGTCCAAGTAAAAGCCCCCTACTCAGATACTGCGGACAACTGTAATCTGAAATTACCTCATATTAAAGAGTCCCTGTCTGATGTGGGGAGTTGTATATTCCAAGGGTCTTTTACTTTAATGAGTATAAAAGCCACTTCCTGACTTGGCTGGTTTTACTGGGAAGTTAGAGTAGGCTTAGTTCTGACTGGAGTAAATCCCATTCCATTTTTACTTTGAATTTTACTGCAGATTGGTGCTTGTCCTAAAGATTAATTTCATTCCTTGACATCCTAGGGGAATTGCATCATGTCAACATGCTAAGATGCTCTTAATCTGCACAGTGGGCCCTGTGTACTCATGGACTCCAGACAATCTGGTGAACACTCAACTCGTCACGTCTTCTGTACTTAACATCTTTCAAAATACATTTTCTTTTCTGATCTTAAAATAAATCCACTGAAGAACAAGTAGAATATTCACAATAAGGAAGAACATTTTATAATGATAATTATGTTGCTCTAAAAGGCTATAATAAACTTTAAGCAAGTGCTTCCTATTTTATTTTCCGTGCAAACAATTTATAAGCAGAACTGTCCTTGTGACATGATAATGAAAGAGCAGTCACACATGTCAGCTGGGGCAATTATGTTCTTCAGATGTCTGCCATAAGTATTATATGATTCCTTCCTGCTGACACCTTATCAATGGTGACATGCATATTAAAAAGAACACCCAGGAGAGCTAACTTTAAAAACCAAGCACTTTCAAAAGTTCCATCTGTGTCACAATGTCTTGTTTTAATCTTCTAAGGCACTCTTCTCTTTGCTACTACCTATGTTTCTTGAGCCTTGAGTGGAAAGGAAGCAGAGAACCGTACTTTGGTGGTAAACACAGGCTAATGATTCATGGCCTCAAACATACACCTGACTTGTCATCTCAGTGAATATAGACTCAGAAGTTCGACAGATATGGGTTCAAATTTTAGTATTATAATTGCTTAGCTTTTGACTTTGATCAAGACACTAAAGGAAACCCTGCAGACGACATTGCTTGAATGTAGGGAGAACTGAAGGAGAAAACAGATAGTGGAATGCTAAGCTTAGGGTCTTTCATAGGAACACTCAAGAGTAAGCGCTCCTCCCCTCCCTCCCCTTCTCCTCTTCCTCATGTTTTAGCAGGTCCAAGGGGTACCTGCTCTTAGTACACCCTGTGTGCTACCTAGAGAATCCCTGAGCTGTAAGGCCATTCTGTTCAGAAGGAAGAAAGGAAGGGACTGAGAGCCCTGGAGAGATTTCTGTCTCATTCCCAAATCCCTGGTCTGCAGGTATACATTTTATGTGCTCTCTCCCCATCTTTCCTCACTTAAGACCCACATAACCTGGCCTGGTTTCTTAGACTTTTACTAGCCACTGTCAGTATTCACTGACTGCCCATTGGGTTTCTGAGCGTGTATGTTCTCATCAGTCATCCAGAGTAACTTCCCTCTGGTGCCTGACTCCTTTGATATCCTAGCAAACATCCTAAGATCCTAGCATCCAAACATCCCCCTGTCCTCTACTCACTCAGAAACAGCTTTAAGAGATACTTTCAGGTTGAAGAAGATCCAGAACTCACCTGCAGTCTCCCCAGAGCATTGCTATGTGGATGGTCAGGACATTGTTGTAGAATATCCGAAATCTTTTTGACTTCCCAAACCTTGTTTTCCTTTATTCAGTTTACTTGGGGCACCTTTTCTTGTTTTGGTTCAGTTTATCAGGAGAAAGCAGACCTTATTAATCACTTTGTTATTCTAGTCTGCATTTAGGGAATAAACTGCACAATCTGCTAAGGGAACTTTTGCTGAGCAAAGAAAGTTTGTCTCTGGACCTTTGCTCATCACATTATTATATCCCTGAAGTCTATTAACTTAATTTTTTTTCTAGCATTGTATTTTTGAGAAGTATTCAACTATTTTTTGGCATAGGGTGTTAATAATCTCACTCGTATCAGTGACATTAGCATGTCATTGTCATGAACTTATTCAATTTTGTTGGTGCTATGTGCATGGGTGTGCCTGTGTGAGAGAGACAGAGACAGAGAGAAGAGATGTGTTACCTGGAGTCACTTTCTTGCCCCTCAGGCACAGCAGAACAGCACAACACTATCAGGAGAACCAATCTCTCCTCCTGACTAAAACCCGCTTCTTGGGGGATTTGGACAAGTAGTTACTCAACCTCTCTGTGTTTCAGAATCTCTACCTGTAAAATGGAAATGTGGGCCTAGATCTCTAAACTCCCCTTCTAACATTAGTATTCCAGGAGCCTACTCAGCTTTGCTTTTTATGCATGACTCTATAAATCAACTGATCTGAACCTCTCTAGTGTGTGGCAGATAAGACCAACCATCTAGACTTCAAACTTGTATGTGTGTGTGTGTGTGTGTGTGTGTGTGTGTGTGTGTGTGTATGTGTGTGTGTGTGCAGGAGGAGGATTAGGTAGCCAGCTGGTCAGTCAGAGAGGATCCAGGAAGTGACATTATAATTGTTGTGCATTTCCCCACAGATGAAGATGTGAGGTTTCTCACACCCCAGTCTCCTCTCCTTTTACCATCAAATGAAGACAAAGGCAGCATGCGCCACACAGCACCCTTCCTGCCGAATAGGGTGTCTAGGTTTCTTTACGCACCTCCCTTTTTTTACAATCATCAGTATCTGTCATATTAACCAAATTTCTGTTTCCAGAGGCATGAGAGTATAAATGTATTGCTCACTTTTCCAGGGCAGGGTCTGAAGATTGCTTGCCAAGAATTGTGGTTTTGATAACTCACATTACTCCAGATTCTGGAGATATAGACTAGGGTATGACCCTCAAGAATATCATTCAGCTGCTATGGACTGAGGTAGCTAACTTATTTCATCCCTTTCGGATGTGTTTTCCATTTGACAGTTGAGGAAAAATAGCTACGTTGTGGCTATGTTGAAGTAGGGAAGGAGGAGATTACAGACAGTGTCATTTCTAGCTGGTAGTGGTTGCTTCGGTTCCCTCATCCTTGTTTGTCTCTACCCGTGAAGGATAGAAAGAGGCTCTGTGCCTCTTTCTGGAAATAATTACCAAATACCTTACTTTGGGTTAGTAACAAGAAAACCCTCTGAGAGGTGTGTAGTCTACACCAAGTTCTTGAATTTTGTTCCTGAAAATCTCCTGATGTTCAGGAGACAAAGCTGCACTGAGTTCAGGTGCACCCCTGCTGTGTCCTTGCTTTGATAACCATCCTTTCTCCTACATTAGCTCAGTGTAATTTGTAGTTCCTGAAGCTATTGGATTGCACTTGTTAGTTCTTAATTTTCTGAGGATCATAAATCCATCATTTGGTGATCTGTTTGGGAATCAGCTGGTGCTAGCAATGTTAAGCTGATGTGTCTGTCATTTTCAGGGTCTGGCTTCTTTTCTCCTTTTGGAGTTCCCCTTGACATTTGCTCTTTTCCAAAGTGTAGAGTAACCTGGTATAGGAGCAGACCCCCTTCTCACCAGTTTGGAGTTCTTCAGCAAAATGATGAGAAACTCAAGTATCTGTTTTGTTTGGTTGTTTTTGAGACCAGGCTGTCCTGGAACTCACTACTAAGCCCAGTCTGTTGCCTCAATCTCCCGAGCACTAGAATTATAGCCAGTAGTTACCATGCCTGGCTAACTGTCTTTTGTAGTTATATTAATAGCTAACATTTATTGAGCCCTTCATCTGGGCTGAGCACTTTATGCGAATGATTTCAGTGTGTACCAAAAGCATCTAAATGGCTTAGATTCTATGATATTCATATTTTACTTATGAGTCTGGATTAAGCACCAGGCTCCGTGCTTAAAAGGGTGAACTTGGTGAAGTACCAAGTAGAATCCTTAGACATTACCTAGACAAGATAGTTTTTCTGTAATACCACCAGGTATTAAAAATTCCAGAAATGGTCTGAGGACTCATTGGTAGAGTCAGCAGGTTTGGGTCTTAAAAATCAAAATAGTAGCATCACTTGACCAAACTCTTGGTTTAAGGCAAATTATGATGTCACTGATCCATTCTAAGGCTTTAGATCCTGGGTTAGTCACAAAGACTTGTAGGACAAGACAGAAAAGGTGGAGAAGTGGCTTTAAGTTTTCTTTTTAGTATCAAATATTTTATTTTACTTATATATCTTTTATTACTTTAAAAGCTAGACAACAAAGGAAACAGTTGAGAGACAGCTTATAGAATGAGATAAAATCTTTGCTAGCTCTATGTTTGATAGCAGATTAATATCTAGACTATACAAAGAACTGAAAAAAAAACCTGAACAACATGACAATAAACAATGCAATCAATAGATGGACTGACTAACAGATAGTTCATAAAAAGGGATGTGCAAGTGGCCAATAAACATATGAAAATAAGTTCAACCTCTCCAACTTTCAGAGGGATGCAAATCAAAACTGCACTGAGATTTCATTTCACTCTAGTCAGAACGTCAGTCGTTGAGTAAAGAAACAATAAGAAATGCTGGCACCGATGTGGACACCAAAGGATTTGCCAACATAGGCTTCTGCTGTGACAGACTTTTTTGGGGGAGATGCTGCACCCGTATATCTACTCCAGAGAGGGAGCCCATGATGAACCAAAGTAATGACTGTACAAAGTCCAGCTAGGTGAACCAATGAGTTTCTACTGGGGTTACTAAGAAGAGCATGGATGAGGGCCTGTTTACAGGAGTGGGGATGACTCAAGAGCAGCTGCACTAACAAAAGGCCCACCCCAACATGAGTGACAACTCATCAAAGATGCATCCTTGGAACTCTCTGCACAGCTTGCAGGAAGCTCAACAGGCCTGCGAGATCTCTGTGAACAGCTTTCACTGACGCACAGCACCCACCAGATACTCCCTTCTGCCACCTTGGACTGGCTCCTTGTGAAGTCCACAGCATGTGATCAACACGTGGTATATGCATGAATATGAAAAGTATTTAAAGATCCAAAGAAGGCTTCAAGGTAGAGGGAGTGCTGTATGGAAACCCCATTAATCTATGAATCTGAGGTATGGATTCAAATGTACGGATATGGAGGAAAGCACAGGACAATTTATTGGGAATAATTCTTAGCATTTTCAAATCAAAATAACAATTCTGTGTGTCTATTTTTTAACTAATACCAGTTACTAGTATAGTGAAACAGCTGCAATATACTGATAACACATAATGTCCAAATAGAACAAATGTGCATAAATAAACATTTTTAATCCTCCTACATATTAAGAGAGCTGCTGTTCTTATTGGATTCCTTTCCTAAATCAACAATTTCCCCTTTCTTCTGAAGCTGTTATGAGGTCATATGCATTTCTAAACTGTAAGCTCAATGACTTTTTCTCTTTAGGAATTTTAAAAACTATATAACATCACAAACTAACTCAATTTTCCCCAATTCTGTTTTGGTTCTTGGATCTCAGAAGCTGAACTTTAGCCGTCACAACCATGTGAATGCACATCCATGCAAACACATACACACATATCTGCACATACATGCACAGGCACACACACCAACCTGTACACCCAACCCCCACCCTCTCTGAAGGAAAGAGTGGATTTATTTGAGTTCACTGTTTAAGGGGAGGGATATAGTCCATCAAGTCCATCAAGGTTTGGTGGTAGGAGGAGGCTGCTGGGTATACTGCATCTGGAGAAAGGGAGAGAGAGAGAGAGAGAGAGAGAGAGAGAGAGAGAGAGAGACTGGTACTCAGCTACCTTTCTCCTTTTATTCAGTCCAGAACCCCATGGGATGGTATTAGCACATTCAAGGCAGATATTCCTTCCTCAGTCCAGCCTCTCTGGAAACCCTGTCACCGACATATCCAGAGGTATCAAGTTGACAGTGAAGGTTAACCATCACATTTTTACAATTTTTGGGGGGGTCTTTCAACATGATACCACGTTTCATTTAGTTGTACCATCTCCAATTTCTTTCATCTTTTCAAAATAGTTTTTAGTCTTTTTCATTTCCTTGTATAATTTTATTCCTGTTTTATTTTTATAACTATGCTACATGGTATTGTTCTCATAATTTCTTTCTCAGAAAGTTTTTGTTTATGGAAATACTAACTTTTGTGTGCTAATTTTCTATGCTACCATTTTAGCATAGTTTCAGCCTTAACAGTTTAAAAAATGATCATTTTCTATATAAAAAATCATGTCACCAACAAACCCTGACATGTGTCTCATCTTTTCTTTTCTACTTTAAATGGAGTTTTATATTTTTCTCATGTTTAGTTGCTTTGGTAAGGACTTCTTATGTTACTAATATTTGAACGAAATTGATGAGAGTGTCCTAACATTATTCCAGGTCTTAGGAGAGCAGACCAAACCCTTGTCTTAGACTAGCAGTGGGAGGCAAGACAAAGAAAGGGTTTTGTATGGAAGGGTGTGAGAAATCTTGTTTTCAATAGTTATGAAATAGGCGCCATCTTTTTTGTTCCTTTTACTGTCGCATAGTTCAGGATTGTTTGTTGTATTCGACGGTAGTACCAATGATAATGATTGTAATATTATAACCAAGCAATAAGTCTGTACCAGGTATCACAATACCAAATGCTTTGCACATATTAACTTACTTAATCCCTAAATTAGTCTATGGAATGGGTGAAATTTTCTTGCCCACTTTGTAGTTGTAGAAGCACACTTGGGTGGCTGAGTAAGCTGCTCAAGTTTACCTAGTACCACCAGAACAGGAATGCTACACTAGGCAAGTTGTCTGCAGAGCCAAGTCAATAATCACTAGTGCTCGGTGGTCATCTAACTAAATGTCCTGCCTTGGCCAGCCTTAGATTGCTGTCTTAGGTGACACTCTTAAAACAGTATGCTGAACATTTTTTGTGCTCAAAAGCCTTCTTGGCTTCCACCCAGACACCGAGTAAAATTCAAACTACTCAGCTAGGCTGGTCTGACTCTGTCCAGTCTAGCCTGCCAGCATCATTTCCTTTGCTCCTTCCAAGCACTGAGCGTGTGGAAGGGCAATGTGTTCGCTGCCTGAATCATCAAACCTCACTCCGCTCTGCCTAAGCTTACCAGGTGCTTTTCCTACCTTATGTTTGGTTATGCTACTTTCTTTGCTAAATATTTTCTCCCTGTTCTCTTGTGTAGCTATTTAAACCCAGCATACTGGCACAGTAACCAAGATGTGATGGGATTCTGATTTGTGCCCAAAGACACAGGAATGCTTAGTTCAGAGGAGCAAAGGTTCATAGGAAGAAAAGCAGCTATCTTCAACTAAAGGACTGCCATGAGGATGAGGTTTAGAGTAGTTTTATTTAGCCTGAGGCTGTGCCGTCTCAGATCTATGAATAAAAGCTAAAGGTAGACAACAAGTCCTTTCATCTTTATGGAGTTCTTATCTTTAAATTTGAGATCACTGAAGAATAGGTTGTCTTTACAGCAGTTATCAAACTACTGTATGTGGGCCACTGACTCCACAAATTTCTTCCTAATCAGTCAAAACAGATGCAAAATTCAGGTCCTTTCTTCCATGGCATCCACCCAGAAATCTCAATTCCATTGGCTTTTATCTTTGTTAGGAACAGTGGGTGCCTGAATTAAGGGTTATTAAATTCCAGCATTCATATACTGAAATGCATGCACTTACAAGATTACCAAGGACTAGAAATTGAACAAGTGACATTCAGCAACTGACAGAATGGCAAAGCTCCTATCGTGCACTCATACAAGAAGAGATTAGGAGCTCAGAGGACAGTCCCACACGTTGCTCTAAGATTCATTGCTGCCTTTCTTTTTAAATGATGATAATTTGACAGTATTTATGATGGTTTTAAAACAAAGCTTATTTTAATTAAAATGATTAGAGTCATTGTTTGTTTAGTTAATTGTGTGGATTGTTACAAAACACTGTATAATATAGAAGGATATATTTGCTTAAAGAGAATTTGGCACTCACACTTTCCCAGCAGTTAGATCTTAAAACCACATATTTAGCTCATATGTGTGCTATCTTTACCTCTGTTGACATGTCTGTATTTCTCTTTATGCAAACCACATCTCTTGACCACTACCAAGTTGCTTAGCTTACTTAACAGTTTATTATTATTACCAAGTACCACTCTGTCTGCAATGAAGCAGGTAGGCTCTGGGGTGTGATGTGCCTCTCTGTGTCCTTCTAACAAGTGACTCAGTGAAATGAGCTTTGTGCATTCTGATTTTGACATTTGATAATTGCACTGTTACATGGAATCTGGAGACCGTTCATCTTTCTGACTTCAAGGCTAATAAGCTCCATCCTAGTGTCCAGTGTTTCCCTGGTTTTCTTTTTACCCAATAAAGCTACACCACGATTAGGAAATGCTCTGGGCAGGAGTTTTGATAACTATCATACTATAAAAGGCTTCTCTTGGATATAAAGCACTGAAAATAGGGTTCAAAAGAGAATGAAAAGGAGATGTACACCTTATTCCATAAAAACCAATTGAATTTCTGTTGGTGTTAACAATTGTCTTTTACAAACAGGACTTTGAGATCAGCTCATACTGTGACAGAGTAGTTTAAAAAGGAATGATTAGTCATGCAGATAGCCAAGACGTGTTCCAACAGGGCTTTATTTCATACCGTTATAGGTTTTTTCTAAAAGAAACAGTAATCTTTGTGATGAGCATGGGGAACTATTTCTTCAATATAAATCCAATTTATTTTGGCCAGCTGATTGGTACTTGCAGCCAGATCATTGAACATGATATTAATTATTCATTAAGATACTTGGAGGAAGGGAAATTGTATTCTCATGCAGTAAAAATTGATGAGGTTTTGCATTTATGCTATAGGACTAGCTTACAACGTAATGCTAAAACT
>NW_008330576.1:1424789-1426973 GCF_000622305.1 Nannospalax galili
AACCTTAATAAAAATTTCAAAAAAGGTACCAATAATTTGAACTTTTAATAATAATTTCTCACATTTACAGAGCATTTGTTTTATTGGACCCTAATGTCCTATTAAAAGTGTGTTGAAATATTCTTTTTCCATTTAATCATATGGATATGGCTTTTCTAAAAATCTCAAGAACGTTTCAAATGAAAGGTCATAATCACTGTGGTAGAGAGAAAAATTTCAAAAAAGGTACCAATAATTTGAACTTTTAATAATAATTTCTCACATTTACAGAGCATTTGTTTTATTGGACCCTAATGTCCTATTAAAAGTGTGTTGAAATATTCTTTTTCCATTTAATCATATGGATATGGCTTTTCTAAAAATCTCAAGAACGTTTCAAATGAAAGGTCATAATCACTGTGGTAGAGAGAAAAAACCTGCGATTGGAGAGCAAAATGGCAGCTCGTATCTTTATATGAGTCATTTACTATAGCATATCTCTCAGCATTTTGGTTTTCAGATAAGAAGATATCGGGACTTAACTGTCTTTAGTAGAAAGGTAAGTAGTATTCCCCCAAATAAGTAAAACTGAGCACAAAACAGAACTATCTTAAATTAAGAATACAGCAGCAGAGCATGGAGCCACGCTCTACTGGTCTCATAAAACGGACTCAGTCTGAGACTCAGATTTGCTTTGTAAACATGAGTAGGTCCACAGAGGACAGTCTGCCCCTCTCCCTCTGTCTCACTCTCAGGAAGGTGTTGACTATGGTTCCAGCATCTGAGAGAGGGGGAGCCATGCAGGTACCCTCAGCATCGGGGGTTCCTTTTCTCAGAGGGCAGCAGTGGTCTGCATTTGGTCTGATGTTTTCCTGTACCATGTTCTGAAGTGTGTAAAAAACGTGATTCCGGAGGCCACATATCCAGAGGCAAGATATCAGTGAGTGAGGATAGTGTGTAAGTTAGGATGCTTCTGGCCATATAAAACTCAGAGTCCTGGACTTCAACAAGGAGACACACCGCCTCGTGTCACTGCAACCTCAGAGGCAGAACAGGCTCCGGACAGAGGAACCAGAGGCTGTTCAGGTTTGCTTTCTGTTCTGTGTCAGAACTGCTCACAGAGGGCTGGGCCCTCCTAAGTCAACAAGCAATTAAGAAAATGCCTCACATACATGTGCACAGGATAATCTGTGATCTGGGAAATTCTTCAGCTGAGGTTCCCTCTTCCCAGGTGACTCTAGTTTGTGTCAAGTTGACAAAAGCTAACCAGTCACAGAGGCTTAGCGGTAACATCTGGGAGTTTAGTGTGTTCTCTCTCCATACTCGTCACCTTCTAGGGCTGTTTCCTCTGTGCCTGCAGCAACAGAAGCCAGGGTAAGTGTTCCCTTATTCAAAGCAGCGGAAAGAATTCTTCCCCAAGCCGGAGTGTATGTTCTTCTCTTTGATGTGATTGGCCAATGCTAGGTCAAGTGATCATGTCAGGACCCTGTCATCATGGTTAGGAAAGTACTAATGTATGAACTGTAGTACATTTTTTCAGGATTTCATGGAACAGAGTGAATGCCTGGAAAAAATTATGTGTATGTGTGTATTGCCTGCACGTAGGTAAGTGAACCCATATTGCACAATGCCCACAGAAGACAGAAGAGGATGTAGGATCCCCTGTGACTGAAGTTACAGGCAGTTGTTAGCTGCCACGAGGGTGCTGCGATTCAAAACCGGGTCTTCTGCAAGAATGGTCAGTGTTCTTAACCACTGACCCATCCCTTCAGCCCAGAAGCACTTTTTTAATGTAGGAAAGCAATTTCTTCCATTCTAAACACTTATACTGTTAGTCATGGAGAATAATAGGCTTGGTGGTGAGAAAGATCAATCAAAATGGAGATGGTATCAAACTATAATGATCCAGTACTAACGCCTAAAAAGCAAAAGCAACTCTTATCAAGAATTTACTTAACTTTAAAAACAAATACAACCTACCAAATCCCTCTTTTCAAATTGACAGTTCACCTGTGGTACCACTGCTAGGTAAAAAACATACATCTTTAAAATTTGTTGGTTCCCAGACTCTGATAAATAAGTATGCAACCAGACATAAGTGCAGGAACCAGGATAATGGAAAGGAAACAGGGAGGTAAAGGAAAAGAAATAACCTGAAAGAGAAAAACAGTAGGAAACAGGCCTTAATAAGGGAGATATGGATAA
>NW_008330576.1:1427207-1428061 GCF_000622305.1 Nannospalax galili
ATACATAGGAGATCAAGAAATATATGTCTAGGTAAGGTTTATCTGAGAACAACTGATCTTTGCCCAGGATTTTTCTACATGACACACAGTAATTAAAAATACCAGACTGATGGAACTAACCTTCTTGGGTGTTTAACAGACATACTCTGAGGTCTATAATAATTTGGTCTGAGGAACATAAAGAACACTTTTCGCTCCTAGCCCTCCTAGGTCGACTAGTTCCAAGGGACTATGAGCATCTCTCAAAATATCCTATAATGGTCTTGGGTCACCTGTCCTCTTGATCAAGGAGGCTGAGGAGACCCCACCAGATGGGTTTGAAGCCAGTGTCCAGTCTCTAAAGAGGAGGCAGAGGAATCTTCCTCCATGCTTCCAAGTGAAGCCAACCATGGTCGAGCAGGAACTCTGACTTATCTTCACATAGGTGGAACTGGTAAAAGAAAGGAGCCAGGGGCTCCTCCCAAGCCCATGTGAACCCTGAGGAACAGATCCTTAAACAACCTTAAGAGTAAAAATAAATCGATTTATCTGGACCAACTGTATGGCCTTAAACACCCAAAAGGAAAGTATAACCAAAGATTAAAGGGGCCAATATAATTTCATAAGCGATCATATGTATAGCTAAAGGCTTCATAGCAAGCAACAATGCCAGACAGGTGCTACCTCCTTCTGAGTTGTTGGCCAGGGTGGCCAAAGGGATTCCCAGATAGTAACCCAGCATAGAACTGGGAAATTGAACAGCAGACCCAAATCTTATCCAAAGGAATATTGACAACTGAATACCGCTAGATGAGGAACAGCTGACCTTCCTAAAACAAAGACCTCTAGATAGGCTGACTAGATTCACCAGAAGG
>NW_008330576.1:1428968-1455037 GCF_000622305.1 Nannospalax galili
GAAAATTGTTATTGAATATGTCAATGCTGTTGTAATGAAATGCTTCTTCTAAGTATGTGGTTATTAAATAAATAATAAACTGAAAAAAAATTGTTGGTTCCAAGTTTTTTTTTTAACACAACAAAAACCATTTCACAGAAAGGAAAAGAGTAATATGAAGAGAGCTCAAGAAATACACTAACGAACAAAAATATGTGGAGAAGGAGGTACCTGCTGTTCTAACTGCAGAAACCTAGAGGAGACTGGTCTTCATAGGAAAATGCATCCTGGAAAGTCATGTGTGAGGTCCGTAGTTGGTTCCAAGTTTTTTTTTTAACACAACAAAAACCATTTCACAGAAAGGAAAAGAGTAATATGAAGAGAGCTCAAGAAATACACTAACGAACAAAAATATGTGGAGAAGGAGGTACCTGCTGTTCTAACTGCAGAAACCTAGAGGAGACTGGTCTTCATAGGAAAATGCATCCTGGAAAGTCATGTGTGAGGTCCGTAAAGCAGGAATCTGTAGGCTTGAGCCTCCCCTAATTACTGAATAAAAATGACATCTTGCAATACTTATGTGTCATGGCTCAGACATCTATCTCTATAGCTGTTACTTAGAGTCTGAAAAACTTGAGGATATAGCTGAAGAAGAAAATTACACATAAAATGCCCCATTTCTAAAGCTACTTTAGACCTGGGTTTTTACTAGAAAATTCTTGAAGAAGAATTAAATGTGTCTGTGACTTTGTTGAATGAAGAGTTAGAGAACTCCACTGTTTGGGCTCACAGCGCTGTTGGTGGCATCTATTATAGAGGGAGAGCTGAACAAGGTCTGTGTCTCAAAACCCATGTTAAATTAATCTCAGGTTGGAGGAAAACAAGGGAGTCTAAATTCATGGGCAGACAGACCCCTAGGTTCCTTGTTCCTCTGAAGCCACACGTTTTCAGGGTCTCCATCGGTATCAGTGTTCTCTGTCACCTGCCACACTGATGTGAAATTGTCTTCTGATACAGAACAAACCACCCAAGATTCATTGGGATGCCAGGAGAAATCAGGTATCTTGGCAGTGTGACCACATGAATAAACAGCTCTGGTGGGCCAAATTCTACATCTTCTGGATACTATTCCTCTCCAATTTTACCTAAATCCCAGACATTCAGTCTACAGTCAGTACCACTGAGAGCAAAATTATCTCATTGTGAGGTGACCACTGAACTTGGAATAGTTCCTCGTTACATGATTCAAAGGAATGCAACTTGAGCTTCAGATTTCTCAGATCACACAAGGCTGATTCTGTGGTAAGAATGACTCACTGTAAGGATTAGAAGACAGGCAGCTCACTTCTGCTGTGGGAAAGATCAGGCAGGACACCGGGAGTGTACATGAACAGGCTTTTTATTTAGGCTGCAGCCTGGTCCAGTCTCAAAATCTGGATCCAGAAGGGAAGTAGCACATACCTTTTATACCTCAGGCACTGGGTTGTGGTAAGAAGGAAACTTACATATTGATTGGCTATCAACAAGGTTTTAAAACCAGGTAAACTATTAAAAATTTAGAAAAGAGAAACCTGCTAAAACATCCTGTGTCTGGGGGCTGGAGAGATGGCTCAGTGGTTAAGAGTGCTGACTGCTCTTGCAGAGGACCTGGGTTCGATTCCCAGCACCCACATGGTAGCTGTGAACCATCCTTAACTCCAGTTCCAGGGGAATTGGAAGCCCTCTTCTGACCTCCACAGCATTGCATGACACAGTGCACTCACATACATGCAGACAATACAATCATACACATAAAATAAAAATCATAAATAAAATATTGAAAAAAAATCTTGTGTCTGAAAGTCATTGCAGGAGTCTCTATCTGAGACAAACTGAATTGAGCAAGTTTTGTCAGAACCCAAGACCAGTGGTTCTAGCTGTGTCAGTGTTCTAGCCACAAACTTGTCAGTTGAAAACAAGGGATAAAATCCATATTTTCCTTAAATATTCCATCAGTCTCTACAGCAGTGTGAGCATCAACTTAGTGGTTGGTTCAAAAGCATTGTTTGAACATGTATCCCAAATCACTTCAGCAGCGGGCATCAACTTAGTGGCTTGGTTGAAAGTATTGTTTGAACAAGTATCTGAGATCATAAGTTTCTGATCATCAGCAACTGACCTAAACAGAGTCTCATGGAGCAGATGTCAGGTTACATCTGGAAGCCATTGGGTGGTTAAGCTGGGTCACTCCAGAGCATGGATCATCAGCAAATCATAAAGAAAAGGGGTGTTCTTTTTCCACATTTTGTGTTTCTCATTGATCATATGAGTTGCAAATTCTCCTTAGGTCAGCTGTGAAGACCCTGACCTGGGTCGGGTCCCCTGCCAATTAGTGGGGGCAAGAGGCGTGGAGTCAACACAGAGACACCAGGGTAGAAGCAAACCCTAGGAGAAGTGCTGCAGGCTCCTTTAATGCAGGAGGAGGCAGGCCTTGTGTTTCCCTTTTCTCCTCCCCCAAGTCCCTTTAGTCAGGGTATCATTTTCTGATTGGTCCGCACCATGCAGTCACTGGGCTTGCTAGCAGGGTATGGAGATGTGGGCTCCTTTTGGAGGGCTATTTGCCGACCAAGACATGAAGTGAATTCCGCTGAATCCCAGGGCTCTGGGTCCGTGCCATCTTTGGAGGCCTCCTGCTACACATATGCTAGTCCATTCAGCAGTCAAAGGGCTGCTTCCTTGTCAGGAACCCTGGTCATGCATTGTGGGAGGGGTGAGGGGGCTAAGGGCAGGAAGCACTTTTGATCCATATCCCCCCCCCCCCGAGGAAAGTTGTATTGTTTGTATTAGCTCTATGTGACTTTCAGTTCTTTGAATATCATCAAATTAGAAAAAAGATTTAGACATAGTTTATTCTCTCATTATAAAGTTTGTGTTTGAGGGGATTTATCAAATTAGAATACATTTTTTTTTTTTTTTTGGTCTTTTTGAGACAGGGTCTCACTGTAGCCCCAGCTGTCCTGGAACTCACTATGTAGACCAGGCTGGCCTTGAACTCACAGGGATCCACCTACCTCTGCCTCCTGAGTTCTGGGATTAAAGGCGTGCACCACCACGCCCGGCCAAATTAGAATATATTTTAAAACAACTTATATGTACATATTGTTTCTTATCAATGCAACTCCTACACTTAGAGAGATCAGGGAGCATTGTGGAAGAGGGGATGGAAAGACTGCAGGAGCCAGAGGACAAGATGCCAGCTGCTGGGTAATACATTCTAGACATGGTAGGGAAGCTGTACCCATGAAATCTTTACAATATGGTAGCCTAACAAGAAGTTCATAATGACAAAACCAGTTGACATGTCAATGCGGATGGGGGAAATGACACAGGGTTCCACCACTGGATGAAGAGCTACAGGCTATCAATGGATGCTGAAGGAGGGAGAATCATTTTCCTCCAAGTTCTAGCTCCCTCAGAGGTTATCTAACTCTGAACGTGCAGCCTTAAATACAGGCACACATGAGCACCACTAAATGGAATCAGTGCATTATCTGTATGTATATTTATAAATGTATATGTATATGTAACAATAATAAAGAAGAGGACAGGAAACTGAGGGGGAGTGGGGGGCATGGAAAGAGTTTTTAGAGGGACATGGGAGAAATTGGAGGGGGAGGAGGGAGGGATGGAAATAATATAAATACAATACACATGTGTGAAATTCTCCAAAAAGTTTATAAAATACATGGCTACTGTTTAGGAAGACCAATATCTTACATTTACATTCTCTCTCTCTCTCTCTCTCTCTCTCTCTCTCTCTCTCTCTCTCATAGGTGTGCATGCACCCTTGTGTGTGGGAGTGTGCATGTGGCTATGAGTACATACGTGCACGCTTGTGGAAGGCTGGGGTTGATGTTGGGTGTATGCCTCAATCACTCTCCACTTATTTTTTAAAACATAAGTTCTTTCACTGAACCTGAAACTCACCTATTGGGTAAGCTGGCTAGCTGGTGACCCCCAGGGATCTGTGATTGCTACCTGCCCTGCTGTGATAGGACAGATGTGCAGTAGCACACCTGGCTGTTATGTGTGTGCTGGGCATCAAACTCCACTTCTCATTCTTGTGCGGCACTCTATGGATTGAGCCATCTCTCTATCTCTATTTCCCTTTTTTATATCTCATTGTTTTTTGAAAACTTGAACTCTTTGCCTATTCAGATGAGATTATTTTTTTGGACTGATTAATTTCTCTGTCTTTAATTTTGACCTCTTCCTATATTAATTATGAATATCTTTTGTTCTGTGACTTTGGAGTTCCTCTAGACAAAACTCAGGTCTCATCCCATAAGTATTCACCTAGTTTTTTGTTGTCACAAGATACTTGGAGGCTTATGAACTTATAAAATAATGAGGTTTATTTAGTGAGGGGTCCTGGCTGTGTCACAACATAATGGAGAATCAGAAGGGACCTGGCTGTGAGCAGAAGGGTAGGAACATGTGGAGCCACCTTGTTTTCTAACAGTCCACTCCTGAGAGTTAAATTAGTCCAGAGGATCAGCACTGGTTGTTTTTCCAAGGGTGATGCCCCAATTACCTAATTATCTTTTCCCAGGACCTACTGCTTAAAGTTTTTACCACCTCAAAGTCACCACACTGCAGACCAACTTTACTTGGGGAACAAATCAATCCTAACTCTTGCAACACATGACTTGCTTTGAAGAATGATTGGAGTAGCACTGATTGTGTGCCACCTTGGGGCCCAACCTATGCCAGCCTTACATAGTTTGTGTATGCAAGTGGGCAACAAAAACTACTGAACAGGATGACTCCATGAACAAGAAAAAGTTTATTGACAAAGTGCTGGCCTACCTCTCAAAGATGGAGAAGTAGCAACTAACAGAAGAAGTAGGATAGATTTTATAGGATGTTAGAGGCTTTGGTGGCTTTCTAGGAGTCTCTTGCCTGGGGGATGGGGGCAACCATAGAATTGGAGGATGAGGAAACTGTAATCTTCCTGATAAGCAGGGTATTTTACACCTGGTTTCTGCTGAAACCTATCTGTCTGGGGCATTTGTGAAACCTGGTTTCTGCTGGGAGTATTTGCAAAACCCAGTTTCTGGAACAGGGTTTGCTGAGACTGGTTCCTGGGGAATGTTAAGGTTTGATTTTCCTCTTCCTGGTTGTGGAGCCTGTTGGCCTGACATTCTGGGAGGCTTGGAAGCCCTGCCACCATTTTGAGGACCTAACAGTTCGACCAGTCTTTCTGCCATCACAAGTTTTGTTGTATAGCTACTTCTTCCAAGATAAGAATTCCATCTTGAATGGAAGCTCCTTTGGACACAGGCACTTCTTAGGGGAGGTGGAACATTCCATCCTGGGGGTAAGCTTATTAAGACCCACATGCTAAAAGGGAGGTGAAACAGCAGGAAGTTGTAAAGGGGTGTGTGTGAATTCCATCCTGCCAGGAAGAAGCCTCACTAATCTCAGGTAGTAGACATCTCAATAGCTTCAGGAAGTCCCTGAAACTGAGCAGATTCTCCATCTCCCAAGCATATATGAGCAGTACATTCTGTTAAGAGACACTTTTTTTTTTTTTTTTTTTGGTCTTTTTGAGACAGGGTCTCCCTGTAGCCCCAGCTGTCCTGGAACTCACTTATGTAGACAAGGCTGGCCTTGAACTCACAGAGATCCTCCTGCCTCTGCCTCCTGAGTGCTAGGATTAAAGGCATTGAGCCACCATACCTGGCCTAAGAGACACTTCTTAAACCAGCTTTGCTGCACCAAAGAATCAGAGACCAGATGAATGGCCTGGAAGAAATGACGCCTCCACCCTGTTGGGCTGCCATCCGGTTGTGCCGTGCACTCCAGATTGCCAACGCCAACTCTCATGGGCTGTCATTTATGCTGTGGTGAGCTTTTTGTGATGCAGCTGCCTTTGAGTCATTGCTGAAATGCCTCACTTGCATTCCCATAAGTAACCCTGATGAAAGTCAGTGGTTCACCAAGTTGGACTTTGGTGATATCCTTATTTTGTTCTGTTGATGGTTCCCTACCTGGAGGGCATGAGTCATGTGGAAAGGGGCAAAGGCCATTGCTATCAGCTAATGTTAGTTGCCTCCTAGACATGAGCCAAAAAAAAAAAAAAAACAACCCCCCTAATACCTATAAACTAACTCAGACTACAATATTTATAATAGTTAACTGTCTTCTTTATTATTATATTAAACATTATCATTCACATCATTTGTGTATGTTGGCATATTTTTGTCCTATGTAGTCTTAAATTTTTTTCCTCTGAGTTTTTTCAAGTGTTCTAGTTGCTAGAATTTTCCTTTTGTTTCTGTATTGTTAAGTCAGATTTTTCTTTCGGTATATATATTTATTGTAAATCAAACATGTTTAGATTTAAAGTTATTTTATGACAATTTCAAAGAAACCTACCCTCCTCTTTTGAGGAACTAACAACAAATCAGAGCACTGGCTTCCCTTTCTACTGAACTGGAAAGGTGAACTCCTATAATGGCAGGGACCTTTCATCTCAGATTGTAATGACAGGGGACTATATTTCAGATACTGAACTAGCAGGAAAAGTCTGAGTAACAGCAGGTGAGAACAACAGGGTCTCCTTCCCTCCTGTTTGTTGTGGTGTTCTGGAGAAGCAGGACAGGAAATTGTACCTGTATAGCATTTCCTAAGAGCTACAGCACTCCAAAGTCTGGTCATTTCTATTTGCTTGGGTCCATTCTGTTTGGTGTCTATTATTCTAGCATTCTTGTAATTAAAACCTTCTGCTTTACATGTTATAGTCTGGATGACAGATTACACATTACTCTATTCACACAGTGACTGCAGAACTGAGAAGCTGAGGGATGAGAGCAGGGGCTTAGCATTTGGTGTAATCTGCATTGCCACAGGTACAGACTTGCTCATTTGGTGTGGTGTGTGGTAAGAGTCCCTTTTGTGAGAGTAGGCCCTTAACCCTCCTGCAAAGCTCTGTGCTGTGATGGAAACAGTGGCAGAAGAGAGTTCTTCCTTGTCAGCTTTAGGCCCAGTCACTGTACCACAAGTCAAGCCTTCTTCCCTGAGTCCTGGGCTATCACATTCATCTAACTGTGATAGAACCACTGTCTGGCATATCCTGGTACAGCAACTAATTTACTCACTTCAAACCCAAGTGACACATAGGGCTCATCCTAAGAAGGCCATAGGACCGGGGGTTGGGAGAGTCCCTGGCAGAAGCTCATGCCTTTCCTGTGTTATTGACAGATCAGATGTCAGATGCCATTGCTTGATGACTTCACTTGGATGTTGTCATCTCTCTTGAGGCTTTTCCTGAGAGATCAGGGACACACGTGTGGATTCCTAGAAGATTGGCTCCTGAAGGACTTAAATTAGACTTGATCAAACTTCCTCTCCTAAACCCCCAGACTTTAAGCTGTGGAAACCATGAGAAGAACCGTATCCGGGCTCTGTGATTAGTCATGCCATTTTCCTGAAACAGAACTCACTAAGTGTGATGGACAAATATCCAGGTCCGAGAACAGTAAGAGAGGAAGCGACGGGATCAGTCATTTCACCCTTGTCTGTCTGTGTCCTCTCGCTTGAACTTGATGTTCCTGGTGAAACCAGGAGAGCCTTGGAATCCATGTATTGAAGAGCCAAGGAAACAGTTTTGGAGACAGGGAATAGAAGTTGGAGAGATGAGAGGATTCGTGTTGTGATGATTTCAGTGACATAATGTGGCAGACAGCTTTTACCCTTGCTGGAGTGGAGAGGTAGGAGCTAGAGGAAGGAAGAGGAGACTCATTTTGAATGGCAGTGAAGTAAGTGTAGGTATGAGAAACAAGGGCTTGAAGTTGGGCAGCAGGAACAGGAATGGAAAGAAGGAAAAGAGACATAAAAAAACAAAAGAATTATGCAATATACACCCACAGAATAGCCACCACAGGGATGCTGGAGATGTGAGGTTGAAAAATCCCTTCACTAGTAAATGGTGATTCTTACTTTGAACCTCTGCAGAGCCCCAGGGATCAAGAAGTGTTTCAGGAGGCTTCACAGAGGGGGTCCTGACAGAAGCTGCAGACAGATGCTTCCCTTCTGAATCTATAGTTGGGGTGGTTAGTGGGAGGGTATGAGAAAGTGAGTGGGTCTGGCTAATCAGTGAGGCAGCTGAGTGTGACAGGAGAGGGTCGCCAATTGGATGCTTTAGGGGCTTTGAATAGCTCTGGTGCCTGCTGTATTAATTTCAGAGAAAACAAGTGGTAAAATCACTTTCTGCCATCATTTGAAATGGGTGTCAAAATCCTATTAAAACTCGGAGGATGACTGAAGACTCTGCACTCAAGAGGAAAAGCAGTTTCTAGCTTTTGTAAAATAACTATTGAGCATGTCAAGTATTTACTTCCATTGCAGCTATAATGATGCTTCAATATCTCTCATGGATGGCTGAGAGGGGGAGGGAGAAGCATTTGTATAATTTCAAAAAAGAAATTATGATGCCAAATATTCTTCATAACAACTTTTAGTCAGTTCCTGAGCAGGTCTGTAGAGGCTGTTAAAATGTGAAATTACAGCAGAAAACCAATTTCAATATAAGCCTATGGAGATCCCATTACAATATAAAAGTGAAATGTTGCCAATGTGTGTTCTCCACTTCTCACAGAAACAGATAGAAAGCAATACAAAACCCCTTTTGCCTATGTAATATTTTGGTTTAGACATGTATCTATTGATCGAACAGCATTTTCCAAAAGCAAGCTGACATAGCATCCTTACCCTCAAATTGTTATTATCTCATTGCAAATAATGTTCTGTTTAAAAGGCTTATGCTTTAAGTCACCTGGGTAAATTTCAAAGCAACTGAATTCAGAATATAGGGCCATAACTGGGTAACTTGGGGTTATTAATTGAGTCAGGCAATCAGATGTTTAGTATACTAATGATTCTCCTTCCTGCGGTGTGTTAAGATTCATATGGGAGGTTTTAAAGGATACCCATGTCCAAGTTCTACCCCCAGAAAGTCTAATTTAAAGTCTAATTTAATCTTTGTGCTGTGGTTTCATGGAATTAGTATTCTAATGTGCAATCTGATTTACATAAATCCCAAAAGCCAGATTCAGCGGGGTCTGCTATGTGCACCACCCAAAAAAATCGAAGGAGCTCTGCCAACCATGAGCAGACATTGCATGCAAATGGGTACAGTCACATGCCAACTTCTCCCTCACCCCAGCTGTTATATTATTTTTCAAGTTTTATATAGGAAATTTTGCGTAATGGGTGAGGGGCAGAAGTGGGAGCATTTAAGGTGACCTAGGACAGCTTGCATTTATGGTTGCTTGCATATTGACTATTACCTAAGTCCTAATAGTCAAGCTAACAGCACTGGGGATCTGAGAAGCTCCCCGCTCCCCTGCCTCTTCAGGTTTAAACAAGGATCTTTACAGATTAGAGTTTAAGCCGATCAAATTGGGACTCTCCCTTTGGCTCTGCAGCTGGTCCAGGAGCAATCATAAGGTCTGATTTTGCCAAATTGGTAGGTGCTGGTATTACTTGCCTGTCTCTCCATAACAATGTTAATGAGCAAACACATAGCTGTCCTTACCAATCAATGCGACCTTAACAGCTTAAAGGGAATCTGACCCAGGAGGAAGAGTTGAGAGATGGAAGGAAGCTGGGTCTTGATGACATCACTGTCACTAACCATGAAAACTTGGAACCTCCTGTTTGTGGCCATTGACGATAATACACTTCCTTCCTATTTAATTGATTTAAGAATTAAGCTGTTTTCTGCTTAAAGCATCCTGATACAATTTTAGGTGAAAAAACTGGCGAATAAATGCAGGCTGCCCCTAGGTCACCTTAAATACTCTCATTTCTACCCCCACCCATAACTCAAAATTTCCTATATCAAACTCGCAAAATACGTAGCACTGGGATGGGGGAGAAGTGGGCTTAAGTCACTGTACTTCTACAATTGGGATGTGTGTGAAGCACTGAGGGAGAAAAGATGGGGTGCACAGCAGAGTGAAATTGGGGTTTTCAGACAGCAAAGCCATCCAGGGAATCAGAGAGCCAGGGTTAGGCTATCTTTCTCTTGGAGTCTTTCATAATTAAAAGTTTGGGCTCTTTTTACTGCTTTAAAATCTCACATGGATTTCATGTTTGTGCTGTTGGCTCATGGTAACAAGAACCGTCAGGAAATTAGAACCAGTCAGGAAAATTCAATCTCTTCTAACCCTTTTGAAACAACCATTTATCATTGTTGGAGAAGGAAAGAAAGATGGGCATGTTTCAAATAGTGTATAATTTAACTAAAGTTTAGAAAGTTCCAAAGGATATATGTAGACCATCTGGCACTATTTAATATAACAACTACGTGTAAATCATTTTACATTAAAATAGTGATAGATATCTAGTTTTGGTTATTTTTTGTTTGTTTGAGGCAGGAGTTCATGTAGGCCGGCCAGGCTGACTTTAAGTCAGCTACATAGCTGAGGCTGACCTTGAGCTACTGAACTTCCTGCCTCCACTTCTCAAGTGCTAGGATTATGTGCATGCACCCTACGCCCAGCTGTTAGCTTTTTTTCTTCTTTGAATAATTAAATATAACAGCTAATATTTTATTTTAAAAAACCACTCATAAAGTAGGTTTAACAAGACTTATGCTTCCCTTCAAATCCTAAATAAATGTTTTAGGATGTATTTTAAGTAATGCTTAGTGAATAATTTCAATGGTTGGGAAGAAGAGCACATTCAAGATAGATTTATAAATGTCATTCTTACATCAATTCAAAGATCTCCCATTAAGGGAAATCTCAGAACTGCAGTTCTCTCTTTAAAGTTAAGAGTTTAAATGTAAAGTTAAGAATTTAAAAATTATTTCAGCAAAAACTGTAAGATCTCTAAAACATCTTAATACATTTGCTTTTTGACAATTTCATGCAAATATATAGGGCACTCTGATTACTGCCACCTGCCCTGTCTGTCTCCCACTACTGTTACCCTGTTCCCTCCTCCCTTCAAGTCCGTTTCCCATATTAATCTCTATCAAAAATTTTTTTACTGAATTCTTGTGATTTTCATACAATATATTTTGATGGTTTTTAGATCCTCTTTCCTATCCACACCTTGCTTTATTTCCCACCACCCAATTTATTGTACTCTATTCTATCATCTATCTATCTAAAAAAAAAATCTATCTATCTATCTATCTATCTATCTATCTATCTATCTATCTATCTATCTATCTATCTATCTATCTATCTATCTATCTATCTATCTATCTATCTATCTATCTATCTATCTATCTATCTATCTATCTATCTATCTATCTATCTATCTATCTATCTATCTATCTATCTATCTATCTATCTATCTATCTATCTATCTATCTATCTATCTATCTATCTATCTATCTATCTATCTATCTATCTATCTATCTATCTATCTATCTATCTATCTATCTATCTATCTATCTATCATCATCTAGTCTAATTTGTGTCATCAAATGTCCTTCAGCGTGGGTCAATCAACTGAAGCCTGGTTAATCTTCCAAACGTCCCATTCTTGAAAGAGAGTCTTCCCTGTTCCAGCAGCCATCAGTTGCCAGTATTTCCTCAGATGGAGGTGGGGTTTCTTATCTACTTCCTCACATTTATGCTGGGATATTGTCTAATTTGAGCTTGCATTAATCTGTTTTGTTTTGTTTTGTTTTGTTTTGTTTTGTTTTGTTTTGTGACTCACTGAGTTTGAACAGAGCCATCAGTGAGACCACTGGTTTGGAACTATCAAGTGGAACCTAGTGCGCTCATCTGTGGGCACATAACTCAAGATAGCCTATATTTCAGCAGGGAAGGGTGGGGCTGCACGGACTCCTCCCCAGTCTATGGCCTTTTCTCCATACATTCCAACTCCTGCATTATTTAAAAACAAATTTTTATTTATTATTTTTATTTTATGTGTATGCGTGTATTGCCTGTGTGTGGGTAAGTGCACCCATGTCATGCAATGCCCATGGAGGTCAGAAGAGGCCATTGGATTCCCTGGGACTGGAGTTATGGACAGTTGTTAGCTGCCATGTGGATGCTGGAATTCGAACCTGGGTCTTCTGCAAGAACAACCAGTGTTCTTAGCTGCTGAGCGATCTCTCCAGCCCCTCCCACATTATTTTTACCCCCTCTTTTGCATGGCTTTCTGAGCCTTAGAGGGAGTGGTGTCAATATCCTGGTTAGGGCTGGGCACTCGACTATCACTTATGCTTAGCTCCTTAAGCAGCCATGCTTTTCTGCATTAGCCACCTTTAATCGTGAAGAAACGTTTCTATGGTTATTTATTTATTTGTTTATTTACTTTTTGTGTTTGGGTGCACCACAGTGCACATAAGGGGGTCAGTGAACAACTTGAAGGAGTCAGTTCTCTCCTTCCACCATATGTGTTCCAGGGATTGAACTCAGGCCACAGGCTTCGTGGTAAATACCTTTACCCACTGAGCCATCTCTCTGGCCCAGTGACTTAAAAAGATTTCTCTGGGAGTAGGTTCTACTGTGCACAGTTAATGGCTCTTGCTTGGCAACTCATACTCACGTTTAAGCATATGGTCTTTGTGGAAGAGTTGTCCAGCAAGTTGAATATTGCCCAACACAGAGTCTGATCATGTAATAGATGCACAGATGGTGCTGGAAGTTGTAGACTGTAGGCCCTGAAGTTAACGTCCATCATTTTCCATTACATTTTGTTTGTGACTTATGGACAAAGCATTTGATTAGAGTAGAAATCTGCTAGGCAGTTTTTAAGCTACTTGAAAATGTTTTTGATAACCTCCTGTGAGTGTAAGTTGTCTTATTAGGTTTAGGTTTTAAAGTCTTGCCTTTAAGTAATATTTTGGGAAATCTGAAACCTTTCTACACCAGATAATTGAATAAATTAATAGCTGATGCTCAATCAAAGGATTTAGACAACCAAACACTTAGCCTTTGGTGCTGTGTACAGCAAAGTACAGACCACTGAAGTAACAAAGCATGCTGTGCCTAGGATTTAAGCACTTACTCTGTGTTTCTTGATCTTGATAACCAGTGGTTTGGGCAAACTCATCTACCCTATTGTATCATTGTTCTCATTTGTAAGTGAAAAGTGTATCATCAGAATGCTTTTCTGTTACTATCCTTTAAAGTAGTCTTTAAATACAATTATGGGAAAATAAATTATGTAACTCATGTGTGGTACTGTAAACATAGCCAAATACACATGGCTGGAGAGGTCATAGGTCTTAGAGAAAACGCCAGCACTGACACATCCTTAGTCTAATGTAATTTCTTATTGTATGCAAAATATGTATCCTTATATTTACAGACAAATATCCCAGTTACCACTCATAAAAGAAGCTTCTTTTGCACCAGACAGAGACTATTACAGAGTACCACAACTGGTCACATACAGATATTGTCTGTGAATTGTCCAAGTCTAAGTGGCACATCTATAATGCAACCTCTATATCTAAGCCTCACAGAACCTAGAACAAGGGGTAAAGAGGGCCCTAATGAATATCTCAATTCTCATTAATGAAGTTCCTTCATGCTACAGAGGGCCAGGAACACAAAAGGTCACAAATGGCCAAAGGCTAAAAGTCTGCAGAATGCTGGTCCTTGAGCAGGAGTCCTATATTAATCTACACCCATCCAGGGCTCAGGGACCATTGGGGAAGAAGGGGCAGAAAGACTGTAAGATCCAGGAAGGAGGTGCTTGACCATATCGAAATAGACTCCTACAAGCTCCTGGGACTCTGCTCATATGAACCTATAGCAATGGTGTCAGCATGCACAAGACCCATGCAAACTCAAGCAGACAAAAGCCAGCATAGAACTGGGGAAATGGACAGCTGATCCCAATCTTAGCTGAAGAAATACTGGCAACTAAATACTGCTGGGTGAGGAAGAGCTGATCTTCCTAAAGTGAGGGACTCTAGATAGGCTGACTAGACCTCAGCAGATGAACTTGCATGGCAGGATGTCTGGGGATTCTAAGTTGGTGCAATAGACCTTAACACAAAAGACAGAATGTATGAATTCCAGTGGTGGGGGAGTGCTATGGGAGGGTGCCAGTGAGGTATAAAGATGATTAAGATTTATTGAGATGTTCTGTATGAAATACACAAAAATTCAATAAAAAAGGTTTTTTTTGAAAGATGAAAATTTGAATGTGCACTTGATATTAGAGCGTTTAGGAATCTAGGACCCAGAAATGCACACAGAATCTCATAGCAGAATCTCCCAGGTTCCAGGAAACAATGTTTTCTTCCCCTGGCTGGACTGACGATGAAATCTGCAGCATTAACTAATGTGACTGCGGAGTACTGCTCCTCTTCTGGAATGATAAATCAGGGACTGTGCCGTGGTGGGAAAAACAAATCTGTGCTTCTTTCACACTGAATTTTTAGATAGGTCATTTAATATTCAACATTCTGTCATCTTTAAACTTTGAAATTTGATCTCTAATCCTCTCAAGCTTAGAAAGACCCTGTGAGAATACACCATCCTCTGAGATAATCACTCATTTCTCAAGTGATGATAATTCTGAGAGTAAAACAAAAATCTTATGGTCAGAAGCTAGCACTTAAAGTTTTAAGCAGAGCCTCCAAAGTAATCACATTTCTGGGTAGTTTTTTTTTTTTCATTTGCCGCTGCTGTCAGTGATTTTCTGGATTTGAAGGTAATTTCCTTCCTGACTCACCCTTCAGCATTTAGTTACTGTTGCCCGTATGCTCAATGCAAGGGTAAATAAGACACTGGATCTTCAAGGAAGTTATGGTGTGCAGTGGCAGGTACCATATAACCCCACAAGCCCAGTGCTTTGTTGTGAGGCCCCCTGAGGACTGCGCAAGGTGCTACTGGAAACATCACAAATAAAGTAATATAGCCTAGTGGACCCTGGGGATTTCCTTGAGCAGAATGATGTCTGAGTAAACTGAAGTAGAGGATAGGAAGAGGAAGGAAAGTGTTCCTGGTGGACAAAACAGCATGCAGGGGAGCACATGGGCAAGAGAGCAGAAGGAATCAAGGATCTTAAAGTACGATGCAGTCTAGAGAAACGACAAAATACAGACACATGCATTATGAAGCTCAATCCATTCACAGTATTCAAGATAACATTGGGGCTGTTGGGAGACTCTGGATGAATGAACCTGGAGGGTAGGATCAGCTGTAAAACTGGTCCAGGGAAGAAGTGATCAATATCAGATGGAAGTTCAACATCTTTCTTTTCACAGTAAGCCTCATTTGTTCATAGCACATCTTTGCATTATTTATTTGTATTAGAGATACTTGCATTAGTATCAATTAGCAAGACTGATCTGAGTTTGAAAAGCTTAATTCTTTCCTAGACACTGAAAAATTGTTGAAATAAGATAACATTTTTTTGTGTCTTTAAGATTAAGAAAAGCATATTTGTGAATCTTTTCTGACCCAAGTATTTTGGGGATGA
Organism: Nannospalax galili; assembly: GCF_000622305.1. NCBI lineage: Eukaryota > Metazoa > Chordata > Mammalia > Rodentia > Spalacidae > Nannospalax > Nannospalax galili. Next base: position 1,444,401 of record NW_008330576.1, read on the forward strand.
GAGTTTGAAGAGTAGTTCTTTGCCTCTAGAAGAGAAAAATAATAAATCTATAGCCATTTAAGAAATTAAGTATGCACTTAGTTTTGACAATTTATTATTTCTTGGAAAAGGCTTTCATCTAGAAATTCAAAATTGTTTATAGTTTTGTTTTTACCAAGGACTCATAATTTTTAATACTTTATTCTTAGAAGCTTTCTTACATTGCTGGTTATCTATGTTTCTGATTTGTCTTTTTTATTGTTTTGTTTAGGATAACTGTTGATTTATCCATATTACTATATTTGCCCTATATTGCTTTATCTTCTAAGAATAGCCTTTATTGACTAATTCTCTAACAGATCATTTTCTGATTTTAGTCTTAAATGATGTGTCCCTTTTGCTTTCCTTAAGCTTTCTCTTTTCAATTATGGAATTGAATTCTTTTTTAGCAATGGAAGTATATAGAAATATCAAACTTTCCCTAGTTCACAGATTCATGTCTCCTGTGCGTTTTTATTAATGCAGCATCTTCAGTATTACCAATATTACCATTTTCCAGATACTCTGCGACTCAAAGACCAATAACACATTCATGACCTGGATTGTTAAAGAATGGGTTATAACATTTTCAGATGGCTGGTTTTATTGCTAATTTCTACATTTATTGTAGGATAATCAGAACGTGTGGCCATTCTTATTATTACCATGTGTTTTTGTTGGCTTTTATTGTGCCTAGGTTTTATAAATGCTCTTACAAGTATTTGAAACTGGTCTGCTTTCTTTAAAGAATAGAGGAGTTAGGCAAATGCTAATCCAATGAATCAGATTCAAGATTCTTTATACCCTTATTTATTTGATTATTGACCTGGCTTGGATTGAAGGAAATAATAAAAATCTTCCTTTATTTGGATAATTTCCTGGCTTTTAAGCTGTATGTGTTCTTACATTATAATTACGGGAATATAAAATATAAGAGTTATTACATCATTGTTATAAGAGTGAATGTTTTTTATAGTGAAACACTATTTTTTTTTACTGTCTTTTGTCTTGATTATTGTCTGGCAAAGACTTGACAAGTAAATACAAAAACAAAACAAAATAAAACCCCCAAATCAATATCAACTTTAATTTAAATTTTTCTGAGTAACTATTTGAGTACTGAAAACTATATAGCTTAGTTTTTGCTTATTAAATCTAACTTGAGCATCTTTGTAATTTTTATTGTATTTACATATATTACATATACCATTTCTAAATCTGCCTCTTCCTCATCTCATTGCTGGGAAAGGCTCTATGCACATTATACTAGCCCTGCACCACTGAACCACATTCCTCAGCACAACCCAGACATCACATGATTGTCTCTTTTTAAAGGTTTTGCTATTTTCCATCTTCGATGGAATTGTTCCTACTTTCTGTACTTTGGTTCTGTAGCTCTCTTCCACTGATATATTGAGAGATTTATAACCTTGTTTTCAGATTCTCTAGTAGTTAATTTATGACTGTAAGTATGTCTAAGGCTCTGAATTCTTACTATGAAATATGAGTAAATTAGTGTCCTCATCCATCCCTCCACTACAATCCCATGACCTTGACTTTTAGTTCTTGGCAACATCAAATGTTATGAAATAGTGCATTCCTTGTTCACCACTAGTCCTTAAATTCTACATCTTCACCATTAGGGTTCTTTTTTCTGGCACGTCTTTTGGCTGACTGAAGTTCATGCTCCACAGGGGCTTGTGGTTGTTATCGTCTTACCCTTTGCATGTTTGCACATGCACATGCATGTTTAATGACTGCATTCATTACTTTTAATTGGCTGATTTGAAATTACTAGAGCACAGTTTATTTTTCTCCGTAGCTTTGTTCTAGCTGTGCTCACCCAGAATTTCTTTTTTCGTTATTGTTCTCTACCCCAAAGAGCATGTAATATCATAGTCTGTTTCTCCCTAGTTTGGCGACTCCTGTAACCAGTGTTGGCTCTTTGGGTGTGAGATCATCCCTGCTGAGAATAGATGAACAAACTTGATTCCTCTCTTCTCTTACAAGAGACTCCCTTATAAGTGGCTTCATTTTCTTTTCAGGATGGACAAGTTTGTTTCTTTTCTTTTTCGAAACAGGGTTACACTGTATCTCTGGTTGATCTCAAACTTGCTGTTGCCTAAACTGTTCTCTTAACTTGGGACCCTCCTGCTTTAGGCTCCTAAGTGATGATATTCCAGTCATATAGTTCCATACTCTGTGTGTGTGTGTGTGTGTGTTTGAATAGGGTAAATGTCCAGTATGTGTCTTGTATGTGTTCCTGTGTGAATGCAGGCATATGTATGTGTTGTATGTTTCCTCTGAACTGACATTTCTTCTAGGAGGGAGGGGAAGTCTCATGAGACTCCAGAGGGAAAAAAAAACATCACTATCTTGGAAAGTGAAAACTTGGAAGGTTCTAAAGGCCCTGACCCAGCTTTAAATAGAGTAAACAACTTCTGGGGAGGAGACTCTGACCAGCCAAGCTGCAGCGAGGAGATTCTGTCCTGTCCTGTTGCCTGTAAGTTGTGGAGGCTGCAGCTTCTGTGAGCTTCACTCATGCTGGTGTGGACTTTTTGGTGATGCAGCTGGTTTTGAGTCACCCCTGATCCTGTCAGTAACCCTTCAGCCATACTCTTGTTAGTAACCTCAATAGACTCATTGGCTCACCAACTTGGACTTTGGTACAGTTGTTACTTTGATCTGTCATGGGCTGACTTTCTGGGGTGAATATATATGTGTGTGTGTTTTTCTCTCCAGGAAAAGCCCTTGACGCAACAGCATGCTGTGACACATATGTGAAGATCAGAGGACAGTCTTGGGCATGGATCCTTGCCTTTTATTTTGTTTGAGGCAGGGTCTATTTGATTTTCACCTCTGTGTACATCAGGCTAACTGCCCAGAGAGCTTCTAGGAATTCTCCATTCTCTGTCTCCCACCTCTCTGTAGGAACACTGGGATTACATATATGAGTTAACAACATTCAGCTTTTACATGGTTTCTGGGGATAATATGTCAGGTCTTCATGCTTGCACAGGAAGCACCATACACACTGAGTCATATCTCCAGCCCCATTGAAGCCCTGTGCACACACTGCCTCCCTAAAGGTGGTCTTCATTTCATAGGAACTCACATGGCCTTCATCCTTATCTTTCTGGGTAAAGTTAGGCCCCTTATATCCCTCCCAGTTATCTTCAGGGAAATTTGTTTATCTACCATATCCTAAGATACATGAACTTGTTTTCAGTATCTCTAATTGAGGTCTAAGCTTCACTATGTTTTGACAATATTCTCTGTAATCTTTGATTGGAAATTGTAGTTATTCCTTATTTCTTAAATAATTTTGAGAGGTTTCTTTTTCGTTTTATTGTTTGACAGTTTCACACATTTACATAGTGTATTTTAATCATTTTCATGCACACCCCATTCTCTCCCCGCTCCTGATGGAACCCTTCTTCTCAGCAAGTTCCCTTCACACTCTCACATCTTCCTTTTGTGTGCCACTCACGGTTTACCAAGAGTTACTTGCCAAAGAGTGTGTGTGGGATTATTCACTGGAACAAGGACAACTTATCCCGCTACGCCACTGAAAAAAGATGCTGTGCCCTCCCTAATTGTTGTCAAAAGTCCCTCTGGGAGGATGGGGCCTCATGGACTGTTCCCCCATCCATGAAGAATGTTGATGGTCCCAATCTTGTGCAGACGTTTGCAGATAATTACAGTTTTAGTGAATTCATGAGTGCAATAGCATGTCATGTCTTATCCAGAAGACAGTGTTTGGCTGCACATCACACCAATCTTAGCTTTTATATTCTTTCTTCCCCCTCTTCCACAATGTTCTCCAAATCTTTGTGGGAGGTGATACAGCTGTCTCATTTAGGGCTGAGAGTTCCACAGTCACTTATTCTTGGCATTTTGGCTAGTTGTGGGTTTCTGCATTAAACTCTGCTTGTTGCTGTAAGAACCTTCTCTGACGAAGTCTGGGCAGAGCACTCATCTATGGGTATAAACATGACTATTTAGTAGGCAGTTTCACACCACCACCAATTAGCAGAACAACAGTTGTAGGTTTTCCTCTTGGACCTATGTTCTCATAAGCCATGGGCTTTTAACCAGGTTTACAGAAACACACATGAGTTTCCCCCCTTTTGAGCAGGCCTCAAATCCAGTCAGAAAGTAGTTGGCTATCCCAATAACAGTCATGCCACTATTGCAGCAGAGGGCATATTTTGTTTTGTGGGTCATTATTGTAGCTTGCAGAATTCATTGCTGGGCAAGACGATGTTTTTTCTCTCTCAGTAGCCTAACTAATACATTCTGTCATTATGAAGACTTGCAAGTATGAAGTTTCCAGCACAGCTCCAGCTTGATTTCTCTGTGTCTTGTGACTAAAGCATGTGGCATTTTCAACAAGAGAGTCTTACCATCAAGTTCTGGTGGGTAACCAAGAGCAATGGCAACAGCCTGTATTGTTTTGTGAGTCTCTGGGACCTCATTGGCCAACAACCTATGAGGAAGTGTCCCATAGGTGGAACTGGGAATTTTGTTTGATAACTGTAGTTTGGGGGAGAAACATCCATCCTGGCGGGTACTCAGACTCATTAAAAATCTTTAAAAACTAAACCTACAAAACAGTAGGTTTGCATTTGGCTTTCTCATAGACCCTTAGATTTGGTTACCGGTCTCCTCTTGTCTCCTCTTTCCTATCTTCACACCCCCTCCATATGTAGACTTTTACTCTCAGTGGCCTTCCCCTGCCGCAAACCACGACTCCATCCAGCAGAGCCAAGGAAAGACAACACAGACACCAAGGTGAGGTTCAGGCTTCTTCTTCTCACTCTCTCTCCCTCTCTTTATTACACACTTCAGCTCTTCATATAGTGTTCCCAACAGCCCTGCCCCCAGCCAGGACCAATCAGGGCACACACACACGTAGCGGGCAGGCAGAGTGGCAGCTTATTGGGCCACGTAGCAGGATCATACTCGATGATGTCTCTGATCAAGCAGGCAGCACATGATCGGGCTTATTGTGCTTGCGCAGGTTGGAGTAAACAAGCGAGGGGCACGAGGCCTGGCAGCCAGCCAGGGAGCCATCTTGGCCGGCTCGACCGCGCCTGCTTCCCACATTCCCCCTTCCATTTTCATGTCTGATGTGTTCAGCTACTCTTTCTCCTTTCTTCTAATGGTCCTGGTCTGTCTTCCTGGCCTTTACCAGCATCCATAGCTAGGATTCACATATGGAGTTTGTCTTTCTGGGCCTGGCTTATCTCTCTTGGTATAATATTTTCTAGATACATTTATTTTCCTGCAAATTTTGTAGTTTTATTCTTCTTTACCACTCAATAAAATTTCATTGTGTATGTGCATCACATTTTCATTATCCATTCATCATTTGAGGACATCTAGACTGGTTCTACTTCCTTGTTACTGTGAATAGAGCCACAACGATCAGGGAAGACACAGCTCTCTGTTGTAGGATATAGAGTCTTTTAAATGTATGCTCAGGAGTGGTATAGCTGGGTTGTAGGATATTTTTTAAATTCATAACTATGAGTTTCAGAGAGTAGTGAATAAGCATGTAGATCCCATTCTTGCCTGGAAAGGTTAAGGCCATAGTGATGGACGCCTGCAAATAGATACAGTTTTTATTTCCTGCCCAGAGGTGGGACTAGATCTGGAAACTGGCTACAGAATATCAAACATGTCAAGTCTCATGGTTACTTATTAGAACATTTTTTTTTTTTTTTGGTCTTTTTGAGACAGGGTCTCCCTGTAGCCCCAGCTCTCCTGGAACTCACTATATAGACCAGGCTGGCCTTGAACTCACAGAGATCTGCCTGCCTCTGCCTCCTGAGTGCTAGGATTAAAGGTGTGCGCCACCACGCCCGAACATTTCAAATGGTTAAAATAAAAATGCTACCTTGCATATAAAAGGAGAATTTTAAATGGAATTGTAAGAAGGAAGGTGCAAGGGACTTAGAAAAGAAAGAATGGAAATTCTACTAGGTTTCAGTGACAGAGATGCTGTAGATAGACAATGAAATTAACTCTAAACCGCTGAAATCCAAGATTTGACAGGAAAATCACAAAGGCTGATAAAGTCTAATTGCTTCATGAAGGGAATAATATTACCTGACAGATCAACTGCGTTTCTGACATTAAAAATTCATAAGAAGGATTTGTTAAATGAGTTTTCTAGTATTCATTATATTACCTCCACCCTTATGTTTTTGACAGCACAAAGGCAAGATGATCTTCCTGTTTGTGGGAGAGGAACTGGGGACTCTTAGATTGAGCCTCCTGCTTCAAATGCTTGTCTGATGCCACAGCAAAGGAACCAGCCTCCTCAGCCAGAGCAGCAGCCGATCGTGCTGTGTCTTGGTGTATAGTGGATACAAACCTGATAGGTAATGGTTTATGGGGAAGATTGCTGAAGCACACTACGCAGATCTCCACTCAGAATTGAAGGATGGATTCTCTCCTGCTCCTGAGGGTGCTGTTGAAGAAAGACTTCAGTCAGCATTCCATCCCAGGGCTGCCTTAATCCAGTGATTCATCTTTATAGGGCTATGAAAGCCTGGCTCTTTTGTTCCTACTCAGGAAGCAGTAAAGGGCCCTCACAGGTTACAGAATTCCCAACCAGTGCAGAGGCCTTTACTGTACCCGTAAACTTGAATGTAACTAAATTTCTCCCTCAACCTTTTCTGCTTTTCTGGTCTCCCTGCCCCAACAGTCATATTCTTCATTAACTCCCAGCCAGGAGCCTTCTTCCTGAAGAATCCAAGCGGCAACTACTTCTTAAAGCCATGTCAGACTGACCCACTGCATCATGATGATGAGAATATCACACCATTGGCTCATGCTGGTGTATTAACAGCACATAGTACCAGGAAGGAAACCCAGGGCACTATACAGGGTGGGGAATCCAGAAGAGAATGGGGTGCATTAAAGGAGCTGGTGAATGGGGCTGGAGGGATGGCTCAGTGGCTAAGAGCACTGGGTACTTTTGCAGAGGATTCAGATTACATATCCAGCATCCACATAGCAGCTAACAACTGACCATAACTCCAGTTCAGGGGATCCAACATCTTCTTCTCTGAGGGCATTGCGTGACACAGGTGTACTTGCACACATGCAGGCAATAAAAATAAATAAAATAATTTTTTAAAGAAGGAGCTGGAGAGATTAAGAGGAGGGCCAGGCATACTGACACAGTTACATCTATTCTCAAGATGCTAGTTTGGGTTTTACTTTGATCGAGCATCTGAACATCACTCCTCACATTCTACCATCTCCGACCAGTGCAAGAGTCTTTCCTTTCTCCCTGGACCCTCTCTCCTCCTGCTCCTCCTTCTCTTCTTCCTCTTCCTCCCTCTCCTCCTCCTCCTTCCTCCTCCTTCTCTTCCTCCTCCCCCCTCTTCTCTCCCTTCCTTTCCTCCTCCTCCTCCCTCTATTCCTCTTCCTCTTGTTCCTCCCTTTCTTTCTCCCTCTCTTCCTGCTCCTCCACCTCCTTCTCCTTCTTCACCTCCTCCCTCTTCTCTTCCTCCTTTTCTTCCTCTATCCTTCATCTTCTTTCCTTCCTTCCTTCCTTTCTTCCTTTTTTTGAGAATTTTATATATGAGTATTGTCTTTGCATTATTCCATCCCTCCCAGTCCCTCACCAACTCCTCTCATGTCCCCCACTGCCTCTCAATTTGTTAGTTTCATGTCCTCTTATGTGATTAGTTACATATACATACATTTATAAATGCATGTGTGCACATGCACACACATATAATGCACTGAGTCTGTTTAGTGGTGCTCATGTGTACCTGTATTTAGACCTGCTTATTTGGGATTAGGTAATCTCTCAGGGAGCGAGTCCCTGGAGAAAACTGATTCTCCCTCTCTCAGCGTGCATTGATTGTAGCTCTTAATCTTGACGTAGGTGACATTTGCTCCAGCCACCTTGGCCTGTCAACTGGCTTTTGTCATTATGCAGATCTGTTAGGCTACCACACTGTGAAGATTTCATTGGTTCAGCTTCCCTATCATGTCTAGAATGCATTAACTAGCAGCAGGTGTCTCATCCCTTTAGCTCTTATAATTTTTCTTTCTCCTCTTATGTGATGTTCTCTGAGCCTTAGGTGTGGAGATTGTTTTGTGGATGTGTCACTTAGGGCTGGTGTCCTAGTTTGTTTCTTCATTGCTGTGACAAAACACTCTGACCACTACCAGCTTGGGGAGGAAAGGGTTTATTCAGCTTACAACTCCCAGGTTGCAGTTCATCAGGGAGCCCAAGGTAGGAACTCAGGGCAGGAACCTGGAAGCAGGAGCTGGAGCACAGGCCATGGAGGAATGCTGCTTACTGACTTGCTCCCCTGGCCCCTGCTCAGCCTGCTTTCTTCTGCAACACAGGCCCACCTGCCCAGGGGTGGCACCACCCATAGTGGGCTGGGCCCTCCCACATCACTCATCAAGAAGATGCCCCTCAGACATGGCCACAGGCCAGTCCAATAGAGGAAATTCCCCAACTGAGGCTCCCTCAACCCAGGTGTGTCAAGTTGACACTAAAGCTGTCCAGCACAGCTGGGAACCTCATAGTCACTTATTCTCTGTGTTTGACCAGTAGTGGAACTTTGTAATAGTCTCCACCTGTTGTACCAAAAAATTTAATGAGTGGTGAGAGGTATACTTGTCTGTAAATATAAGGATATATATGCAGAATACAGTAAGAAATTACATTGGTCTAGAGAAGTATTAGAGTAGGTTTTTCTCTAGTGTCTGTGACCTCTTCAGCCATGTGTACTTGGCTATGTTTACAGTACCACACATGATTTTCCTCTCATTGATCTGGCCTTAAGTCTAATTAGACAGCTGTTGATTATACTCAAGATAAAATTGCCACTATTGTACCAAAAGAGATAGCTTTCTGTGCCGGTCATTGTTGTAGTTTGTAGACTTTTTACAGCTGGGTAGGATCATTGATTGGTTTTCTCCCTTAGCAGCTTGCATACTATGAGGGCTAAGTCTTCCAAGAGGAGGTGTCCAGGTCAATTCTAGTTCAATTGCTCCAAGTCATGTGTCAGAAATACGTTGTGTCTTCAACAATAGGGTCTTACCTTCAAGTTCTGGGAGACAATCAAGGGTTGTAGAAGTAGCCTGTATTATTTTGGGAGTCTCTTGACTACCCTGACCAACAACTAAAGGGAGGGTTTCCGAAGCCTGACACTGTGAATTTTGTTATGTAACTATCAGGTATGTACTCACATTTATATTTGTATTTTTCAGTAGGCTTATTAAATATTGCCCTTTGGTTTTTCACATCATTTTCTCTATTTCCTCTCTCTCTGTGCCTACATAGCCCTCCCTCATGCCTCCCCTGTTAAAGTAACTCCCATTTTCTTCATTTCCCCCTTGATAACTCCTGTTTCCTACTATCCCCTTCTAAATGGATAGAACTAGAAACTGTTGAACTAAGTAAGTTAACCTAGCCTCACTAAAACAAGCGACCCATGTTCTCTCTCATTTGTGGATCCTAGCCCCAGGTCCTTAGATGTTAGTATATATCTGATGTAATCGCAGAGCCAGGATAATGCAAAGTAACTTTCTTTCTTTCTTAGTTTCTTTCTTTCCCTCCCTTGCTCCCTCCCTCGCTCCCTCCCTCCCTCCTTCCTTCCTTCCCCCTTTCTTCCCCTCCCTCCTCTCTCCTCTCCCCTCCTTTTCTTCCCTCCCTCCCTCCCTTCTTCAGTTTCACTATGAAGTCCAGACTGATCTTGAACTTGCTATGTAGCCTGTTTTAATCTCATACCATGTAGAATGCTTCTGTTTTCCCACTGGATCCTTACAACAATCTCTGTCTGAGATGACATTCTTGTTTCTCTGAACCAAAACATTCATTCAGGTGCTGTGTCTGAGCCACATGCAGCCCAGCATTCTTAGGGCCATGGCTGACGCCTTTGTACTTTGGCAGTTTCCTCTGAAACACTCAAGGCAGCTGCACTGGCACTTCCGCCATTTTAACTAAGCCCTTTAAAGTTAGAGTTGCCCATTTACCAGGGTTATTTACAATTTCAATAAAACACTCTCAGGTCTGCAAAGGACATTGACAAAATAATGGAAAGTCGGGGTCAGAGGGGAACTGATGCTCTCAGCAGTTGCATCCTCTGCACAGGTGTAGCTGTGACTCAGCAAACTCCTTTAGTGTTTGGAAGTAGGGACCTATTTATTTGTAAAGTTAAACACAAAAAAAGTGTTTGTAGAATTTTGCCTGGGGCCTCAGAGCCTCCTGCTATGCCAAGGTAAACCTGCGGTGTAAATGCAGGGAACTTGTTTCCTGAGGCTTCTGTGGGGCCCATATTAGCTTTATTTTCCTTATGTGGATCTAAGCATCACTGAGCAGATTACATTCAGTTCCTGGAAGTCCTTATAGTAGAGTCCTGGCTTAGCTGGCAAGAGACTCTGCTGAGAGTTTCGCTACTGAATTTTTAAACCAGAAATAGAACAAGACACTGTAAAAAGTCTCCCATTCTCTCTTTTTAAAATGTGCAGAGGATGAGGCTTCATATATAATATATGTGTGTGTGTGTGTGTGTGTGTGTGTGTGTGTGTGTGTGTGAAAATCTGAGGCTGCAATGAACTTGAAGGATAAATGGAAT
>NW_008330576.1:1455119-1476887 GCF_000622305.1 Nannospalax galili
TGTGTGTGTGTGTGTGTGTGTGTGTGTGTGTGTGTTTCATTTAGTTAATATAAAACTTGGCAATATCATACTTGCATAGAATGTACTGGGACTGCATTCACCTGTCTTGCCCTCTCCCATGCCCCTCCACTCCTGTGGCCACCTTCTTTTTCCCAGATAGTCCCCCTCCCATGTCCCACTTTTTTTTCCTTCTTATTTTTTTTCCCTTACAAGCCCCATGTAGGCAGTCATACCTGCTGTGTGTTCACAACTGTAGCAGCCAAGTTGTATCCAGCAGACAGGACCCTACTGTACTCCTCTCTGTCCTTTGGCTTCCATACTCTGTCCACCTGCTTCTGCCTCCAAAATATCCTGTTTGGAGTTAAGCATTCAATAGTCACTTATTCTCACCACTTTGATCAGTTATGAGTCTCTGCTTTGACCATCACCCACCGCTAAAAGAGGCTTTTCTGTCCTAGGCTGGGAACTGCACTAGCATCTATGGGTATAAACATCAATATTTAGAAGATAGTTTAGCTACACCAACAGTAGTGACCACAGGACCTGTGACCTCCCTGTCATAGGCTTTTGACCAGTTCTGTAGTATCTGGCGTGAAACAGTCCTCAAATTCAATCAGGAAGTGGTTGGTTAACCAAAAGCATTCATTCTACTCTTTACTAGTGGACATATCTTGCCAGGCAATTCAGTATTGAAGCACACAGCTTCTACAGTCGGGCATGACTATTGATGACTTTTCTCCTGCAGCAGCTTGCAGAGTACTTTCCAGCACTATGAATGTTAGCCAACAAAGAGGAAGGGTACAGCTCAGATCCAGTTTGGCTTCTCTGGGTCCTGTGATGTCTTCAGCAATAGGTCTTACTAGCTAGTTCTGGTGGGTATCCAAGAGCAATGACAATAGACTGTATTGTTTGGGGAGCATTTGAGGGCTGTGGAAAACAACTCATAGGGTAGTATCTTATGTGGAGGACTAGGATTTTGGTTTGAAAACCTGTGACTTCTGGAGCAGTGTTAACTACTGATGCACAGTATTTGCATTCAACTTCCTTAAAAAAATATTTGGGGGGCTGGAGAGGTGGCTCAGCAGTTAAGAGCATTGGCTGCTCTTTCAGAGGACCTAGTACCCACATGGTGGCTAACAACTATCAGTAATTCCAGTTTCAGGAGATCTGACACTATACCCCCTTCTGGACTCCACAGGAATGACATGCACGGATGCACTTACATATAAGCAGGCAACACACATACATATTAAAATAACCTTAAAATAATAAATTGAATTAAATTAATGAATAAATAAGTAAATTTTAAAAATCATATTTTTAGGTAGTGAAATAGTTTCTTACTATTTTTTATTGATTTTTTTGTGCATTTCATATAATACATCTTGATCATATTTAGAACCCCTCCCCTATCTGTACCCTCTTTTAGCATCCCCCCCAGGATTTCATGCATTATGTCATACATGTTAAGGCCTACTGAGTCACGTTTGTGTCCCTAGATGCCCTTTGGTATAAGTCTGGTCAAGCTATCTAGTGTCACTCCCTTAAAAAAGACCAACTCTCCCTCACCCAGCAGTGATCAGCTGTCAATAGCTCCTCAGCTAATGTTGGGGCTTTTACCCATTTCCCCACTTCTATGCTGGGTATTTGTCTGGTTCAGGTTTGCATGGGTCTTGTGCATGGTGTCAACATTACTATAAGTTCATATGAGGAAGCTCCCTCCCACCCGGAAAACTGTTTCCTTGTGGTCATTCATGACCCCTGGCTCTTACAGTCTTTCTGTCCCCTCTTCCACAATGATCCCTGAACCCTGGGTGGCAGAGGTTCAATAAAGGAGTCTTATCCTGGGACACATACTCTGCAGTCTCTTAGTCTCTTTTTGACCAGTCGTGGCTTTCTGTGTTAATCGCTCTCTGTTGAATGAGGAAGCTTCACTGGTGAGGGTTGAAAAATGCATTAATAGTCTCTCTACACCCTGTTCCAGGATGTTCCCTGAACCTAGGTGTAGAGTTTGCATTGTAGATGTGTTACTTATGGCTGGGCATCACACAGAAATTTATTCTTTGTGTTTGACCAGTTGTGACACTCTGTAATAGTCTCCTCTGTTGCAAAAGTCATAGGTTTTTATCTAGGATCTATGACCTCTCCAGCCATGTGTATTTGGCTATGTTTACAGTATCACACATGTGTTCCCTCCCATTCAGCAGGCTTTAAGTCCAAGTAGATAACTGTTGATTATCCCCAACATAAAATGCCATTTCTGTACCAATAAAGATAGTTTGCTGTGCCAGTTGTGGTTATGAGGCTTTACAGCTGGGTTGGACCATTGATTGATTTTTCTCCCTTGACTGCTTACATAGTATCCTCTGATACTATGAGAGTCAGTTTTCAGGGAGAAGGCTTCCAGGTCAGTTCCAGCTCCATTGCTCCAAGTTCTGTATCTGAAGTATGTCCTGTCTTCAGCAATAGGGTCTTACCTTCAAATTCTAATAGGTAATCAAGGCCTGTGTTAATTCAGGAATCTCTTGGTACACCCTGACCAACAACTCAAAGGGAGGTTTTTCCTTTCTGGCACTGTGTTTCTTGTTACATAGCCTTCAGCTATACACATGTACTCAGGTACAGATATTGTATGTGTGTTTTTCAGTAGTCTTTTCATATAGTTTGCGTTGTCCAGCCTCACAATCTTTCCCTTATCCCCTACCTTTCATCTCCCTTTAAACCTTCTCTCTTCTAGGAGTGTCCTTTTTTATTTTCATATAACACGTGTTTTACTATCCATTTTTCCTTCAAATCTTTCCCCCCAGGCAACTTTCATGACTTCCTTCTTGTTTCCTGACCTCTACTGACATTCCAGCTTAAACACAGCTGTTCTTAAATTTGAGTCTAAGATACAGATAGGAAAGAGAACACATGGCGTTTGTCTTTTGGGGCCTGGGTTACTCAGTATAAATAATATTTTTTAGTTCCATAAATTTTCTTGAAAATTTAATAATTTCATTTCTCTTCAGTGCTGAATATAATCCCATTGTGTAATTGTAGCACATTTTCATTATCCACTCATCAGCTGATGGACAACTAGGCTCATTCCATTTTCCTCACTATTGTGAGTAGGGCATTTTCTTGACTTTGAATCTTGCTCATTTTGACCCATGTCTGCTGTCTTCAGTTTGGGATGCTCTGAAGGGTGATAGACTCACAGAATAGAGCTCAGTATGTATTCTCTTTAGTTTCCAGTCCTAACACAGAATATTTTTCATATCATAGACAACCAAAATAAGCAAATCCTTAAGTACACCATTAGCAGAAACCCCCTCCCATTCTTGAAAGGCCCAGCCCAGAGCTTCCCATGCATCGGTTGAGCTGGGTGGCCCCACTTCTCTTGCTAAGTCAGAGTCCACAGAGAGCCTTGTAAGGCTGCTCCAGTGCTGAGAATTCTCTAAGACAAAGCAGGTAGCACATTGTGCTTTCTTTCTCCTTATTTATTTGGTATTTTCTTTCTAATGACAGGTTTTTGAACCATCTATTTTATTACATTTCTGTGGTAGAATGCTTTGGCTTATAGAAATCCTTCTTGACGCCAACAGGTTGAAGGGGATTAAAACAACTCATCTCAGCTGACATTTTACATCACTGTTGGGAATGCTTCCTTTTAAGTATCCCCAGCATAAAATATACTTTGGGTGATAATTGGGGAAAATAAGAGAAGAGCCATAAAAATAGAAAGAAACTTAATTCAATTTATTTTTTAAAAGGGTACAATTTTCTACTTAGGTATTTTACAATTAAGAGTAGGTTAAAAAAAAATCCCCCTCTAACAAATTGAACAATTTTTGTTAGTTAATACTTTGAAGAGTAAATGGGATTGGGATAGAGGTAGAAGGTTGGAGACAGATGCAGGCTGGTGAATCCTGGGCCAGTTTATAGCTTTCTGCTAAGGCTGTCATAGTTATGCTGCAGTGGACCAGATAAGGGTATTAGCTGGGGGTTGGAGCTCTTGGTCCTGGCTCCATAGGCTAGAACAAAATTAAGTAAAGATCAGAGCAGGGTCACACTCTAATCATTCCTAGACCTGCTGTGTCTGTGCCATTTAAAACTCAGTGTAGCAAAAGATCAAGCTCTGAGTGCTGAGTTTAGCAAATACTCGTTCCTCTCCTGCAAAGGCCATCCGTTTGTCTGAGCTAGCTTTCTCAGGAAGGATAGTTGAAGAGCTGTGAAGTGGCAACCAATGTGTTTCCAATCTGCCAGATCAACTGAATCAACGTTATAGTCAAAGGAGTGACAGGTATTTCTTTTAGATCATTCTTTCCTTGAATATGCATAATTAATTTTCATGGAACAAAACATACAATCATTTTACAGGATGAAATTTCTACTGGTGTATTGTACAATATTTTGGATTGGCGTAGTGTGGTGTGAGTGTGTGTGTGTGTTTGTGTGTGTATGTGTGTGTGTGTGTGTGTGTGTGTGTGTGTGTGTTAATTCTTCAAGTCTGATGAGACTGATTTAAATATAGGCTCCAGATTTAGGGCAAAATGATGATCTTTCCAAAGAGATGAACTAGTGTTTGCTAACTTGAACATTCAGAACTTAGTTTTGGGCCGTACTGAGTTTTAAATAACTCATATCCAGCATCAGTATGAATGATTAGAGTGTGACCCTGATCTGGAAAAGACAGTGGCAAAATAAACCTGAAGATCTCAGACAGTAGGAAGGAAAAGCGTAGGAGACACAAATACACACTGCTTCTCAGACTAGGATGTTTCCTCAGTCTGGGACTCTGGGGAGTGTGGCCAGCAAGACATTGTTCAGTGGTCTGCTACTTTGAGTTCTGCCTCATCTACTGAAAGCCAGTAGGACAGCTTACCACCCTTCCTAAGAAAGCCTGCACTCCCTGATGGTGTGAGGTGGAGGGATAGAGCTCAGCAGTGTCATTCCATCACATAATGAAAAGTGCAGCACATATTCCTGAGTTTCCAGAGACTTTTTTAGGCCTTTACTGTAGTTCACCTACCACCTGCTTTCTCAAACCTGTCTCTCCATCCTTCTGTTCTTAGGCCTTGACTCTTCACAAATGTCCTACATCCCAAACTCCATCTAGATGTCTGTTTCTAGAGACTCCAACCTGTGATAGTTCATACATCATTCTGAAAAGCAGGTGGTGGGATGGGATTTGGATGATTCACTGATCCTACTGGTACCAAGGACCCTACTACTATTAGCAGGTGAAGAATTATCAGCTTGAACCTTGAGGTAGAAGTTCAAATGTGATAACTTTCACTGGTGGTAAATTGGGATGATGTACTTGTGGAAGGGAATGCATGTGAGTATGATGTGTCAGGTGTTGGAGATGTGGAGGACATAATACCCTTAAGGATAGTAGGTTTACATGACCACAGCTAATTGTTATTGATATTACTGAATGATAACTGATACCTGAGGGCAAAGGGAAGAATAATTTGGTTCTCATCTTCTGTCTGGACCAAGCCCAAGATATAGAAATCATAATTTCTATAGAAGATTGAACACTCAAACAGCAGGCCTCTTACAGTAAGGACAGAGCCCAGGTTAAAGCAACATGAGGCTATGGCATGGAGACTTCTGTGTGGGTCTCCTTGAAGATTTTGTCTTGCCAGACTCCTCTAACTTTCCCTAACAACTACCATTCTCCTCTCACCCTTCTCCCTGCTTGAAGTGAGAGCAGCAGCCTCTCTCTTGCAAAGCTGCATGTGCCCCTCTCTGGATCTGCCCCACCCTGCCTCCTTGCTGATTACCTATAACTGTGGTTAATCTAGCATGATCCAGCCTGAGGGATTAGTCTTACCTACCTCAGTGCTTCTTCTCAAAGGCATTTGTTCCAAATGCCTCATCAATGCTGCTTCTAGAGAACACCACATCCATATGAAAGGAAGGGTGGCTAAATGCTACACAAACTCACTTAAACACATCAGTGCAAAAAAGTGGGTACACTTCATAGAAGAGCACATGGGATCACATTTCGATAAACTACAGTCCCAAGAGAACCGTCTCTAGACAGAGCTGTGCAGGAGGCAGGATGACTTTCAGAGGACCTTCCACCATCCTGTCTGACTCTGTCCCCGCCCCAGTACCTAGTGTTCTTTTTCCAAACATGTAAGGTCATCTCGCTTTTCTGAGTTTTTCCTCATCTTACCGTTTGTTTGCTCTGAGTTTTGTTGCTCTGGTCTCTGAAAAAAAATTAAAATTTATCTCCAGCATGTGATGTAAGTAATACTAAGGGTGGGCAGTATCTTGATGTTCCATCTACAAAATGCTTACCCTTAACAGCTACAATTAGTATTCCTGAATACTCACTTTGTGCCATGGGGATGCAAAGTGGTCGGTTTTCCACCTAAGACCTTCTTTGTTTTTCCTGCCTTCAGCCTTGTTTTGTATAAATGTGTTTGCCACACTGTCCCTTGAGTAGCTTTTCTAAAATGTAAACTGATTATGCTTGCCTTCTTGGAATCCTTCCATGGCTTCCATGACCCTTATGCTAAAATAACAATGATAATTGTAGCTACCTTTTGCCAAGAATTTTGTATGTGCTGGGTGCTGTGCAAAGCATTTTCTGAGGCTTAGCTCAGTAGCTTCTCAACACATCCCTACGAAGTAGGTAAATTATTATTTCCATTGTATGGCCCAGATTCAGGTGCATGCTGGGATACCAGATCCTGTCCTAACCACTCCCACCGCACACTGCCCAAGTTCTGCTCATGGCTGTAGAGGCTCTGCTTGATCTAGTGTCAGAATTGATCTATGTGTCAATCAGTCTCTTGCCACTCCCCAGCCTGAATTTTCTGGTTTCCATTTGGCATCACTCCCCATGTCGGTCCCTCTCACCCTTCTCCAAGGAAGTTGGGGAGGATGGCCCTCCAAATCTTTATCCCTGTTTGTAGGCCACTTTTGTAGGCCTGTAAGTTCCTAGATGGATGGAGCATGTTAAAGTTAAAGTTAAAGTTAAAGTTCAGTACTTTAACTTTAGCACTGTAACACCTGCCACAAAATAGTTGCACCATAAAAGTACTTGTAGAAATGAATGATTACAGCGAAACAGCATGTTTGAGTTGTGAATGTAATGATGCGGTAATGGTGTGGAAGTGGAAAAAGTTTTGGGAGCGTGCTCTTTTCCATGTTACCTAAGCAAAAGGCCTGTTGCTAGAACATAAAGGAACAGACCAACTAGAGTCATAATTTCCTACCTTCACTTAAGTGATTCTTATCTTATCAATAGGACAGAATGTTAGCATAGAAATTTGATTTGTCCCTAAGGAGTTTCAGATGCTGAGACTGGACTAGAAGCTAGAATCCCAGGACTCATAACCCAGCTCCCCCTTGGGTGTCTGGCTGTTCTTTATTGCTAATGGGGAGGTTGGCTCAGCTGCTAGCACAGAGGAGAGAAGACAGGCATTAGAGTGGGGCAAGTGTTCAGCTATGAACAAGCTATGTTAACTCTATAAGCCTCAGTTTCCTTCTCTGAAAAATGAGGATGTTATCCTCCTTCTCAATAAGCCGTGGGCCTAATTTATGCTACGTTGTCAGCAGTCAGTGGCCGCTGCTTTAGTAGCAGAGCATACAAGCTGGTGGAGAGAGCTGCATCCAGGCCACTTTCTGGGCATGCAGCCATGTCTTCCTCTTAAGAAGGAGACAAACCACAGAAAAAGGGCAACTGGGAGTTCATGGAGCTCCTGCTGAATTGCCTTACAAATTAACCTCTTGGTTTGTTGATTGGGGCTAAATTTTGGATCCAAGGCAAGGCCAGAGTCTGCCATGTCATTTTGGCTGTGATCACATGTGTCACCCAGGAAGATTTGGGTTGGTCTCTTTCCAAGACAGAAGATGTCTGACAATTGCTTGTTGAAGAAAAATTGCTAGCATCTCTCTAGGTATTTTTTGGCCTAGAAATAAACTGTCTTCCTGAAAGAATTTAGACACACATAACTAAACCTGGAATGCCCAGACGGCCCATCACAAATGGAAAGTGGTAAATAAGAAAAGCCCTGTATAATCAATGCTACTGTCTTCTGAAGTACATAGAGAAAAATCCCAATCAATATTCAGGACAGTCAGGTCTTTTAACGCCAAAGAGGCTGAGCATGAGTCCATATATAGAACGTGATCTGAGGAAACCTTTACTCTAATTCAAAATGCTCATATTTTGTGATTCATGGGATTTTTCTCTCTAGCAAAAGAAGAAAACCATTGTACATAAAATTTAGCAGTTCTGAACAGAATCAAGTGAATGCTGAGGAAAATCTCAGTGTCATTTTGTCTACAAAACAAGAAAGGGAAGTAGTAGCTAAAAGGCAGTGCGAAGTGTGTAGTCCTTGACGAAGGAATTAGTTTTGCAAATGCAGTTTTTCTGAAATGAAGAAGAACTTGCCTCAATTAATTGCTTTTAGGAAAAGGCATAATGGTATTTTTAAAACAACCCTTTCTAGAAGGATAAGTATTTATTTTAACCAACTTGGTTAAGAATTTTGATTTGCTATATAGTGCCCTGACTAAATCTTACCATAGTAAGAAAACATGGATTTTTTTTCCTTTGTGATCTTGTATTATTTCCTTCTTTTGAAGAGGGAGATGTGTCTTTCCCAGCTGAGCTCCACTGAATCCGAATATTGGCTAAATATTTATTGAGTGTGTATATGATCTGACCTGTGCTGGTCTGCTGTTAAGACCTTGATTCTGACTGTGGCTCTGCTGTGAGAGAGAGAAAGAGAAGGAGAAGTAGGAAGAGAAAGGGAGGGAGGGAGGGAGGGAGAGGGAGAGAGAGAGAGAGAGAGAGAGAGAGAGAGAGAGAGAGAATGAGAATATGATGGAGGGCTTTAACCACAATGTTGCATGCCTCTCATGGAGTCCTGGCTCTGTTGATCTTTTCTGGCCCTGACTCTCACTTCGGTGGCTCGGGTCTTTCAGTCCCCTATCTGATTGTTTGCCTCCTAGTCTCAATATTGCCTCTCTATGCCATCTTGTCAGTGATGAACAGAGACTTAGAACACAAGGAACAAGGGACAACCTCACTATTCTTCCCTTTCTCAAACACTCAGGCACTCAGTGGGCACTGTTCTGTGTAATGGAAAGATAGAAGAAAGCAATGTATAGAAAAAAAAAAAAACCACTGTGTGATCTTACTAATAAAGCCAAAGCCATGGAAAGAGAGAGCAGCAGTTGGTAGGGAGGAGGGACAGGGGATGATGGTCAGAGTACCAAGTGGGAATTTGTAGGATGAGTAAATCTACAGGTCTAATGTATAGTATGATGGTTACAGTTAAATCTGTGGTTTATGCTCACCATTTGCTGAAAGAGTAGATGTGAGGAGATGGATATGTTAATTGGCATGACTGTAGTCATCAATTTACTACATATATGTATATATAAACATCCTGTCGTATACTTTATCTATTCATTTTAGTTATTTATGTGTATGTGTGCATGTCTCCATGTGTGTACGTGCACATATGTGCCAGTGTTCTGAGAGTACAGAAGAAGCCATCAGATCCCCTAGAGCCCTCAGCACAGCAGTTGCGTGTGGAACAGTATAGGAGTCTGGAAATGAACTCGGGTCCTCTAGAAGAGCAGCGAAGGGCTCTTAACTGCCAATCCGCCTCTCCAGCCCCAACATTTTTATTTACAAAGTAATGTGTAAGCAAATAAATAAGCAGCGTGATTTTAGAAACAAGGAATGGTAAAGAAAAGCCGGGGGCATGCTTTATTTTTGGATAAGAGTTCTGTCTAAATATTAAAGGAATAGATCCCTTTATAAATACCCAAGGACAGAGAACTTTAGGCACAGAGGAAGGTCCTAGCCAGATTTGGTCATGCAGGCTCATAATCACAGACACTCCCTGAAACAGGGAGGCAGGGAGAATGAAAGTTCAAGTCCAGTTTAGCCTATAGATGAGTGAGTTTAAGAACAGTCTGGGTAACTTAGAGGGACCTTATCTTAAAAATAAGTGGCTGGGGCTATCGCCCAGTCAGAATGTTTGCCTCGCTTTCCTGCTCTGTCCATGGAGTCTCTTGTACTCTGAGTCTGTTGTACTCTGTGTGCACTTCAGGGTCAATAACGAGATTGGAGACAGTCCAAGCTTGGACAGACATCCTTGCAGAAGCATTCTCTGTGGAAGGTTGTGACGATCTTCAGGTGAAATTGTGGATCTGGCAAAGACTTTTGGGATAGTTCTTGTCACCCAGCATACACGCATGAAATCTCCCCCTTCATAACCGTCTGACTTTGCTGTTATTCTTTCTTTGGTTGAGATTGTTATGGTCCAAGTATGGTTTGTCTGCTCTGAAACTTACTTTGAAACTGAATTCTCAGTTTGAGACATTAAGAGGGAAGAGCAGCCCGAACTTCTAAGAAGTGATTAGGGCTCTGTTCCCAAGAATGGATCAGTTCATTCATGTGGCTAATGAATTAGTGGCTTATCTTTAAGATGGATCTGCTACAAGAGCCACTTTATCTCTGTCTCATGCAATGTGATGTTTTTGTCCAGAACTGTGAATCACAGTAAACTTTTCTTTATAAACTACCCTATCTATGGTATTGTGTTGCTAGCAACAGAAAACAGATCAAAGAGCTTGACCAAATTTGATTCTGATGATGCTCACAGTAGCCACACTTTCCCCCAGGACTGGGATCAACCTGCACCCTGCCAGCGTAAGCTCTATGGACTCTGCTATACCTGGAGCTTATGGCCTGCCTGCTCATCTTTCAAGGAAAGCTCAATGAGCTATTTATAATGTATTCCTAATTGGAATATGACATCTGATTCTCGTGGGGTCTTGCCTCATACCCTATCAGCTATGGAGAAGGGTATGGATTTTACATGAGTGGAAAGCCATTTAAATTTATTAAATATTAGGTTTATTGAGGTATAATGTATATATAGCAAAATTCACCTGTTTTAGCAATGTAGTTTTACAAATTCTGAGAAAAGCTTGCAGTTTTCCGATCACCACCAGAATCAAGGTATAGAACATTTTTGACCACCGAATGGTTTTAAATGGGAAGAGAGGATACCTGACCTGTTTCCATTAAAAAAAAAAAAAACCCTCTTGCTCAAACTTGAAGGAGGTTCACAAAAAGGTAAGAAAGAGCACAAGCAGGGTCCAGTTAGGAAGCTACTGGATGTGTTCAGGCACTGTGTGGGCCAATCAGGGAGCATTAGAGAATTACCCCTTGCTCTTAAAGAGATTACAGTTGATCAGGAGAAATCAACAGGGAACATGAACTTTATACTCAGTGTGATAGCCTAGAAGGTGTGCTGATGTGGGGGGCATATGGGAGTACCTGGGAAGAGCTTATCGAGGATTGATAGCATATAGATTTGCCTTCCTGTGACCTCGCCATTTTAACTAATCCCTTTGGTTTGGGCTAGGATTCCCGTAAGAGGGCTGATTCCATTATCACTATCAGAGGATGTCAGAGGTTTGGATTTTCTAAATCCCAATGGCTTAAGGTATGAATCCACTAATTTGAAATGAAGGACAGCCGAAAAGGAGTCCACCATCACAGATATCAGCACCTCTTGGCGGTTTTTACAGCACAGCATACAGGGAGAGACAGAGGCTGCTCACTGCTGAGAATTGTCTAAGTAGCTTATCTTGTCACACAGTTCCCATCTAGCCACCCTGAGTGCAGAGCTGCTTCAACACACTGCAAACCTTTGGGTGGAAAATGCTAACACAGTCTCCCTCCAAACTGGGGGGCAGGGATCTTACAGAAGGCATGGACAGGCACAGCAGAAACTTGAGGAGGAGTTTCCTTTAATGACAGGGACACCTTTATCGGTAGCCATATCTTTGGCCTTCACTCAAATAATGTCTTACTTTGGCAAATTGGCTGTAACTAAAAGTGAACTTTGAAGACTCCTCCTAAGTTTCTGCTGCACCTGTCCATGCCTTCTTGCCTCTGAGATCCTCATCCTAAAGTAATGTTTCTTGCTAGTGAAGAGATCTGAGACTGTTCTTTTCAGAATAGCCACATGAAGTGAGTTATAAAAGAATGAAGCAATCCTAAAAAGAGGAGATAAAAGAGACTTGCACATAGAACACAAATTGATCCTGCTCCACAGAAAACTCTACCTCCTGGTTCTGAATGTTTTTCAGAATATTGATTCTGTAAAGTCCTCAGATCCTCCTTGAGGAGGGTGGAGTGAAAGTCAGTTCTTTATCCAGTTATATCAGATAAAACATGAATCAGTGTTCATAGAATCAAAGCAATGGGTAGCTGAAGAAGAAAAAGAAACAAAATGGAAAACTTGGATGCTTGCAGGCCTTTGAAACTGGTACAGAGCTCTTTACTAGGTAGTGGGCACTCTGTTTCTGTTGTATTCTACGAGACATAGCCTGAGAGGCCTGTGTTTTAGGATACATAGATGAATTGATGTTTCAGAAGTAAGTGAAGAACTGGAACAGATTGTGATGATTCAAAAGGAAAAGAAGGAAAGAGACCATTGAGTGAAGCATGCTGGAGACACTTAAGCAGCTGTGTGAGGTGCTTTCCATAGAGCTTCAAAGGCTGAACAAGAAGGGAATTAGAGGAGCAGAAAGGAAAAGAAGATGGAGAAAGAATGGGAGAGGAGGGAGGTGAAAATGGGAACTTAAAGGGTGACTATGTGTGGAAGAGCCCAAAGGCAAATGGTCAGAGAAGCAAACAAACAAGAGGACAGGAGGGTGGTGGACCAGAGCAGGGCCAGTGGCCTGTGGACCACATGTGGTCTGCTGCTTATTTTTGTAAATATAGTTCAATGATGCACAGTCAGGCTCTTTTTGTCCACATATTAACTATGGATGATGTGGTACTGGATCCACAGAGTTAAGTAGTTGTGACAGATATGATAATGTGCCCTGCAAAGTCTTCATAAATTTTTTTTAAATCAAAGATTGTTGACCGCTGAAACAGAGGAAAGGAAGGTGAAGTAGGAGAAATCAGGGAGTTAATGAATTACAGCTTATCAGCTATCAATAAAAGAGCCAGCAGTAGGTATTGTCAGTGCCCTGTGGAGAGGCCCTTTGCTGCTGAGAGTGATGCCAGCCATCACAGCTACAAGGAACTGACCTTGCATAGTGGCTTTGTATACAAAAGTATATAAGCTGTACAAAGACTGCTCTCTCCCTTCAAGGTGCCACTAAGTTTGTGGTGAGGCTTTTTGCCCAAGTTTCCTCAGGGATCCAACTGAAGAGAGTGTGTGCTCTTCTACCAGTATTATCCAACTTTATATTTTTTATTTATTAATTCTTTTCACACCATTTCCACCTCTTCTTCTGATTCTTCCCCTTCCCCTCTCAGCCCCTCTCAAATTCATCAACACACACACACACACACACACACACACAATCTATTAAGCCTATTTAGTGTTGCTCATATGTGGGATTGGATAGCCTATTGGAGGTGTCATCTCCGAAGAAGACTGATTCTCCCTCTTCATCTAAGGGTGGGGCCTTATGTAATTTTTCCTTTCCATGTTGGTATGTTGACTGGTGGTGTCACTATGCAGGTCTTGTTTAGGCAACCACACTGTTGAGATCTCGTGGGTGCAGCTTCCCTATCATGACTTGAAGTCACAGCAGGATTCTTGGTCCTCTGCTCTTACAATCTTTCCACTTCTCTTCAGTGATGTTCCCTGAGCCTAAGGTAGAAGGACTCATCGTAGATGTACAGTTGGGTCTGGGCACTGCATGGTCATTTATTCAGTGGATTTTGATGAGTTCTGGATCTCTATAATGGTCCCCTTCTGCTGTAAAAAGAAATGTCATTGATGAGGTATGAGAGCTGCACTTACCTGTGGGTATAAGGACAAGTATTCAGAATATACTTAGAATTTATATTGGTTTAGGAAATGGCAGTATTGGGTTCTGCTCTAGGGTCTATGACTTCTTTAGCCATTGGTTGTTGGCTAGGGTTACAGTACTAGACATAAATCCTCTTCTATTGAGCAGGCCTTAAGTCCAGTCAGATGGCTGTGGTTAACCCCAAGAAAATGTGCTACTATTGCACCAGTAGAGATGTCTTACTGTGCCAGTCATTATTGTGATTGCATTATAATGTGAGGTAATCTAGACCCAGAAAGACGAGTGCCACATGTTCTCTCTTTGTGGATTCTAGCTCGAATCTTTAGATTTGAGTATATAACCTGAAGTATCTGCAGCAGCCAGGAAAGTAGACAGGAACCATGGGGGGTGAGCTCTGGCAGGGGGCATAGTAAAACAGGTGCTATGAAATGGGAAAGGGGGAAAATAGGAGGGCTCTGAATGAGGGGATGGGAGGGAGGATAATACAGGAAGGAGGATAAACAATAGTAAGGATGTTTGAAAAAGCCACAGGGAAATATTATTTTATAAGCTTACTTAAAAATACACACACACACACACACACACACACACACACACACACACACACACACCAAACCCAAGTGCCAGGCCTGGAAAACCTCCTTTTGAGTTGTTGGTCGAGGAGAGTTCCAAG
Source organism: Nannospalax galili (assembly GCF_000622305.1). NCBI lineage: Eukaryota > Metazoa > Chordata > Mammalia > Rodentia > Spalacidae > Nannospalax > Nannospalax galili. Next base: position 1,469,608 of record NW_008330576.1, read on the forward strand.
AGACTCCCCAAACAATATAGGCTATTGCCCTCACCCTCGGTTGCCTCCCAGAACTTGAAGGTAAGACCCTACTGCTGCAGACACCATGTAGTTTAGACATAGGATTTGGAAGAATCAAGCTGGCACTGACCTGGAAGTCCCTCCCCAAGAGTACGTTCTTCCCAGCTCTGCTCTGTTTCCCTTGGGCTCCTTCCCCTGAAGGTACCTCCACCCCAGTAAAATACCAAATGTACATAAGAATCCCTTTTGCAGGCTCTGCTTCTGTAAAATCTAATGTAAGACGTACTATTCAATGCCAAAATACATACTTAACAAAAAAATGTTTTGAGACAGGGCCTCTCTGTAGCCCCAGCTGGCTTGGAACTTGCTATGTAGACTAGGCTGGGCTTCTCACAGAGATCTGCCTACCTCTGCCTCCCAAATTCTGGGATTAGAGGTATGTGCCCGCCATGTCTGGTGTTTTAGCAAATTTTTTTGAAGAAATAAATGCAAAACACCAAAGACTACACTGAAGTCCATATTTCACATAGACAAATATGATCATCACAAATTTCCCTCATAAAATTAAATTACTGATTATAGTTAGAGAAGCGTAGAACAGCAATTTACTACCTCATGCTCTTCCTAGCTCCAGCATCTGGCTTGCTTGAGTAGGCAGCAGTTGCACACAGTCAGAATCCTTTTGTCCTGATGCAGGAGGTGCTCTAGGCAGGCTTCTGTGATCAGACTTGGAGACTTGCTAACCAGCCATGCCACTTGAGATCATCAACTGTTCCCAATGGCATGAAATACATGAAGCCATTTGTGTCCTGACCCAATCTAAAAAGATGTCTTCCCCGCTTCTTGAGCCCCCTCCTCCCCCACCATGCCCCCTGCATGTCCTTTCTTCCTCCTCTCCCAGCTGAATACTCCCACTTTCCGGACCTCCTCTGGTGGGAGGAAGGTGTTATTGGGGGGAAGGGAGGGGATAATGGGGACACTTGGACTAGGGAGGGAGGAGAGAGACCAGGTGGAGGGGAGAGAGAGTAGAGATGAACGGATCTTGGGGGGCTAGGGAAGCCAGAGGGAAATGTGTTGCCTCTGAAACCCCTTGAGAAATGCACATATGGTTCCTGAACATTAGTGTATATGTATACCTGGGGGCTGTATGATAAGGAACACAGTGTCAGACAGGAGAGACCTCCCTTTGAATGGTTGGTCAGAGTGGTCCAAGAGACTCCCAAAATTACACAGGGTATTCGCCAGAGTTTTTGGTTATCTCCCAGAAATGGAAGATAAGACCCTACTGCTGAAGACAGGACATATTCTGGAAACAGGACTTGGAGCAATGGAGCAGGAACTGACCCGGCAGCCTTCTACCTGAAGTTTAGCCCTCATAGTTCTAGAGAATACTATGCAAGCTGCTAAGAAAGAAAAATCAATCAATGGTCCAACCCACTCTAATAACCATAACAACCAGCACAGCAAACTACCTCTATTGGTCAGTGGTGGCACTGTTATCTGGGGAGTAATCAGCAGCTATATAATTGGACTTAAAGCCCTTTCAGTGGGAGTGAGCTCATGGGTGGCAGATTAAACATAGCCAAATACACATGGCTGGAGAGGTCAGGGATCCTGGAGAAAACACGATCTCTGTTGTATCTCCAGACAAATGAAATTTCTTACCATATGCTGAATATGGATCCTTATCTTTACAGACAAGAATACTATAACACCACTCATCAAAGAAGCTTATTTTTGCAACAGATGGAGGCTACTGCAGAATCCCACAACTGTTCAGACACAGAGAATATATGTCTGAAAGATGCCCAGTCCTAGGTGACACATCTACACACTGGAACCTTTACATCTAAGACTCGCGGAACATAGCAGAATGAGGTGGGGAGGTGGAGAAAACTAGTGCATCCCTCAACTCTTACCAGTGAAACCTCCTTATACAATAGAGTGCGATGCACACAAAGGCCATACTGGCCAACTTTTAAAGAGTAAGAGTCTGCAGAGTCTGTGTCACTGGATAGGACTCCTATATCAAACCTTTCCTACCCATGGCTCAGGGACCATTGCAGAAGAAGGGGCAGAAGGATTGTAAGAGCCACGGTTGATCCGTGAATATAGGGAAACAGAGGCTTTCAGGAAGCTTGTACATGTGAACTTTTGGCAATGGTGGTATTAAGTACAGGACCAAATTAATCAGACAATGGCTCAGAGTGGAGCAAGGGAAATGGGTGGTGAGTCGGCCCTAGTCTGGGAGACTGATTGCTACTGGGTGAGGGAGAGTAGGCCTCCTAGACAGGGTGACTAGACTCCAGTGGATAAATTTGCACTGAAGGACATCTGCATTCAAATACTTCACTGGATACGACTTAACATGTATGGTAGAATACATGAGGTCTGGTGTGTAGTAGGGCACTGATGGGAAGGGGTGTCTAAGTTTGATTAAGAGCTGTTGTATGAAATGTACAAAAACTCAATAAAAAATATGTTTCAGTTTGGTTTGGAAATAGCAAAGGGGGTTTCTAGCCTATCATCAGTATGTTACATTTATGCCATTCCTTTTCATCATCCTGAATACTGTGGAAGTACAGTACGTTCCACGTCCTTCTAGCTGCTTCATCTCCTGTGGGACCTAAAATTATGTGGCAGTCACTCAGACCACAGCAGTGATGCTGCAGATATATGAAGTTTTCTCTCTTCTCTCTCTCTGTCATGTATCATAACTGCCATTCATTAACTTGTAGAGCCAAAAGGTAGAATATGGATAGTTAATATAATCTCTATTTGTACAGTAGCTCTGGCGTCTTTGCCAGAAATAACAAACACTAAAATTAAAAACGTCGCCTTTAAGGTTGCCCAGCCTGAAATGCTTCCTTGTTTTTAACCACCAACTCATTCATACATAAGTTCTAAAGGGGCCTTTTCTTCACAATTGCAAAGTTAGCCTGTTTACATGTGCGTTCATCTATACTTAGGTTTGCATCTGAGTTTATCAACTTGCATCAACGACTGTGTTTAAAAGCAAGCATTCACATACACGGAATACCTAACTTCACTTTTGCATTTAACCAACAGACTTAAGGGATGAGTGGCAGTAAATGCCTGGGTAGTAATTTGGAAGATGCTGAGGCAGGAACTAGAATCGATTGTGCTGTGGGCTCCCCGTCCTCTTAGCTAGATGGGAATCTTGTTGCATCTCAGTGTGTGTGTTGGACTGTCTGCTATAAATTATTTTTCAAGTAAAAATTCTGTTAAAGTGAAAAAAATCCCATTTTAATTATTTGTGAAAAAATATCACCCATATAAAGTAACTTTTCTAGAAAAGACAAGTCAGAAGTAGTTGCAAAATCAGAAGCTAGGTTGCTTTTTTTCCTTAATCGGATGGCAGATACTGCCAAGCTAATCAATTGTTCTTTCTGCTGTGAAAAGCCCCTACCTCACAATTCTTTTCAGCCTAACTCTCTAGGCAGTCCTTTACCAATACATTGACTGGGCACTTAGCTAGCCCACAGTAACTTCTTTCAGACCACCTGACTCCCTTTTTGCCTTTGTGAGACTCACTTTAAACTTTCTGTCTTAGTTGCAATCTTTTCTGGTTTAGGTAAGTGAGTTTTGAGGTTGGGCACTTTTCAATGACATATCGTGTAGAAAACACAACAGCAAGTAGTGCTGTAGCTTCCTTCCTTAATCTTGGCAATTGGCATATACAAATCTCCCTCATCTGACTGCTTGTGACGTGCATTTAGAGAGTCCCAGTTGGTTGAATTTGTTCATGGTAAAAGCCAGTTTTGCTCACTGAATAGTAGCTTTGACTGATTAGTACTCCTTCACTGGAGTCCTACTGCATGTGTTTTATATATAAAAAAAGTAATTTTGTTTTATGAAAATCAATCTATTGTATTTATATAAATGTTACACTTCAAAATATGTATCTTTTATAAAATATTTTATTTATGATTTTTATTTTATGTGTATTGTTTGCATGTGTGGAAGAGCACCTGTGTTGTGCAATGACTGCAGAGGTCAGAAAAGGGTGTCAGATCCCCTAGAACTGGAGTTATGGATAGTTGTTAACCACCATGTGGGTGCTGGGAATCGCAGCTGGGTCCTCTGTAAGTGCAGTCAGTGCTCTTAACTGCTGAGCCATCTCTTCAGCACCCCCCCACCCCGACTCCAAATATGTATCCTTTCAAAAGTAGCTGCACAGACAAAGGCTACCACAAAGTTCCATAGCTGCTCAAAATAAAGAGAAGAAGTGACTGTGGGATGTGTATCTACAGCATAACCCCTACACTGAAGGCTCAGGGAACGTCAGTGAAGAGGGGGCAAAGGTCATAAGAGCCAGGGGACCAGGATGCCTGCTGCTAGATAGGCATGACAGGGAAGCTGCACCCATGAAATCTCAACCGTATGGCTGCCAGGACAAGACCTGCCTAATGGTAACACCAACATGCCAGTGTGACAGGGGAAATTATACAAGGCCCACCCAGATGACGAGCTACAGGCAATGGCTGCTTAGAGACGGGGTGTCTTCTTTAGGACTGAGCCCCTGATAGTTATCCAATCCCAAGTGGTCATCTGTAAAAACATGCACATAAGAGCATACTAAATTGGCTCAGTAGATCACACACACACACACACACACACACACACACACACACACACATGTATTGATGATAATTATAGAAAAGGTCATGAGATTGGGGGGGCAGAGGAGGAGCTGGAGAGGGGGAGAGAGGAATAGATATGATATAAATACAGTACTCATCTATGAAATCCTCAAAACATTTAAAATTTAAAAACATGACTGTAAATGTATGCTAATTGATTTATATAGCTTGTAGAAATTATACTTAAATAAATGAGCTGGGATCTTGTTCACACAGAAATCATTATCATAATTTAGTTTGAGGCTTGTGCGTTATCAAGATTCCTGCACCTGTGAAACCTTGGGTAGGGTAGACTCCTGTTTACTGTAATGTATCTGACTCTGGACAAGGTCAAATAAAGTGATGGTTCTTAGCTGAAATGAACAGTCTATGCTTAATTCATCCCAAATGATCTGTAGCTAGTCTTCAGTCTTTGAACAGGTCAAGTTTACCATATGGACTCTATGCAATACAGGAGTGATTTATAAAATTTCAGTGTCTGGCTAGTTCTACAATGGCTCCAGGACAGACAGAGTTTCAGTAAATGCTGAGCAAGCAGGTGCCTCATTGTTGGGGATATGCTCAGAAAACATATGACAGAGTTTCTATGTACACATAACACTGACCCATCACAACTTGTCCTAGTTTGTTTCTCCATTGCTGTGACAAAACGCTCTGACCAATACCTACTTGGGGAGAAAAGGGTTTATTTTATCTTACATCTCCTGAGTCATAGTTCATCGGGGAGCCCAAGGTAGGAGATCAGGGCAGGAACCTGGAGGCAGGAGCTAGAGCACAGGCCATGGAGGTGTGCTTCTTACTATCTTGTTCTCCTGGCCCCTGCCCAGCCCACCTTCCCATGCAACAGAGGCCCACCTACCCAGGGGTAGCACCACCCACAGAGGGCTGGGCCCTCCCACGTCACTCAGCAATCAAGAAGATGCCCCACAGACATGGCCACAGGCCAGGCCAATGAAGGCAATTCCCCATTTGAGGTCCCCTCAACCCAGGTGTGTCAAGTTGACACCAAGGCTATCCACCACAATTGACCCCTTTTCAACTTGACACACAAACACATCACTATTAAACCATAACCTTTCCAATTATTTTCCCCAAGATAGGATGTTAATATCACAACATAAGACAGTAAATCCTTAAAAGTCCTACAGTCCTTAAAAAATCCAAACATTTAAAAGTCCATAGTCTCTTTTAAAAGTCTCTTAACTGTGGGTGGGTTTCTGTAAAATCCAAAATAAGTCCTGTCTTATTTCAAAGGGAAGAATCTGGCACACCTAAGCAAAATCTAAGTCCAGCAAAGTAGCTCAAGGCTGGACATCTGGGATTCACTCACAGTCTTCTGGGCTCCAAGGGGTTTTAGCAGCTCCACTTCTCTGACTCTGCCGTCTACAGCACACACAGCTCATCTTGCAGACCCACGCCAGCTCCATTCCATACCTACTGCTGTCTTTGCTGGTCACCCCATGGTCCCAACATCTCCAAATAGCTAGGGTCTCCACTGAAACTGAGGCTCCACGCCTTCACCAATGGCCTCTTCTTGCCTCTTGGGGTGCAATGCCTCAGATTCTATGACCCCTTCAACCCTGGGATCTTTACTGCAACTGAAGCTGCACTTTTACCTATGGCCTTTCCTGGCCTCTCAGAGCGCCAAGCCTCAGCTGCTCTCTGTGACCCCTTCACGCTTTCAACACCAGAACCATGCAGGAGACTTACACATTACCAAGTCCTGCTTTCAGCTAGAGATGGAGGTTCGGGTCCCCTCTCGACCACAGCTTCCATGTATAGACCCTGAGGAAATGCTTCCCAGAGGATTTCAGCAGGGTGATGCTGGTCTCTTGTTCCTTACAGTTGATTTTTCATCCTCAGCTGCAAAGGTTTTACTTCCGGTTGTAGTCTCTTTTTTAAAAAAATTTTTTTAAATTTAATAACCACTTGACTAGAAGAAGCATTTCCTTACAGCTTTAACATATTCAGTAACACATTCCAGAGCAAGGATAGATCTCTTTCAACAGTGGCTGTAAATTTTTAGGTTCACAGTTGAACCTAAAAATACACTTATACAATATTGAACTCTGTATAAACCCTGTAAGACATAAAATGAATGAGTTTTTACCCTTTAAAGAAGATCTCCATTTCATTTTAAAATATGCTGTTTCCTATATTTTTAATGCTACTAACACTTAGATGTTTGCACATGTGTCTTTAAACTCTATATATCTGATTATTACTAGTCACAGTTGGTTATACTCAGATCCTTAGTTACCTGAGTATGGACAGAAAGTCATCAGGTAGATTTCACTGGTAATGTTTATCCAAATCTACTATTTAACATGAAGTACATTTTTATGCTTCCTCCTCAAATATTTCTTTTTTGAAATTTGTTGATTTTTCTGTGTGTATATCATACAGAACATCCCACACAATCTTATTCATCTATATACCCACTTCCAAAATGGCACCCTCCCATAGCCTCACCCCTCCCACACACTGAAGCCCATATACTCTGTCGTCCCTGTTACTGTCCACTGTGTTGTCGGCGCCCCCAGGCATTTCCCAGTGCTTGTCCACCTGCAGAATCTAGTCAGCCTATCTAGAGATCCTTGTTTTAGGAAGATCAGC
>NW_008330576.1:1477020-1477680 GCF_000622305.1 Nannospalax galili
AAAGAAGGTATCTCCTATCTGGCATTGTTGCTTGTTATGTAGCCTTTAGCTATACATATGGACTCTTAAAAAATATATTGGCCCTTTTAATCTTTGGTTATACTTTCCTTTTGGGTGTTTAAGACCCTACAATTGGCCCAGATAAACCAATTTATTTTCACTGTTAAGGTCGTTTGAGGATCTGTTCCTCAGGAGTAACATGGTGTGATGGTCTTACCATGTTCCCCACCATCCTGAAGCAGATGGCTTGATAGAACGATGGAATGGCCTCTTAAAGACACAGTTGCAGTGCCAATTAGGTGGCAACAGCCTGGTGGGTTGTTGCAGGGTCCTCCAGAAGGCAGTGTATGCTTTAAATCAGAGTCCAATATACAGTACAATTTCTCCTATAGCCAGGATTCATGGGTCCAGGAATCAAGGGGTGGAAGTGGGAATGATTCCACTCACTATCACCCCTGGTGACACACTAGGAAAATTTTTGCTTCCTATGCCCTCTATTTTGCACTCTACTGGCTTGGATGCTTTGGTTCCACAGGAGGGAGTGCTTCTGCCAGGAGAGACAACAAATATTCCATTGAACTAGAAGCTAAGACTTCCCCCTGGACACTTTGGGCTTCTGATGCCCTTAAGTCAGCAGGCTAAGGAAGGAATAATAGTATT
>NW_008330576.1:1477716-1545007 GCF_000622305.1 Nannospalax galili
GACTTTTGGTGTTACCATGTCCTGTGATTAAAGTCAATGGGAAACTGCAACAACCCAATCCAGACAGGACAACAAATGACCCAGACCCTTCAGGAATAAAAGTATGGGTCACTCCTCCAGAGAAAGAGCCAAGACCTGCAGAGGTGCTTGCTGATGGAGGAGGAAATATAGAATGGGTAGTAGAGGAACGTAGTTACAAATACCAACTTAGGCCACATGACCAGTTGCAGAAATGTAGCAATTGACATGAGTATTTTTGTCCTCTTTGGTTAATAGGCTTGTGCATGTATACACATATGTTAACTCATACTTGAGTTATTCTTTTCTGAATGTGTAATTGAGATAAGTGTTAAGTGGTTAAGTGTTGTGAACCTATATGATTATATTGGGTTATGAGACACTAAATGTCTAAGCATCCCTTGAAGACCTTATCACCTACTCTAAGATATATAATGCATTGGTCATTGTATGATGGGATAGTTATATCATGTTAGGTGAAATTATGACCTCAACATTGTTTTCATTTGAAAATTAAGCATGACATAGAGAGATGCTATTGGGTGTCAAACTGACAAGGGGTGGACTTGTGATGGCTAATACTGGATGTCAACTTGACTGGATTTGGGATTAACTGAAACGAAAGAGACTTTCTTGATTGGATCATCTGAAGCTGGAAGACACACCCTAAATGTGGGTGTTACCTTCTGATGGCAGCCCATATAAAAGGCCAAGGCAGAGGAGAACGCCAGGCTTCTTGCTGCTTGCCTTCGTTCTCGCTGGTGAGTTTGTCTTGCTGCTGTAGACTGAAGACTAACTGATCTTTTGGAATTTGTCAGACCTTCAGTGACGGATTGGGACTACTAAAACATCCAGCCTTGTGGACTGAGCGACTACAGATTCTCAGTCTCTCCAGTGTGGTGCAGCCATTGTTGGACTACTCAGACTCTATCCTGTGAGCTAAGCTGATAAATCTCTCTCTATATATATTCATTTTACTGGTTCTGTTTCTTTGGAGAACCCTGACTAATACACATGGACTTGGGAGGACCAGTTCCATCTATGTGAAGATAAGTCAAAGGTCCTGCTCAACCATGGCTGGCTTTGCTTGGGAGCATGGAGGAATTGTTTCCTTTGTGTAGACTGGACACAATTGTTTCCTCCTCTTTGTTGACTGGACACTTGTGGGAGACAGGCTTGAGCCTAGAGTGGAAGGCCTAATGACAGCCATACAGCAGGCCTGAGGCAATGGCCGGACTGCTGGAGCCACGAGGAATGCCTTGTGATTTATCACTCCATTTGGCAAGTTGTAAGTCACCATCCCTTGAAATTCCAGGTTGTGGTTTATCTACAGCTTGCAGCATGTGGGTATAACAACAGCCACAGTCACATGATTTACCAGAAACTGGGCTGCCCATATATGGCATAGTCATTGTATCCTTGTCTGATTGGAACCAGAGCTGCCTATATATGGCATAGTCATTGCATCCTTGTCTGATTGGCCCAGGGACCCTATGTAAGCTTGTAAATTCCTCAATAAAATAGATATGCATCATTGAACCTTGTCTCCTGTGTCTGAATGCATCTCAGCTGACACAGTCTCCTCACCAGCCCTGGGGTCTGGGCTTGGGCAGCTGTGGCAGTGACAAGCGTGAAGGCAGACCAGACAGACAGCCACGGCTGGTGCCCAACATGGGGCTCTGGCTTGAGCGTGGGATGCCCTCTTTCTTACCCCTTTTTCATCGTGGGTGATCTCTCCCCTCATCCTTGCATTCCTGCTCTTTTGGCTCATAGTCTTCGGTTTGGCGTGTCACTCCTGTCTCCACCGATCATCTCCTTAAGCAGCTCCTGAGTCCCTCTGGGTATGTCTTGCAGGGTGAGTGACCTCCAGAATGGGAAATAGTCATCCTGCTGCTGCCGGCCCCTGTGCCGCAGCGTTGGTTTCTCTCCTCAGGAGCAGGTGAATTAGGATAACAGAAAAGGATGTAGCTAAGGTGCTAGATGAAATTTTAGTTCTTGCCCCTTGGTCTATAGAATCCTGCTTCTGGGATCCTGAACAATGGGCTCGTGTATTATTTTTAGCAAGAAAAAGGGAGGTCAGAGAGGGACACTTGCATTCTGGATCAATCTATCCTATTGTAACTGCCATTAAGGCCTCTCTTTGGGGAGTCCTTCCTGACTCCTTTGGGCAAGACAATCTTATTTTAAAGGAGATAGATAAACAAATTCAACAACAGGATGCCGAGGATGGCTTGCCCCGAGTGTTCTCGACAAAAGCAGAACTACCAGAGCATTGCTCTGGCAAAAGGAAATATTTAGTGCCAAAGACTCAAAAGAACAAAAACAATGTCTTGATGACACTCTTAGTAAAAACAGGAAGTTTCCCTGCCCTCAGCCCCACCATTACAGGGTGATGGCCATATGCCGCCATCATATGCAAAGGAGCCCCTCCTCTTTACCCCAAACATAGGCTCCTCCAAGGAATAATACAGCTTCCTTTGTCTTCATTTCCCCAGGCGCTTCCCTAGACAACCCCCTTCCTGAGGCTCCTCTAATCTTCACAGATTCCAGCAAACATAAGTTTAGTTATGTGGTCTTCCATGAGGGACATCTCTCTTCACAAAAGATCCTTTCATTTCAGGGATGAGTACAATTTGGAGAGTTGTCCACTATCTTACAAGTCTTTCAAGACTTTCCCACAACCCTGTGCAATATATTTTCATACAGTGCTTATGTGGTCTGGACCATACAAAGCTTAGCTTTTGCAGCCTTTAGAACTTGTGGTAGCCCCCCTGATTTGCTACTCTCCTCCCTGCAACTGCTACTTGAACAACACCCTACCCCCGGTACGTTCAACATCTACGCTCCCATACTAATCTTCCAGGACTTTTGGCAGAAGGCAATGCTACCGTTGATAAACTAGTAATGCCTGCTACCTTAGATCCCACTATCCTACAACAAGCTAAGGATCTACATGCCCGATTCCATTTTTACCCCCAGGCTATACATAGACTCTTGCCTACTCCACTGATACAGAGCTGCAAACATTTGGTTCATGATTGCTCCTCTTGTGCCTCCTTATACCTTTAGGTCCATTACAACCTACAGTAACCCTCCCTAGAGGCCTTAGACCTAATAAAATCTGCCAAATGGACATAACACATTTCCCATCCTTTGGCAATCTTAAATATGTCCATCATATTATTGATACTTATTCCAATATCCATTTTGACTTGGCCTGCTCTGGCGAGACTGTTGCCCATGCTATAAAAACTGTTAAACATGCTATGGTCCTCATAGGGGTCCCCTGGCAAGTAAAAACAGACAATGGCCCTTCTTATATTTCTACAGTCTTCTGCCAATTCTGTAATGACTGGAATATTAAACACATAACTGGTATCCCTTACAATCCTCAGGTCAGGGTATTATTGAGTGCTCCCATCAAACACTTATTAAACAAATACAAAAAATAGGGGGAGACAAAAACGGAGGCCCTCACTATAAGGATCTTAATTTTGTTATACAATAAGCCTTATTTGTCTTAAACTTTCTAAAATTTGATGCCAATGGTCTCCCACCTGCTATAAAGCACTGGGGAGCATTTGCCAACCCTACTCCTGCCCCTATGGTTCATTGGAAAGATCTGCTCACAGGAAAATGGAAGGGTCCACATTTACCACTAACCCAAGGGTGAGGCTATGCTTGTGTTTTTCCAGACAATGTTCCAGCCCCCATGTGGGTCAGCCTGAAATATTAGAATTCCCTATAATGGAAACTGCCCCCTCTACAGCTGCCAACTCTGGAAATGGCAGTCCTGACCCTAGAGGAAATGACCCAGGGGACAAAAGTATAGGCCACTGAGAGACCAATCTGCTGCCACAGACCACAAAAGCAACCGGCCCCAACAGCACATCCAATAACCTGGGAGATCTTAAGCATCTCAATTCACATGCAGAGGCTATTGCTAACAAAAATCCTCAAACTAGAGGGAATCCCTTTTCTATGTTTCTTATTATGTGTGCTATTATTACAGCACATTCTCAGGTTCATGCGACAACCTTATGGACTGCCATTCCTTTTCCCCCTATGGTTTTGCCTATGGCATGGAATGTGTACTATTTACCTACCTTCTGGTCCAATAATGCCAGTACCAGACTCCCTACTTTTGGATGTTATCCAATAGTTCAGATTCCACCCATACCTTACAAAATGCCATATCTCCAATTGCTGGGACTGTAGAGAGACATATGCCCACCTGGTACACCTACTGGTTACCTACCAACATCACATGGGAGGGGCCTATTGACCTCTCTACAATAAAATCTGCAATAAGTTCCTACATTCCCGATACTCTCACTTGGCTATACTTCTAGCACTTACTTCATAATTGGAAAAAGAAAAGGGGAGATGTGGGAGACAGGCTTGAGCCTAGAGTGGAAGTCCTAATGATAGCCATATAGCAGGCCTGAGGCAATGGCCCAACCACTGGAGCCACGAGGAACGGCTGCTGATTGTCTCTCCATTTGGCAAGTGGTAGGGCTGATGCTTAAGGCTCACCACCCCCTAGTTGCCACCCCTTGAAATTCTAGGTTGTGGTTTATCTACAGCTTGCAGCACGTGGGCATAATAACAGCCATGGTCACATGATTTACCAGAACCTGGGCTGCCTATATATGGCATAGTCACTGTATCCCTGTCTGATTGGTCCTGGAACCTGGGCTGCCCATATATGGCATAGTCATTGCATACTTGTCTGATTGGTCCAGGGAACGTATATAAGCTTGTAAATTCCTCAATAAAATAGATCTGTGTCACTGAACCTGGTCTCCTGTGTCTGAGTGCAGCTCTGCTGACACAGTCTCTTCACCTGCTCTGGGGTCCAGGATGGGGTGGCAGCAGTGGCGATGACCGTGAAGGCGGACTGGCTGGCTGCCTGCAGAAACTGGTTCAGGTCCATCTGGTGGGGTCACCATGGCCTCCTTGATCAAGAGGACAGGTGACTCACTACAGTTATAGGACATTTTGAGAGATGCTCGTAGTCACCTGGAAATTATTCGACATGGGAGGGCAAGGAGCAAAAACTGTCCTTTATTTCCTTCTGAACAAATTAGTATAGGCCTCAAAGTATGGTTGTTAAACATCCAAGGTTAGTTCCAGCACTCTGGTACTTTTAATTACCATGTGCAATGTAGATAGAGTTTGGGCAAAGACTAAACGCTCTCAGATAAACCTTGCCTAGACATATATTACATTCTTTGATCTGGTTGTATGTATATTTGTCAGTAGGTTGTTGGCCTAATGTGGTTCCCTCTGGTTTTCTAAAACTAGCTAGGCATTATTTATCTCTCACATTGTCTAACAATTCCACTACGGATTCCCCTTTTATGGTGCCCCCATTTATCACATTTATCCCTTAATAACACCCTTCTCCTATGGTCTGACCTCTCTTGACTTCCTTCTTTCCCTTTATTCCCTATGTTCCTTGTATAACCCTCCCTACCTCCCCTTAAAACAACCCCATTTTTATCCATATCTCCCTTGTTAACACTTGTTTGCTACTGTTCTTCTCTTTCAGATTCTTTCTTTTCCTTTTCCTCCCTGTTTCCTCTTCATTTTCCTCATTCCTGTAGTTATGTCTGGATACATACTCACTTATAAGGATTTGTTGCTAGGATCCACATATGAGGGAGAACATACATCATTTTGTTTTCTGAGTCTGTGTTACTTCACTTAATATAACTGTTTCTAGTTCCATCCATTTACCTCCAAATTTCATGATTTCTTCTTTCTTTACTGCTGAGTAAACCTCCATCGTATAAATGAAGCACATTTTCATTATCCACTCATCAACTGAGGGACATTTAGGTTGCTTCCATCTCTTAGCTGTTGTGAAAAGAGCAGCAACATACATGGATGTAAGAGTGTCTCTGCAATAGGATGCAGTTTCTGGGTATGTGCCAAGGAGTGGTATAACTGGATCAAATTGTAGATTCATTTGTAGTTTTTAAGCGTTCTCTATATGCTCTATATGCTTTCCATAGTAGGGATTGAACAAGCTTGCAGTCCCACCAGCAGTGGATAAGCATTCCCCTTTCCCCACATCCTCCCCAAAATTTGGTATCATTTGTTCTCTTGATCTTAGCCAGTCTGACTGGGGTAAGACGAAATCTTAAAGTGGTTTTAATTTACAGTTCCCTAATTACTAGTGATGTTGAACACCTTTAAAGATGTTTCTTAGACATCTTTATTTCTTCTTTTGAGAACTCTCTGTTCGGTTCCTTAACCCATCTTTTAATATGGTTACTTCCTTTCTTGACACTTTGTTTTTTGAGTTTGTTATATATTCTGGATGTTAAACCTCTGTCAGATGTGTTGCTGGTGAAGATTTTCTCCCATTCTGTGTGTTTTCTCTTCACGTCCTTCATTGCTTCTTCTGATGTACAGAAGCTTTTTAGTTTAATGAGGTCCCATTTGCTGATTCTTGACCTTGTTTCCTGGGCAGTTGGTGTCTGGTTTAGAAAATCCTTTCCTACACCTATATCTTGTAGGTTATTGCCAATGTTTTCTTCTAACAGTTTCAGAGTTTCAGGCTTCACATTGAGATGTTCTTGACCCCTTTGTCAAATATCAGGTGGCTGAAATTGAATGTACTCATATTTGGGTCTTCAATTTTGTTCCATTGATCTATGGGTCTATTTTTTGTGCCAGTACCATGTTGTTTTTATGACTACAGCACTGTAATACAGTTTAATGTCTGGTATAGTAATCCCCCCAGCATTGCTCTCAGTGCTCAGGGTTGCATTGGCTATCCGAGGTCTTTTGTGCTTACATATGAATCTTAGGATAGTTTTTTCCAATTCTGTGAAAAATGTCATGGGGATTTTGATTGGCATTGCATTGAATCTGTATATGACTTTTGGTACGATGGTCATTTTCACAATATTAGTTCTTCCAATCCATGAGCATGGGAGATCCTTCCATCTTCTGATGTCTTCCTCAATGCCTTTCTTTAAGGATTTACAATTTTCATTGTAGAGTTCTTTAATGTCTTTGGTCAAGTTTATTCGGAGATATTTATTTTTTTGGAAGCTATTGTGAAAGGCAGTGTTTCCATGTGCTCTTTCTCTGATTGCTTGTTATTGGTATATAGAAAGGCTACAGACTTTTGTAGATTAGTTTTGTAACCTTCCACTTTACTGAACGTGTTAATAATTTCTAGGAATTTTCTTGTGGAATTTTTGGCATTTCTTAGATATAATATCATATAATCTGTAAAAAGGGATAATTTGATATCTCCTTTTCCAATTATTACTCCTTTAATTTCTTTCCCTTGTCTTACTGCTCTTGCAAGAGTTTCAAACATTATGTGAAAGAGGAGTGAAAATAGTGGACAGCCTTGTCTGGTTCTTGATTTCAATGGAAATGCTTCCAGTTTTTCTTCATTTAGAATGATGTTGGCTGTGGGTTTGTTATATATAGCTTTAATTATGTTGAGGTATGTTCCCTCCAATCCAATTCCTTCTAGGAGTTTGAACATATATGCACATTGAATTTTGTGAAAGACCTTCTCTGCACCTATTGAGATGACCATGTGGTTCTTGTCTTTGAGTCCATTTATGTGATTTATGATGTTTATTGACTTACATATATTGAACCATCCCTGCATCTCCAGAATAAAGCCCACTTTATCATGGTGGATGATCTTTTTGATGTGTGTCTGTATGCAGTTTACTAGTATTTTGCTGAGAATTTTTGCATCTCTGTTCATTAAGGATATGGGTCTATAATTTTCTTTTTTGGTTGTATCTTTACCTGGTTTGGTATTAGAGTGATGATGGCTTCATAGAAGGAATTTGGAAATTCTCCCTCCATTTCTATCTTTTAAAATAACTTTAGTTTTTTATATAGCTCCTCTTTAAATGTCTATTAGAATTCTGCTGTAAATCCATCTGGTCCTGGGGTTTTTTTAGTCAGGAGGTTTTGTACTACTGTTTCACTTTCTGTATGTGTTATGGGTCTGTTTAATCTGTTAATCTCTTCTTGGTTTAGTTTTAGTGGTTTCCAAGCTTTTAGGTACCCATTCATTTCTTTTAGATTTTCAAAGTTAGGAGCATATATGTTTTTAAAGTATTCCCTTGTAATATTCTGGATCTCTTTGGTGTCTTTTGTGATGTTTCCCCTTTCATCTCTAATTTTGTTGATTAGGAGGTGCTTTTTCTTTCTTTTTGTTAACTGGGCTAGCGGTCTATCAGTCTTGTTCATCAATCTTGGTTCTTAAAGAACCAGCTCTTGGATTCATTAAATCTTTGTATTATTTTCTTTGTTTCTATTTCATTAATTTCTGCTCTGATTTTTGTTATTTCTTCTTGTCTGCTAGGTTTGGGTTTCATTTGTTATTGATTTTCAAGAGAACTTGAGTTTCAATGTTAAGTCATTTATTTGTGTTGTTTCCAATTTTTTAATGTAGGCACTTTGAGCTATAAACTTCCCTCTAAGGACTGCTTTGATTGTGTCCCAGAGGTTTTGTTGTGTTGTATTATCCTTTTCGTTTAGTTCCAGAAATACTTTTATTTCTTTCATAATTTCTCCTTTGACCCATTCATTATTCAGGAGAGTGTTGTTTAATCTCCATGTGTTCATGTGGTTACTTGGGTTTCTTCTGGTGTTGATTAGTGTTATTGCATTGTGGTCTGATAGAATGCATGAAATTCATTCAAACTTCTGTACTTGTTGAGGTTTGTTTTGTGCCCCAGTACATGGTTGATTTTGGAGAAGGTTCCATGGAGCACTGAATAGAAAGTATATTCTTTAATGCTTGGGTGGACTCTTCAGTAGATGTCTGTTAGGGCTATTTGATATATGGTATTGTTTAATTCAGATGTCTGTTGATTCTCTGTCCTGTTGACCTATCTAAAGGCAACAATTTGGTATTGAATTCCCCTACTATTAATGAGTTGTGATTAATCTGGGTCTTAACATCCTGTAGTACTATTTTTATGAAGTTGGGTGCACCAGAGTTTGGTGAATATATGTATATTTTAATGATTGTAATATATTCTTGGCTTATTGTTCCTTTGATGATAATGAAGTGGCCATCTTTGTCTCTTCTGATTAGTTTTTGTTTAAAGTCTATTTTATCAGATATTAGAATTGCAACACGTGCTTTTTTCTTAGCACCATTTGCTTGGTATATTTTTTCCCATCCTTTCACCTTAAGGTAGTGCCTGTCCTTGAAAGTGAGATGAGTTTCTTGCAGACAACAAAAAGATGGGTTTTGTTTCTTAATCCATTCAACTAGTGTGTATCTTTTTACTGGGGAGTTAAGTCCATTGTTATTTAAAGTTATTAATGAAAGATGAGTATTGAATCCTGTCATTTTCATATTTGTTTACATTCTTTATATAGCTGTTCTTTTTCACAGTTATACCTTCATTGAATTCCTTTCCATCACCCCTTGTGTATAGCCATTCCTTTATTCAGCTCTTTGTATTGCTTCAAGAAGTCTCTGAAGGGCTGGTTCTGTTGATATGAATTCTTTAAGCCTATTTATGTCATGGAAGATTTTTCTTTCTCCTTCAACTATGATAGATATTTTGGCTGGGTAAAGTAATCTGAGTTGGCATCTGTGGTGATTTTGAACTGGGACCATTTTAGTCCAGGGTCTTCTGGCTTTCATAGCTTGCACTGCAAAGTCAGCTATAATCCCAATGGGTTTTCCTTTATATGTGACTTTTTGTTTTTCTTTTGCAGCTGTGGAGAGTTTCTTTTCTGGTTGTCTACTTGGTGTTCTATATGCTTCTTGTATTTGTATGGGCATGTCATTTTTAATTTTGGGAAATTTTCTTCTATAATCCTTTTGAAGATCTGTTCCATACCATTATCTTGAGATCCTTCTCCTTCCTGTATGCCTATGATTCTTAAGTTTGGTCTTTTTATACTGTCACACAATTCCTGCGTATTCCATTCTTTTGTTTTCTTAAATTTTTCATATTGCTTGAGTAGTCTAATTTGTTCACTTTGTCTTCTAGTCTTGTCTGTTTTCCATTTCATTCATTCTATTGGTGAGGCTTTCTCCTGTCATTTCTAATTGGCTTATTGAGTGTTTCACTTCATTCTTTATTTCAGCCTGAGTATTCTTCAATATTTCTAGCTCTTTTCTGAATTCATTCAGAAGTTTTTATATTTTACTTTTGAGTTACATGTCCTGTGTTATCTCTAGGGAGTTCTCATTGTACTCCTCTAGAGGACTATTGGTACTTAGTGGGGATATTATTTTGGTTTTTCATGTTATTATTTTTTCTTTGTGACACTGACATGTGAATTTCTTTCATTGTTTCTGATTCTTGTGTGAGACTCAAGTCTTCCTTTGTTGAGTTTAGATCTGCTTCTTTTTGTAAACTTTCTGTGCCTTTGTGGTTTACTTGTTGGGCATGAAAAGCTGGTTGGTCTACGCTTCAGGTTCTCTCTTTTGATTTTATATTGGAGTGGCCTAATTGCATTTGTCTTCAGGAGTTCCCACAAAGGCCCAGTTGAGATGAGGTTCAGATGCTCTCAGGCTTTCTCCTAATGTCTGGGTCCCTCCAGGAAAGATGCTGACCTTAGGAATTTGGGGGCTGGGCTGCCTTGTGAAAAGGGCCCAGGATAGATGCTGGTCTCAGGAAGCTGGAGGCTGTGCTACCCAGGGAAGTAAAGGGAGGTGAGGGCGAGACCAAGCCCAGGGGGTTCCTGGGGGCCACAGGGAGGAACTGGGTTGGTTTGGATGCAAAGGATCAGGAAGCAGTGTTGTCTCTGGGCCCAGAGTTTGCCCCGGTGTCTGGGGTGCCAAGATAAGAAATGGGCCTGTACCTAGGCTAGGAAAAGAAAAGTGGCAGGGGAGCTGATTGGGTGAAAGATGCTGGGGGATTCAAGGCACTGTGGGCACACTGGACTTACCCCAGGAAGGTTTTGGGACCAGGACACTGGAGGCTGTGTACCTAGGGAGGTGTGGGCGGGACCAGGCTCAGAGGGCTCCTGGGGACCACAGGGAAGAACTGGGTTAGTCTGGATGCAAAGGATTAGGAAGCATCAGTGGCTGTGGGCCCACTGGAAGTTTTGCAGACCAGGGAAGTCTCTGGTCTCTTCTTAATCACAGATGATTCTTCAGTCCCAGCTGACCAGAACCCACAGATTCTCAATTGATAACATCACATAAACAGCCCTGATAATCTTTGCTTCCCTTTGAAGCTTCACAAGCCAGGCCTCCATTGTTCACAACTCTCTCAGTATAACTGTTCCAAACTTCACAGCAACAAACTCTAAGCAATCAATGGCTTTTCCAGCCCAAAGTTCCAAGGCTTCCACATCATCCTTAAAACCCAAGGTCAGGTCTGTCACAGCAATTCCTCACTCTCTGGTATGTGAAAGTGTCCCCCATAGGCTCCAAGTATCTGTCCCCAGATGATGGTGCTGTTTGGGAGGTCTTAGAAGGTGTGGCTATCCTAGGAAGCATGTCACTATGGGTGGACTTAGCTTAGGCCTTGTTGGATCTCCAGTTGCTCTCTTGCTTCCTGTGCTTGCATGATGATGTGAGAGCTTAGATTCTGCTGCTCCTGCTCCAGCCACCTCCAGCCACTATGCTTCCCTGCCATGATGAACTGTAAATCACCTGAACCATAAGCACAAATAAACTCTTCCTTCTATAAATTGCTTTGGTCAGTGTTTCTATCACAGCAACAGAAAAGTGACCACCACAAAACCATAAAGAGTTCAACCTTTTTGCTGCTAGAACCACACTTCCATTGTGTAAATAATGTGGAGAATATTTATTTGTGTCCTGAAGGATAAGCCAGAGTCTCTGGGCAAAGCTCCTATAAATGGTAAAGGTCCTAAAATGTTAAATAGTAAGCACTATGCTAAAATTTTAACTGATGAAATAAAATATGGAAATCTTGATTTCTTCCAGCTTCTTTTAATGACTACCTTATCCTGGGCATTATTGACTGAAGTGAAATAGATCATTAAATTTTTTTTCCAGCTCATAACGGAAATCTCATGATTGTATACACTTCATTCAACAGATATTTGTAATATAATACATGTAATATCTATCAGGCACCGTGATAGAATATATGCAACAAAACCCAGAGTTTCCTGACTATTTTGGCTCATTGGTGCTGAGGGAAAGGAAAGTACCCTAATATGTGAGAGTAGGATGTGGTCATGACCACATAATCAGGGAAAGTCCTCAGTTGACTCCTGAGGAAGAATGAGTGGAAGGTAATTAACTAAGTGCTGAATGCACTTGAGAAGGAACAAACAAAAGCAAGGCCCAGTGAGTGATTGGAAGGAGGATGGAACCAAGGTGATTATTGAAACCAGCCCAGGTCATTGTGTCTGAGTCCAGGAAGGATGGTGTGAGGCTGCTAAGTGAGAGGGCCTGTGCCGTGCAGGCCCACATCAGACACACTGAATATTGTGATACTGTGAATATTAAGAGCCACAGGAGATCATTAAATTATTTTTAGCAAGCAATGAGAGCCTCAGATTGACAAGATTAGTCAGGTTTCTCAGTTGAAAAGAAGTTTAAGAAGACTGTCTGTGAGTGTTGAGGAGAGAAGATGGGGAAAATCAGAAAGTAATGCCAACTTTGACCAGCAAGAGTCAAAATAATGGAAGCATTATCAATCTCTCTTCAGAGTTAGGGAAAATAAACAACAATAAAAATGTTTTCTGGAAGGTAGATGGTCATTTATTGCTTAGCCATGCCATTCACAGCCAGATTTTGTAATCTGGCAATGGGGGAGGCCCCATGGGATGGGTCTTCAGTTAGCAAATGATGGAACCAGGAATACTTACCTGGAGATATTTATTGTTTGGACAGATGTGGAATATGAACCTTGGCAGTTGGGAGTTAGCAAGGGGCCCTTAGATTTCACATCTGGTCTTGCTGATCTGGCCAGTCAGAAGAAAGGAAAAGATACAGTAAGTCTGGGAAACAGCCCACCCTGTCACACTGCTCTGTCTGCTGTGATGTTTTTCATGAATTTGTACTGAATTTATAAATACTGAATGTAAAACTGGGGGCTTGTGAGAGACCATCTAGCAATGGTTCTTAAAACACCATCCAGAGACTTTTATTTTGGGAAAATGGTTGAGATGTACTTTCCCCCATTTATCCTGATAAGTACAGCTAAACTGTTTTGCTGTGTTGTACTTTTTGTATTATTTTTTTAAGTTTAAAAAAAGTTGTTTTTATCTTTATTATTTATGTTTGTGAAGTAAAATGGAATGTTTTGATGTTTATAAACATAGGATATCAAACTAATTCACATGCACATCACCCCCTACAATCACCTCTTTGCCTAGAGAACATTAAAATATATTCTTTTACCAATTTTGAAACATATAATATCATGTTATTAACTATGGTCATCAGGATGTGCAACAGACTGGAAACTATTTCCTCCTGTGACTGAAACTTGGTGCCCTTTAGTTAAATCTCCCACTCTGTTGCTCCTGAGCCCAGACCCCAATTACTACCACTATATTTACTAAATCTGCAAGTTTAATTGTTTTGATTCCACATGTTAGTCTTAGGTATTTGTCTTTCTGTGCTTGGCTGTTTTTCACTTGGCTTAATGGCTAGATGTGTGTTATGAAGCAAACATCAGATTGAAAAGGGCAGGAAATGTAAGCAGATTGACTACTGAGTTCCTGGATGGCATGATAGTGAGTTCCCTGAGTGTTGCTTTTGACTTGTACTCAGTGTTACATAGATTTAGACAACCAAGAGCTACTGTCAGACACATACAAACAAATAACAACAACAAACAAACAGATGAAGAACCCCATAGGTCTAGAAATACCTGCTCTTGAATTTGATAAAGGACAGGCTGCCAAGACAGAAAATTTTAATTCAATAACCATGACTACAGCAGTAGTGTGGCTCTTGGGGATCTTATTAAAAATGCATATCCTCAGGCCCTGCCCAGGTACTGCATCAGAAACCTTGGGTAGAGTTCAATAGCCTGTGTGCTAGGAGTCCTTGAGAACCCCTAAACTGGTGCTGTTACTCTGTCAGAAGAAGGAACGTGAAGGCAGGGGTTGGCTAAATTGTTCCACGTGGCAGCTTGTGAGGACCATAGGTCTTGTTCTGGATTTTCTGAGAATACCTGTTCTAGTACTAAAGTAATAACAAGTGTCAACATGTATAGCAAGTATTTAGTGCTAGTCTCTTGGTAGGTCCTAGATAGATATCTATTGACCACTGGAAGACTGTAAGTCTCTGATTCAACTACAGTTTCATAGAGGATGCTGAAAGAAGAGAAACTTCATCTTCAAATATGCACCTGCCAACACCCATAGCAACCCAGAACTTGGACCACTGCCCCACTGCCATGGCTACAGATATGACAACTGCAGTGTTCTCGCCGGTTCTAGTTCTTTCAGGTTCCAGATTCTTCTCTTCTTATCTCTGTGAGGTTTCATACTATGTCAGTACTTCTTAAATCTGAACCGTCTACTGATAAGGAGAGTCTAGATTTCTGTAATTCAAATACAAAGACTATTTTCCAGGGAAGTTGAGTGTCCAATATTAGAGCAATTAATAATTGTTCCTCCATTGGATGTGAGCCCCAAATGTTAATAGGTCACATTTATGTTATTAAACTTTGATTTAATTGGGTTAGAGCAGAGCATAAATGTCTGCTTCTCAGAAAACAAGTATCTTTATATTGTCTTAATGTTTATCTCAACCAATAGTTATTATTACTCAGAGACTAAAGGGAGTCTTAAAATTTATTTTTAAAGTTATGGCAGCTAGCATGGCCTACGGAGGCTGTTTGAACTTTGTGTTTACAAGTAGTCTTTTAACAATTCTCTCTGTGCAACCCCTTAAGCATGAAGCAAGCTCAAGAGTGAGTGTAATTATTGTAACACAATTAGTCATTCTGACCCTGCAGATGTAAAGGGAACCTATGGCTACTTTAGTCTGGTGCTCCTGCACTTTGCTACTTAACTTTCTCCAAAGGTGGTTGAAAATAACACTAAAGTTTCATTTTAAATATTTCTTAAAAGCCATTGGATTTTCAGATGAAGAGGCATAACTGGTCGGTGTCTGAAGCTTGTTCAAAAGCATCCTACTCTAATTCTTATAAAAACCATCCGAGTTTGTTTCTCTGGTTCTGTGATAAATACCATGACCAAAAGCACCTTGAGGAGGAAAGGGTTTGTTTCATCTTACAACTCCCAGGTATGAATCCATCATTGAGGGAAACAGGGGCAGGAACTCAAGGCAAGAACCCAGAGGCAGGAACTGAAGCAGAGACCACAGAGGGATGCTTGCTTACCTGCTTGTTCAGATACCTTTCTTATACAGCCCAGGCCTACCTGCCTAGGGACGGCTCTATCTGTGGAGGGTTGGTCCCTCATACATCAATTAGCAGTTAAGAAAATGCCTCACAGACATGGCCACAGGCCAATCCAATGGGGGAATTACTTAACTGGGGTTACCTCTTTATTGGTGCATATAGTTTATAACAAGTTGATGAAAAAGTACAAAAGCCAACATACAAAATATTGCATGAAGTGATAATGGTTCCCTACAATGTGGTGACCCAAGATGTGGTACTTTCTGAATGGTAGAAATATGTGCATCCCAAGCATCAGCTTTATAGTGTCTCCCTGATGCCACTTGCATCAAGTTCACTATGATGAGCCACTCAGCTCCCACACTCAGGTTTAGGGTTGTAGTTCTTAAGGTGCAGTGCTCAGACTAGCATGTTCCCTAGTTATTTTTATTGTCAACTTGTTACAACCAAATCACCTGTCTCAATTGAGGGATTTCCCAGATCAGATTGGCATATGACAAGGTCATTAGGGAATTGTCTTGATTGTTGATTGATGTGGGAGGGCTCAGCCCACTGTAGGCAGTGCCATCCCTGGGCAGTTGGTCCTGGGTTGTATAAGAAAGCTGGTTGAGTAAGCTTAAGCAGTGTTCCTCCATGTTTTTGGCTCAAGCTCCTGCACTGAGTTTCTGCCCTGACTTCCCTCAGTGATAGATTAGGACCTGGAAATTGTAAGCTGAAATAAGATCTTTCCTCCTCACCTTGTTTTTGGTCAGTGTTTTATCACAACAAGTTTCTGTAATGAACTTGACCATGCTTTTTCAAATTAAAAATTTTATTTATTTATTTATTTATTTACTTTTATTTTATGTGTATGAGTGTTTTGCCTACATGGATGTAAGTGTATCCATGCATGCAATACCCATGGAATCCAGAAGAGGGTTTCAGATCCCCTGGAACTGGAGTTACAGATGATTGTTAGCTGTCATGTGGATGCTGAGAACCTGGGTCCTATGGAAAAGCAGACAGGGCTCTTAACTGATAAGCCATCTGTCCAGCCCTATAAGTATGTTTTTTGGGGGGGGGGGAGTCAGACTGGGGACAGGATTGTGGAAATAGTTGGAACTTTGAGATGGAGTAGCCATTGAGTGCTTAGAGCTTAATGGACTGTTCTTTGGGAGTTCAGAAGACAATGCTGAGAGAAATACAGACAATGGAAACCTGACTTGTGAAGGTTCAGAAATAAGTAAAGACCCTATTGGTGTTGTGTGTGTGATATTTTGATTTTAAAGAATCTGTTATTGCTGGTCACCTGGGAATGAAGAATCAGCTGTGACTAGCAAGAGACCACCATCACTGAGGTGAAATCTTTTGGGAAATATTTTTCCAGGGTCATCACACAGAAGCTGTGGTTCTGTGTGGGTGAGGGTGCAAGATTGCATCTCAAGCTGTTAGGAGAACTTGGCAATGTGTAAGAGTCACCCAGATGGTACTGGTTTTGAAGACATGAGTGATATAAAATGGAGGAGGTCATGGAGAACAGCTGAAGCTTGGCACCATGTGACAGGGTTAAAATCCCTGAAGAGAGTCCAGGAGAAGCCACTGGTGAAGGGTGATCTCAGCAGCAGTAAAGATTTCATGTTATTAGAGTTGCAAGCCCATGGGTCTTCCTCCAAGGACGGTGGCAGGTATTAAGTGGAACCAGCTTGAGCCTATGAGGCAAGATATGTGTACTGAGGATGCAGAGCCAGAGAAAAAGGGTTGTCCAAGCCTTTTGGAGCCCAGATGATCATGAGTAAGTTTCAAATGCTGGACATTGTGATTTATAGTGCTGAGTTTTAGTTTTGCTTTCATCTGATTGTCCCTATGTTCCAATGTTTCCCTTTTGAAGTAATAAAGTATATAACTTGGTTTTGATTCTATAGGAAACCCCAGTTGAGAGACTTTGGACTCAAAAAACATTGAATTTTTAAAGCATTGGCATTTTTAATGACTGTGGGACTTCAGAATTAGTACTGTTTTTTATATTATATTAACATGAGATCCTGAGGACAAATAAGAAGGGAATGGTTGTGGTTTTACTGTGACATGTTTGTGTATCAAATTGACAAAGGTCAATTGTCCTGGTTAGTTTTTATTGTCAACTTGACACACCAAAGAGTCCTCTAGGAAGAAGGGGTCTCAATTGAGGGATTCCCCAGATGAGACTGGCCTGTGGTCACGTCTATGGGAAATTGTCTTGATTGTTGATTTATGTGGTAAAGCCCAGTCCGCTGTGGTCAATACCACTCCTGGGTAGTTGGTTGTGTTATATAAGATATCAGCCAGAGAGAGCAGGCCAGTAAGCAGTGTTCCTTCATTGTTTCTGCTTTGGCTTCTGCCTCAAGTTCCTGTTCTGACTTCCTGCAGTGATGGGTTGTGATCTGGGAGTTGTAAGCTGAAATAAACTCTTTCTTTCCAAGTTGGTCAGTGTTTTATCTAAGCAACAGAAAGTAAACTCGAATAGTGTCAAGTGGGAATTTGTTAGAAATGAAAATTCTCAGGCTTTACCCCAGACCTACTTGATCAGAACATCTGGGGAAGGAACCTAGAAATCTGTATTTTACCAAGTCCTTCAGGTGGTTTTCATGTGCTTTAGTCTGAGAAATACTGCCATGATTTGAAAGAAGACACGTCTTTACAAAAGGGTGTAGAATCTCATTGCTGATATAAAATATTAGTTCAAAGATTGTTTGGGAAACCAGAGTAACTATGTCAGAGGCCAAAATGAAGCCTTTCAAGACACATACATACAAAGCCAACGACTTTCCTGATGGATAAGAGGAATGACAACATTTAAGGGACTGAGGAGTTAGTTACCAGCCTCTGGCATGCTGCTCACCCCCTGTGTTCCATGCCCATTCTCTGCCGTCAGCTTTCTGTGGTTCATTGCGGTTTACGTTTCTGAAGTTGACAGTAAAGCTAAGTGGGAGACATTTCCACCTCTTCTAACGTTTTTCCTTTGTGAAAATAGAAAGCCATTTCACAGAAACAAGTCTGAAATTCCCTTGAACATAAACAGCATTGCTTTGGTATCTATGAGGAAAATCACAAATCAGTTGGGAGAGAATCCAAACTGCCTTCTTTGTTTGAAAGGGACTTTTGTTGGGGGAGGGGGAATTCAGAGCTCTGGAAACACAGTCAAGTACCTTCTGATTTGTGGCAGCTGAGAGTTGAATCAGGTTTCCAAAACCCATGTTGGTGGTACCTGGAAGACCTGGCAGCAACCCTGGCGTCTAAGTCTTAGAGGCCAAGATGGCAGAAGATTTCAAGTTCCACATTTCCTTGATCATAATTACTTGCCTTTTTCACTTCTTTAGAGTTGATGGTCTGGCCATCAACTGGACAAATTTATTTGTCTTAATTTCTTCTTTCTCTGACTATAAACCCAAAGCTATAGCTTCATGTCTATAACAGGTGTTCAACTAATTATGCTGATTGAGAGATCTGCTGAAAGCAAACATTTTAAGAATGATTTGATGCTTAACAAAGATATGGCATGCCTATGAATGATAAGTAAGCTGAATTTATTGACTTGGCCAAATATAGCTCACCAACCAGAAACCTTGTAATCAACATGCAGTTCTGGAAAACTAACATAAATCATTCAAGGATTTTTAAAGAACTCCAACACTGAAAAGGAGTGAAGTTAGAAGAGCAGCTATGTATTTATTTGTTCTAAAAATGTGCTGCCTCAGTTTTGAACTTATGATTTCTGTTAGAAAGTTTTGCAAAGACCCAGACCTCTTCAAAGTCTGAGCCCTGTGTGCCTCACCTAGCTTCTGTGGAGCACTTTCTCTGGCCTGTCCACTGGTTTCAACACATCCCCGCACCACCTTCAACCTTCACTCTTTCTAAAGGGAATCCTGCTTTGGGTAGTTTTCTCAGAAGTAACCACTGCTTTTTTTTTGTCTTTTTTTTGAGACAGGGTCTCCCTGTAGCCCCAGCTGTCCTGGAACTTACTATGTAGACCAGGCTGACCTTGAACCTCAAACTCACAGAGATCCACCTGCCTCTGCCTGCCGAGTTCTGGGATTAAAGGCATGTGCCACCACACCTGGCTTGTGTGTTCTGACGTTTGTGTGTCCAGGCTTTAGCAAGGACCCCTGGTTACCAACAATTGCCCAGCCATCTGCTATACTCGTAAGTTTACTTAGTAAGAGCTGGTTCAAAAACCAGCCCCACGATGCTCATAGTGAGCAAATTTTTAACCCTTCTTGGTGTCCTCCTGTATGAAATTATACTCTCATCAGCAAGTGTGCACATATTAAATGTGCTGAACAGAATGGCAGAATTATGAATTCCCCTGAATATTAGTGGTTTCTCTAAGGGTGGGGTTACTTCACCACCTGCATCAGAATCATGTGGGATACAAATGAACTCAGCACATTTTTGGACCATCCATCTAACTACAAGGAATGTTAATGTTAACATACGATGCAGGTTTTGTTGTTTTGTTTTAAATTAATCCAGTTTAGCACCCACTGCTTTATATTTGGTTCTGAGCCTTGACTAAATATCAGGGTGGAGGTGATGAGTAGGAAGCGAGAGGTTCTTCTAAGATGTAGTGTGCATGTTCCATCACATAACAGAAGGAAAATTTCTGAATGCATTGGAGTGTTTAAAAAATACTTCCAGAGTAAATCAACAGAATGAAACAACTTAGAAACAACTAATTGTTACAACTTAAACAACTTAGAAACAACTGATTGTTACAGGAGTTCAGGTGCAATATCCGATGTCTATAATGCAAAACTGCCAAGGTTGTTTCTCTTTAATTGTGGTGTGTAAAATCTTAAGCCATGCTAATAAAACATATTCCAGTTGTGTCTTATGATATCATCTTTGTTTAAAATTATTTATTATTCATTTGTGCTTTTGTCTGATTAAGTGATAAAATAAAAACAATACAAAAATACAAAGCTGTCTTTGCAAGCTTGTGGTCCACAGCTGAAATTAATTTATTAGGTGGGTTTTATTGTGAACACAGAGCATTTTAAAAAGACTACACAAATAGTTAAAAATTGAAATGTTTCCACAGAAAAATCTAGACTTGACATGAAGAGAAAAAGCTTCAACCTTGGAACCACAGTGCTAGATTTGATCTGGGTAGTGCTGAGCAGTAGCTCCTCCCTGAGGGTCCTGAGTCCCCACCTGCTATCAGGACTTTCTCTGTTCCATTTATGGCTCTGAGATACTCACAACTGTGAACTTTAGGACCAAAGAATGGAAGAACCAACCAATATTTGAGCGTCTACAAGTGTCATGCACTACTTGGTAACCATTTATCTTTTCGTATACAAATCTATGAAACATGAATTATTCTCTTTACAGGGAGCACTGAAGCTTATCTGGGTTGAATAAAGCTGACCAGAACTAGGTCAGAATTGTAGTTCAGGCTTGTATGCTACCAAAGTGTCTCCAGATCATAAAGCCAATAAAGAACTGCAGAACTGGCCCAGTTCCATATCTGTGAGATTACACAGTTGGAACTGTGGGGGATACCTGGGGAGTATTTGTATTCCATTAAGTCTTCACCAACTGGATTAGAGAGTGCAGAAATCCATCAGTGAATTTGGGGAGGGTTTTGGTCTAATTAGCTTTCAGAGTAAGGCAGAAAGAAGCCTTTGGAGCAATTTAGGACGGGTTTGTAATCTATCAAGTGGAGGCAATCATGTATATAACCCAAACACTTCTAGGAGAGCTGATAATGACTTATCTTGCACCTGAGAGACCACAACAGGAAGAACATTTGTTCAACGCAGTTAGTCATCTAAGCATTTATTTTAAAAAACAAAGTTTGAGGAAACTGAGTTTGACCAGTGCCTCTGAAGAAGTGGGTCCAAGTATCCGCTTTGGTCTCTGATGGTCTGTAGTAGCTTTGTATGAGGCGCCAGTTCACATTATACATGTTTTATAGAAAGCTGCTTTGTGAAATGGCATTTTGTGTTCTTTGTGTGATTTGTGATGGCATCTTAGGGGGAAGAGCTATTCCTTTAGAAATGCATCTCTAGTGATGATGCATCAGTAAAAAATTCTTTTTCTTTACACAATTCAGTAGCATATCCCTGGCATATCTTTTCGTATACAAATGGCATAGTTAAGGCTTAGATCTCTTTTCTTATCTGGAGTGCTTTCACTAAAAATGGGTCGAAGGAAGGCAAAGGATGAACTATTTTGTCCAAAAAACTTTTTATTTCTCAAGGACATTGCACATGGAAAGTGAGGAGATGGTAGAAACTGCAGAAAGGAAATGAAGGACATTTTAAATGCTAAAGGCAGCTACTGGGGCAGCACAATATTTACAGCACTCAAGGAATTCATATTTGATGAATTTTTGCCTTTGCATTCTTAGAATTTCTGCTGTGGGTCAGTGACTCCGTACAATGATCCAGGTGCTCTTTATCGAGTCTCTTCTGAGAATATTGACCTCACCATTTCTCTCTAACTGAAAACTCCTCACTTTGATAAATGCTCTGTCATCGTTGTCTTCCCATGTGGAGGGCCTTCTGTCTTTTATATACACCCAGTGAGGAGTTTGAGGTCAGAGAAGTCTCATACTTCCTCTTCTTATCATCCCACAGCATTCTCTCTTGTTCTTTTGTAAAACCACTCAGCTTTTCTTTTGGTTATTAATATAACTTGTTAAAAATGTTAACCTGTATATTCCTTGCACAGAGTACTGTGTTACATGAGGACATGTTCACATAAGTATGTATGTTGAGTGTATTTCCCTCTTTCCTTTATACTGTCCCCTCTATTATTTCTCCCCTAGTGAATCCCCTTCATTCCTCTAGACAGTTCACTTATACTTTGATGTCCTATTATACATAAACAGTTTTTTTTATGTATCTGTATGAAATCTAGGAAGCACAAACAAGAGAAATGTTTGTCTTTCTGAGACTGGCTTAATGCGATTGTTTCTAGCTGCATCCAGTTTTTAACGAATAACATAATTCTGTTCTTTATGGCTGAAAAAATTCTGCTGTGCTTATATACCTTAATTACTCTGTGGCTGGATACCCAGGTTCATTCCATAGCATAGCTTTTGTGAATAGTGCTGCAATAAGCATTTGAAAGTCTAAACCCAACATGAATGAAGGATGTCCCTGTAGCCACACAGGTGGAACATCCCCTCTCTCTGTCTTCCCCAATCTATAATCCCTAGCCCTTCCCCAGGCCAGGTCCAATCAGGGACAAATTGTCTACCAAGTTTTGACTAGTCAGGAGAGGGCCTCCTGACTCTCCCTGCCCCTCCTTCTATGTGAAGGTGGGGATGGAGTGGGGTCAGTGGTTAACAAGCCCAGGTGTGATGATCTTTGGCAAGTAGGCACATCTGAGTTCAGGCAGAAGGCAGACTCAGAGGACAGCGCAGTACAACATAGTTTTTTGGTTTCTGTATATTATGTACATTAATCTTCTTACATGTGTATAGCTGTCAAGGATTTTGCCCATTCTGTAGGCTCTTTCAAACCTTTTTATTATTTATTTATTTATTATTTATTTTTATTGTATGTATATGAGTGTTTTGCTTGCATGTAAGTGCACCTGTGCATTCAATGCCTGTGGATGTCAGAGGAAGGCGTTGAATTCTCTTGGAACTGGAGTTACAGATGGTTGTTAGCTGCCATGTGGGTGCTGAGAACTGAACTTTGTTCTCTGCAAGAGCAGCCAGTGCTCTTAACCACTGAGCCATCTCTCCAGGCCCTGTACTCTGTCTATTAATTATTTCTTGTGAGGAAGAATTTTAATTTTATAAGGTCCCTTTTGTCAGTTATTGGCACTGTTTCCTAAGTGATTGGAGTCCTATTCAGAAAATCTTTAATTATGTCTTGAAGTGTTTTCCCTCTAATGGTTTCAGAGTTTCAGGTCTTACCTTATGGTCTTTGATCCATTTGGATTTGCTCTTTTTACAAGGCAAAGGATAGGAGTCTAAATTCATTCTTCTACTTGTACATATGGATATTCAGTTTGACTGACACTATTTATTGAAGACACTGTGTATATTTTTGGCATCTTTGTCAAAAGTCAGATGACTACAGTTGCATGGTCACAGATCTGAATCCTCTAGCCTATTCCATTGAGCTGTGTGTCTGTTTCTGTGTCAGTACCATGCTGTGATTGTTACTATGGTTCTGTAGAATAACTTGAAATCTGGTTGGAGATATTGCTAATATTATTCTTTTTTTCCTCAGGAGTGCTTTGGCTATCCATCCATGGAGCTTAATGCTCCCATATGAATTTTAAGATATTTTTTCTATTTATGTAAAATGACATTGGAATTTTAATGGGGATTGCATTGAATCTGTAGATTGCTTTGGTAATGTAGATATGTCACAACATTAATTCTTCTGATCTATTAGATAGGGAGGACCTTCTATCTTCCAGTATCTTCAGTTTCTTTCTTCAGTGTTGCAAACTTTTCATCGTAGATATCTTTCACTTCCTTGATTAGGTTCATTCCTAGGTATTCTTTGAAACAAATGTGAATGGGATTGCTTTTCCTTTTTCCTTTTCTGCATTTTTGTGGTTGGTATACAGGAAGGCAACTGATTTTTGTATGTTATGAATCAAGAGTTTTCTGTTAGCATCTTTAGGGTTTCATTTGTGTATATATAGTATCATATCATCTACAAATAAGAAGACTTGGACTTTTTTTTTCTATTTGTATTGCTTTTATTTCCATCTATTACTGCTTCAGCTAAGACTTTAAACACTATATTGAGTAAGAGTGGAGAAAGTGAACAGTCTTGCCTAGTTCCTGATTTGACTAGAAATGCTTTGAGATTTTTCCCCAATCAATATAATGTTGGCTCTAGGTTTGTTGAGCTACGTTGCTTCTAATTTCATGGGCAATTTTCTGTCTCTGAGACAATTTTGTAATATATTACATTTATGTATTTGCGTATGTTAAATCATTCTTACGTCTCTGTAATGAGTTCAGTTTTATCATGGTGAATGTTCTTTTTGTTGTTTTCTTGAATTTGCCTTGAAATATTTTATCAAGAATTTTTTGTATATGTTTATCCTGGAGTTCAGTCTATAATTATTTTTGTTTTGTCTTTATCTGGTTTTGTTATCAGGGTAATACTGGCTTCATTAAAAGAGCTTGGTAGCATTCCTGCTTTTCTTATTTTATGGAGTCATTTGAGAAGCATTGGTAATAGTTATTTAAAAACTGGCAGAATTCAGCAGTGAATACATTTGGGTTTAGACTTTTGTAGTTAGGATTCTTTTTTATTAACACTTCAATCTCCTTATTAGTTATAGGTCTGTTTGAAAGGTTTATCTTGACTTACTTTGGCATATCCATCTTCAAATTCATTCATTTATTTTAGATTTTACAATTTAGTTGGCTATATATTTATTTTTTTTACATTTGTGTGTGTGTGTGTGTGTGTGTGTGTGTGTGTGCATGCACATGTGGCATGCATGGGGAGGTCAGAGGGCAACTTGAGGAGGTTGGTTCTCTCTTTCCAACATGTGGATTCTGGACATTGAATTCAGATCATTAGTGTTGGCATCAAATGCCTTTAGTCACTGAGTTATTTTGCCAACTGAAGAATATGTTTTTAAGATATGTGCTAATGGTTTTCTGGACCTCACAGTTATCTACTGCAAAGTCTCCCTTTTCACCTCTAACTTTATTAATTTATATTTCCCCGTTCATGTACTCTCTCTTTTGACTAGCTTGGCTTAGGGTTTGCTGATCTTACTTAGTTTCTCAAAGAAATAGCTATTTTCTTCATTGAGTCTTTATATTTTTACTTTAAATTTCCATTTCATTAATTTTTTTCCCAATTTTTATTATTGGTTTTCTTCTACTGATTTTGGGTTTGTCTTGTTCTTATTTTTCCATTGCCTTGGCATGCACCATTAGGTTATTTATTTGAGATCTCTTTGACTTTAAAAAGTATTTTGTCTATTATTTTTATTTTATGTGTATGAGTGTATTGCCTGCATGTATGTGAGTGCACCCATGTCATACAATGCTGTGGAGGTCAGAAGACGATTTTGGATTCCCCTGGAACTGGAGTTAAGGATGGTTAGTAGCTGGGAATCAAATCCAGGTCCTCTGCAAGAGCAGTCAGTTGCTCTTAACTGCTGAGCCATCTTTCCAGCCTCTAGATCTCTCTGACTTTTTAATGTATGCACATGAATCCATAAACTTCCTTTGTAAGACTGCTTTTATTGCATCCCATAGGTTTTGGTTGCTGTGTATTAATTTTAATTTAATTCTAGAAATGTTTTTATTTTCCTCTTAATTTTTTTTGTGACTAGTTCATCACCCAGTAATATTGTATTTTTTTGGTCTCCATGAGTTTGTGTATGTTTTGTAGCTTCTCTTGCTTTTGACTTATAGTCTTATTCTATTGTGTTAAGATTGGATACAAAGAGCCAGGTGTGGTGGTGCACGCCTTTGGTCCCAACACTTGGAAGTCAGAAGCAGGCAGATCTCTGTGAGATTGAGACCAGCCTGGGCTACATAGTGAGTTCCAAGCCAGCTGGGGATACAGGGAAACTCTGTCACACACACAGAAAAGAATATCACAAAAAAGAAAACAACGAAAAAAACAATTGAAAAGCAAAAAGAATACAAGGACTTATTTAAGTTTTTCTGTATTTTTTAAAGGGTTGTTTATGTTCTATTATCTGATTTATTTTAGAGAAATTTTCATGGGCTGTTGAAAATAATGTGTTTTCTATAGTGTTTGAATGGAAGGTTCTAGGGATGTATGCTTGGCCCACTTGATCTATGATAACATTAATTCCAATGTTTCTCTATTTTCTGTTGGGATGACTTGAGCATTGGTGAAAGTGGGGTATTGAAGTCATTCAATATTAATGTATTGGGGTGAGTCTGTATATTTACATATAGTAGTATTTGTTTTATGAAATTACCCATGCTTCTGGTGCATATTTGTTCATAATTATAATGCTCTCTAGTGGAATTGTTTTATTTTTAAATTTTTTTCATACATGAGTACTATTTTTATATAATTTCCCCCACCTCCTCTCTGCCTTTAAACTTTCTCAGTTCCCCCATCTCAAATTCATGACCTTTTCTTTATTATTGTTATATATGTAATATATATGTATATAAAAATTTACCTATTATCTATCTATCAGCTATCATCTATCATCTGTCGATCTACCTTCATCTATCATCTATCTATCATCTATCTATCTATATCTATCTATCTATATCTATCATCTATCTAAAATAAAAAAGAATGATGGTATTTGACATTTAGAAGAAACGTTTTGACAAGTGTATATGATGAGTTAATGGTACATGTTCCATAAAGTCAGCAGAGTGAGGCTGTGGAAAGGTAGGTCTCAGGAAATGGTGCTCACTGCTACACCCTCGTGTTGTTATCTTCTATTGATCTATCTTCATCTATCATCTATCTATCTATCATCTATCTATCTATCTATCTATCTATCTATCATCTATCTATCTCCATCATCTATCTTTCATCTATCTATCTATCTGTCTATCATCTATCATCTATCATCTATTATCATTTATCTATCATCTATCTGTCTAAAACCTACTGAGTCATTTAGTGTTGCTCATTTGTGCATGTTTTTAGGGCTGACCACTTGAGACTGGATATCAAATCAGGGAGCTTGTCCCTGGAGAAAAATGATACTCCCTCTCTTAGTAGCTGTTGTTTGCTGGTAGCTCTTCATCTAGAGGCAGGACCTTGTGAAATTTCCCCCATCCACATTGACATGTTAAATGGCACTTTCATAATGTAGGTGTTATTTAGGTAACCATATTGTGGAGATTTTATGGGTGCAGCTTCCCTGTCATGTCTAGAAGAGACTAGGTAGCCCCAGTCATCATGGTCCTTTGGATACTGCAATCTTTCCACCCCTCTTCTATGATTTCCTAAGCTTGAGGCATAGGAGTTGCATTGTAGATGTATCAGTTGGAACTGGGCACTGCATGGTCACTATTGTCTGTATTTTGATTACTTGTGGATCAATGTAATAGTCTCCATCTGTTGCAAAAAGAAACTTCTTTGATCAGTGCTGAGAACTGCTAATCAGTACAGGTGAGCTTTATCTCCTCTAACTCATTTTGGTTTAAGGTCTAATTTGCCAGATTATTGGTGCAATGATGATTGCTGCTTCCTAGTTCCATTTGCTTAGAATATCTGTTTCCATTCTTTCACTCTAAGGTGTGTCTGTCTTTTATGGTGAAGTGTGCTTCCTTGATACACAAATAAATGGATGCTGTTTTTAAACTTAACATACGTGTCTTTATTTTTTGATTAGAGAGTTGATACCAATAATATTCAGAACTGTGGACTGATGAGGTGGCTCAGTGAGTAAAAGTGCTTGCTGTACAAAGGTGTCAACCTGAGTGTGTCCCAGAAACCAACAGTAGAAAGTGAGAACTGACTCTCAAAAGTTGTCCTCTGACCTCTACATGCGTACCTTAGCACATGCATGTCTACATTTGCACACAGCCACATCACACATACACAATAATAAGGGTAAAATACATTAAAATAGGCATAATTACTATTTAAAAGCCTACATTAACATCTGCCACTTTACTGATTCTATAGGGCTTGAGGCTTTTCCATTTATTATTTACTTAACTGCTGTTCTAGCATGGCTATTAGTTCCTATAGCCCCATGAATATCTTTATCCTTTTCTTGAATTCAAAAGATTGCGCCAAGTATTTTCTGTTGAGCTGACTTTAGTGCTCGTGAATTCCTTTAGCATGTTTCATTCATGGAAAACTTCTTTTACTTTAAATTATGACAGATATTTTAGCTCGGTATAGCAATCTGGATTAACAGTTGTTTTTTTTCAGTACTTGAAGTACATAATTTCAAGCACTTCTGGATTTTCAAGTTTCTGTTGAGAAATCTGCTATTATTCTGATGGGCCTGCCTTTGTAAAAGATTTGATTCTTGTAGCTTTCTATATACTTTCTTTGTTTTGTATATTTATTGTTTTAAGTATATCATGACATGTACAGATTCTTCTATGGTCTTGTATGTTTGGTATTCTAAATGCCTCTTAATATCTTGATGGGCCTCTCTTTTCCTAGATCTGAAAAATTTTCCGATATGATTTTATTGGAAATAGTTTTTATGCTTTTAGCATGAAATATTATCCTTCAACTTCCATTATTTGTAGATTTGATCTTTTTGTAGGGTTCAAAAGGTCTATTATAGCACCTTCCATTCATATGCTTTTATCAATTTATCTTTGGCATTGTTTGAATGCTCTAATTCATCTACCTTGTCTGCAAGCCTTGATATTCTGTTCTCTTTGTGAACCATTCTACTGGGGAGGCTTTTCCTGGGGCTTTCAGAAGATTTTATTTATCTTTATTTTACATATTTTGCCTGCATGTTTATAAGTGCACCACCTGTGTGCAATGTCTGTGGAAGCTAGAAGAGGGCATCAGATCCCTGGAACTGGAGTTAAAGACAGTTTTCAGCCCTCATGTGGGTGCTCGGAACTGAAGCAGGGTCCTCTGCAAGAGCAGCCAGTGCTCTTAACACCTGAGCCATCTCTCTAGCCCCTCCATGGGACTTCTTATTTGACTTTTTGAACTTTTCCTTTCCAATTTGTCGGGTTTTTTTCAGTATTTGTCTCATTATTGAATTTTATGTTTGTATCCTGAACTGACTTCCTTATTTAATGTGTTTCCTTGGAATTAATTCAGGATTTTTTTTGGGGGAGTTCTTATTTGATTTGAAAATACCTACAGTCATTGTTTCAGATTGTTTGGATTTTAATTGGGTGCACTCACATTAGAGGCCATTACTGTGGGATTGGTAATTTTCAGATGATTCATGTTGCCTAGGCTGTTTCCCGTTGTAGCTAAAATTCCTTCTGGGAGGTGAGAACAATGTCCAGCCCACTTCTTCCTTGCTCTTTCCAACAAACCTGCGTCTGATCTCACCAAACTGCAGTCTGGGAAACCAGTGAGTTTATTGGGCATACTTACAGAGCAGTGGGTGAGGGTTTACTTGGAGGAATGTGGGAACTCACCTCCTAAGGTTGCACTGAAAAGTCTTCATCCAAGCATGAATGATGACTTCCCACAGCTGTACAAAATGGTGAGAGAGCCTCCTCTCAGCTTCTGGATTTTATATGTCCTTAGCCCCTCTCCCTTGTACAACTAGGGCCGACTGGTTAATTGGGAGGTGTAGCTGACTCTCACTGCCCCTCTTTTCTTACTCAGAATAACAGTCAGCAAGCTTAGCTGTGGTGAGCCTTAGCAAGCAAGTGCAACCAAGCTTGGGAAGATGGCATCTGTCCATGGTCTGCCTATCAGAGGACAGTCTCATGCAACACCCGTGGTTTTGTTGTTGTCGTTATGGCTTGTACATCTGGGGTTAAGTCACTGGTTGGATTTTAAAAAATAACCCTTATTCTTTCAGTGACTGTGTTTGTAAAGTTCAATAGGAACTACCAAATAAAACTACATAATAAAACCGGTCAGCTTTGAACCTTGTGAAGTTTGCTGCATCTCCCTCAGCTGCCCTGCGTTGCTGCCATGTGCTTCTACTATCCCCAGGACATTTTCTCTCACTTGCTAATCATTTTAGCGCCAGTTATTTTTAATAATTCTTTACAAATTCTTATTCCCATGGATAGCTTTTTCAGTTCTCTAGCCTCCCATACAGATTTTTATAAACTATTAGCCGGAGGATATTATTCTTTTGGAAAAAAAAACTCAAATGAATTACTTTCTTTAGGGTCTGAACGTGAGTACCCCACAAGTCATAGAAAAGGCTCTGACTTTTGCTGTGATTATTCAACTGGTATCACAGACCCTCATCCTATTTTTTTTTTTGTATTCAGTATAAACACACCCATTTTGCCCATTCTGCCTGGAATTCACATTCTTTATATATATTCAGGTTCCTCAGTTCACTTAGATCTTAAATCAGGAGGTACTTTCAGACTGATGGTTTTTATGACAATCTTAACTGAGATGTAAATAGACTGTTGAAATTTCACATCTAAATTCTTCCTTGTTTTCCCTGTTTAGCATTCATAACTTGGTAATATAACATTTATTTCATTTTCTTATTCATTAGTTGCTCTTCCCATTAAAATGCAACCTTCATTGAAGGTTTTGCCTGGTTTGTGTTCTTTGTGACTGGGGAAGTACTTGTTAACTTAATAGTTAATTAATATTTAAGTGCCAATGACCATTAACTGGTAACAACTTTGCCTATTATATCTACTATGGATCTATTCATTCAATATCCAGTGAAAATTGAAAATAAAAGCCCCTCCAAGTAGAATGGAGTGGACTTCCTTGATCAACAACATTACGTACACACCCACACCTCTCTCTTCCATTTATTCTCAGGGTAGAACCAAGCTGAGGCGTAGCTTACTCCAGACACAGGTGGTCATAAACTCAGCTTTACCATATTTAATCCTGGTCAATGACAACATATTTTGGCACCATAGAGTGAGCAAGTGCCACTGCCTATGCACTGTTGTCAAGGTTGAGAAACATAGTTTGGGTTTTGTAACATTTCCTTAGTAAGCATCATGCTGCTGTGTCAGCCTCTTCATCTTCAGTTACCTTCCCACAGGGCCTTCATGGAAACCGACTTTGGCAGAAAACAGCTTGTTATCAATGTAAACTCAGCATAATTAGACTAAAGATATAAACTTACACCTTAAGAAAGCTTGTCTGGGAGGTCTTAGGTACCAATCTTGAGTAAAGTTGCATTTTTTAAAAGTGGAAATCAGGAAGTCTGACTCACTGCCGAGGCAGGAAGAAGATGCAAAGGGAATATCTGTGGCCTTAGAACTTTTAGAATGGAGCCAAAGATACTTCTTGATGTCCCTGAAACATTTCTAATCCTCGTTAGGAGAGCAGAGGACAATGAGTGCACAGATCAGTATTTATGATCCCTGTTTCTAAACCGTGATACCTAAATGCCAGTCAGGCGAAAGACACAGGTACTGTCGAAACAACCGTGGAAAAAAACACAGTTGCAGGAAACAAGAGAAAGGATTAAGACAACCAGTCATTTATATTGGTTGGTAAATTTAATTTCTTTTATAAGCACAGTTTTAAGAGATTCAGGCATTGTTGCTTTAGCCCAGCTCTGAACTCTATAAAGATGTCTGATCTCCTTTAGACCTTTCTGATAGTTTTGATAAAAGTAGGAAGCAGAGCAGAAAGAAACACGGTCACGGGAGAGGAGACTGTGTGTGTGTGTGTGTGTGTGTGTACGTGTGTGTGTATGTGTGTGTGCACGTGTGTGTGCATGTGTGTGCGTGCGTGTGTGTGTGTATGTGTGTGTGTATGTGTGTGTGCATGTGTGTGCGTGCGTGTGTGTGCGTGTGTGTGTGTGTATGTGTGTGTGTACGTGTGTGTGTATGTGTGTGTGTGTGTTGGAGGTGATCTGGAATTTTTACTTTCGAGTCTGAGTTATTGATCTCTGTGACTTGTGTAGAGAAGGTGGAGTCGTGAGAGCACACGTAGAACATCACAGAGCATTGTTTTGTCCCGTGAAAATGTTCTGGCTATCTTTGGCAATTATAAGCAATTACTGTAGATTTATTTTGGTCACTCAGCTTGCTCTTTGAAGGTTCAGAGAAGAAACAACCTGCTTGTTATATTTCTTGTTGTTTGAAATCTTAGTTCTATGACTGATTTACATACCTTTCCTTTTAAGTGATATAAAATACAACTAATATCCCTAAGAAGCTACTGAATGAAAGCTTTGAAAAGTTTCTCAGAATTATGTGAAGAACAGTTTTATAATGAAATTGATTTTTATAATTGACAAGTATATTTACATTATTTTAAATAAGGTATGTTCTAGCACCTTGACAGAATTTTACCTGACACTATATACATATGACATTTTTGAAGAAATTGAAAAAAACAACATCATCATCAGCTTACCTATGAAAGCCATCAATTGTCATTTGAAATTAATGTGATTAAATATATTACAATATGTGAACATAGACTGCTTCCTTGACTTAATGGTTTATCACTTGGATAGCATATAATAGCATAAAATTATTTACTTATAGTGCATGAGATATGTCTAATATGATATGAATAGTTTTTAAATGGAATAGTCACAGTTGAGAATTAAGACTTGATCTAGGCAAATCATAATTTCATTACATTTTAAAATTTGTATGTTGTGTACAGTGTGTATAGTGTGTATGTGGAGGTCGGAGGACAACTTTCAGGTTTTAGTTCTCTTTCTACTTTGTGGGTCCTGGGACTCATACTCCACATGGTTGAGAATCTCTGTAGCTTAATTAGGAACATAAAATCCATAAATCAATGCCCATGAGTTGACAGGAACATATATACAAACTATATTACAGAAATGATGTACCTCAAGTTCTAAGAAGCTTATTTCAAGAAGTGATCCACAGATAAAGGAAAATATAGTAATCACATTTCCTCTATGTGTAGCCAGTCCTTAGAGTACACCATTTGGATGCAAAGATAGTCACACATTTATCTGTCTGAATTATTGACCTTTTTTCATGGACAAGTGACAGAAAACCTAACTCAAGCTGACTTTTAAGAAGAAAAGTACAAACTTTAGATAGGCCGACTAGACCACAGTGGATGAACCTGCACTGCATGATGTCCGGGGACACTCACTTGACTTAGTAGGCCTTAACACAAATGGCAGAATGCATGAAATCCTGTCGGGGGCTATGGGAGGTGTCAATGGGGAAGGGGGATAAAGATGACTAAAACGTTCTGTATGAAATGCACAAAAATTCAACAAAATTTTACACGCAAAAAAAGAAGAGTACAAACCCACCTCTGAAAATAGGTGTTGACCTAACCCTCAAATTTAAAACAAAGAAAAGCATTGGATTAAAGTACACTTTGTTTTGAAGAAAGGCCAAAATAAAGATGGAAGAACTAATATGAGATTCTTTTGATAAAGCTGAAGCTCAAAGACTTTCTCAGAGCAAAGCAGATCCAGAATTACATCTTCCTTTGATGTCTACACCCAGGGAACTAACAAGCAATTTGTTTTTGTTGAGTAGAGCTAGAAGGTACAAGGCACAGTCAATATACTGGCTAGCCCTCAAGTGAATTTATTATCTTAAAGTTGCATTATTTTGGTGGTCCAAGAAATAAGCTTTTGCAGAAGCAAATCCAAATCTTATATGGCTATAATTCTTCCTAGCTTCTGAAAAAATATGAAATATTACCACATTAAATGTTAAACTTTCAAAAAGGAAGAAAAATAGGGAAGCAACTAAGTAGAGGGTTAAATAAGGAACCACAATAATTTTGATTTTCACTTATAGCTAACTTTAAGACAAAGATTTGAAATCCTATAGCTTTTTAGAAATTGCAGATGACACTGATTAGGAAGTGGAGACGTGATACTAGGAAGAGAACTGATCAAGTCAGAAGTAAGCACCAGGAATTTAATAATCTCACAAGGAATTTATGGAAAGTGGTGTGACGGTAGATAGAAGAAGGAGGATTTAAGACTAAAGCCATAACCAGTGTAGCCAATAGAATCATAGCAGAAAGCTCCCCAAACCTAGAGGAAAAGATGAGCTTCCAGACCTAGGACGATATTGGACAGCAAATGGGCAGGACCAGAAACAACAGCAACAACTTCCTCATACCATATTATAGTTAAACAATAAATATAGAGAACAAAGAAAAATGTTGAAAGCTGTGAGAGAAGCTCTAAGCCACATCAAAGAGGGACCCCCATCAGAATGACATTTCTCAATAGAAACCCTAAAATGCAAGTACATAGGATAATATATACAAGTGCTAAAAGACAATAATTGCCAAATCAGATTACTGTATCCAGTAACATTATTGGTCATAACTTAAGAAGAATGTCCCATGATAAAAAGAAGTTGAAGGATTTCATAACCCTAAACCAGCACTACAGCCTGAAGGAAGCCATCAGACTGCAGAAAAAAATGAATACACCCAGAAAGCTGCAGGAAAGAATAAATCGCACTAGAAGAATTTTAAGGAAAAGGAATAGAAAGACATTGATTAGTACAAAATCATCAAAATGGCAGGAATTAACATATACCTTTTAATTATAAGTGAATATCAATGGAAAATTTTCCCAATCAAAAGATACAGTTTAGCAGATTAGATTTTAAAATAGGACTCATCCATTTGTTGCCTCCAAGAAATACACACAAACATACATTTGTATATTACCAAAATAGACAAATGCAATGTTATTGTGAAAGGATAGAAAAAATTACTCCAAGCAAATTGAACTAGAATGCAAGTGTCTGTTCTCATCTCTGAAAATAGACTTTGAGCCAAAATGAATCACAATTGAAAAAGTGGGTCACTATCACACTGATTAAGGCAACAGTTCATCAAGAGGAAACCACAATTCTAAGCATGTATACCCTGAACACTAGTGTGCCTGATTTAATAAAACAAATACTACTGGATGTAAAAACACAGCTGATTATCAACATAATTGTTGGTGATTTCAATTTCCTATTCTCACCAATAGACAGGTCATCATAACAAATTATGAGCAGAAACTTCTCAGTTAAATGGTATTATGGAGGAAATTGACCTTACAGATATCTACTAAACATTCCAGCCAAACACTCTAGAATACACATTCTTATTAGCCAGTGGAAATTTCTGTAGCATAGATCAGATAATCAAACACAAAGTAACACTATCACTTTATTAAGAAGAAAATAAAATTCCTTAGAAGTAAATGAAAATGAAAACCCTGCAAGCTCAGCCCTGTCTGCTAACAATGAACACAGTCTTCAGGAGTTCATGGCTGTATGTGCTTAAATTAAAAAGTGGAGGTGACCTTAAATCCTTAGACAGATGTTGATTATCCCTAAGATAAAAGTGCCGCTACTGCACCAATAGAGATAATTTACTTGGCTGTTCATTGTTGCAGTCCCTAGGCTTTACAGCTGAGTAGGATCATTGATTGTTTTTCTACCTTGGCAGCTTGCGTAGCACCGTCTAATACTGTGAGAGTTGGTCTTCAGGGAGGAGGATTCCAGGTCAGTTCCAGCTCAATTGTTCTAAGTCCTGTGTCTTAAGTATGTTGTGTCTTCAGCAACAGGGTCTTAACCTCAAGTTCTGGGTGGCAACCAAAAGCTGTGGCAATAGCCTATATTATTTTTGGTGTCTCCTGGATTACCCTGACCAATAACTCAAAGGGAAGTTTCCTTTTCTTGGCTCTGTGATTTCTGTTGTATAGCCTTCAGCTATGCAAATGTGTATATATAACATGCCTACTTTTCTGTAGAATATAAAATAATGCATTCCTCTAAAGCCCACTCAATAGGAGAGAATGCATACATAGTACGGTAAACATAACCTAAAACTCAAGGAACACAGTGAAAGAGGGAACGGAAAGATCGTAAGAGCCAGAGGAATAAGATGCCTGCTGCTAGATATGTAATGTATTCTAGATGTGACAGGGAAGCTGCACCCACGAAATCTCCACCTTGTGGTAGGCTAACAGGATCTGCATAATGATAAAAACCAGTTGATACACCAGTGGGAATGGAGAAAGTTTCACAGGGTCTCACCTGTATATGGGCTACAAGAAATGAACGGATCCTGAGGATCGGTT
The DNA here is from genome assembly GCF_000622305.1 of Nannospalax galili. Taxonomy (NCBI): domain Eukaryota; kingdom Metazoa; phylum Chordata; class Mammalia; order Rodentia; family Spalacidae; genus Nannospalax; species Nannospalax galili. Next base: position 1,513,689 of record NW_008330576.1, read on the forward strand.
TTCTCCAAGGACTAGCTCCATGATAGGTTTTCTAATCCCAAGTGGCCAAGTGGTCATCCTTTAACATATGTACACATGAGTATCACTACATGGAATCAGTGTATTATATATGTATATTTATAAATGTATGTATGTGCAACAATAATAAAGAAAAGGTCAAGATGTTGAGAGGGATGGAGGTGACATGGGAGGAGTTGGATGGGGGCTGGGAGGGGTGAAAATGATGCAAATAAAATGTTCCTGTATGAAACATACGTATATATTTCTCTCTCTCCATATAGGGGAGCGAGGGAGAGAGGGAGAGAGAGAGATTGAGATTGAGAGAGAAGAGCAAAAAAATCCCTCCAAAACAGTAAGGGCATGCACCTCTTTTGCAGAAGCCCCAAGTTCAGGTCCCAGCATCTATGTCTGGTGTCTCACAGCCTCCTGTAATTCCAGCACCAGGGGGTTCAACACCCTCTTCTGGCATCAACTTCACTCGTGTGTGTGTGTGTGTGTGTGTGTGTGTGTGTGTGTGTGTATTCCACAAAGACACACACACACATACACACACATACACATAATTAAAAATAAAAAGAAATTTTAAGCAAAAGAAATATTAAAACAGAAATCTTATATAAATAGCTTAATGATGCATGTCACTGCAATGAAGAAACAAGAATAAGCCAAACTCAGGGCTGAAGAGATGGCTTAGTGGTTAAGAGCACTGGCTGCTGCTTTTTCAGAGGAACTGACTTCTGTTCCCAGCACCCAAATGGTGGCTAACAACTGTCTATAACTCCAGTGCCAGGTCCGGGATTTCTGGTCAGGGATTCTGACCTCCATGAACATTGTATGACACAGGTGTACTTACATACATGCAGGCAATACACTCATACACATAAAATAAAAATAATAAAATATTTTAAATAAAATAGAGTAAGACAAACTCAAAAGTCAGTAGAAGGAAAGAAATAATCAAGATCAGAATAGAAATTAAATGGAAAAAACCCTACAAAAATATATATAGCGCCAATGAAACCTAGAGTTGGTTGTTTGAAAGGATAAACAATTTTAACAAATCCTTAGTCAAACTAAGGAAAATAAACAAAATACCCCATGTCAACAATAGAGATGAATAGGGAGACATTACAGTAACTACCAATGAAAATCAGAAAATCATTAGGAAATACCTTAAAAACTTATATTCTACCAAATTGGAAAATTTAAAAAGAATGAATGAATTTCTAGAACTAGATCACCTACCAAAATTAAATTTAGAAGAGATAAACATCAAACTGATCCATAGTATAAAGATTGAAGTAATACTAAAAACTCTTAAATAAAATAATTGAAATCCAGATGTATTCACTGTTGAATTCTACCAGATCTTTGAAGAATAACTAACATCAGTGTATCTCAGAATATTCTATAAAATAAAACGGAAAGGAACACTGTGAAACTCCTTTTACAACTTTGGTATACGCTGACATTAAAGCCAAATAAAGACACAACAAAAGGAAATTATAGACTAATGTTTCTGATGAACATAGACACAAAACTTCTTAATAAAATTCTGCTAAGTAGAATATAAAAAATGATCATTCACCATGATCAAATTGGCTTTATTCCAGAGATGCAGGGATGGTTCAGCATAACAAGTCAATAAATGTAATATAGCCCATAATTAGACTCAAGGGCAGAAACGAAATAATTATCTCAACACAAAAGGAAATAAAAATCCTCTTGACAAAAACTAACATCCCTTTAAGGTAAAATCCTTGACGATATTAGGAATAGAAGGAATATTTCTCAACATAATAAAAGCAGAAGTCGTAGTGTCCTTATTTATATATGATATGATTCTATGTGTAAGAGATACCGGAGAGTATGTCATAAAGCTCAATGAGGGAATACACAGAAACTCCATATACCAATAGCAAAAGTACTGAGAAAGGAATCAGAAAAATAATACCATTCATAATTGCCTCAAAACAAAAACAAAAATAGCCTTCCAAATAAAAGCTAATCAAGGGAAAGCTCTACAAGGAAGACTTTAAGCCCCCGAAGAGAGCTCTCCCAGACCTATAAGGATGCTCCTTTCCCTACGTGCTGCCATCTCAGCTCTCAGACCTTCTTGGGTTGCTAGGATCCTTGTACCCAACACCTATGAGTTCACCCAGCCCAGCTTATCAGCCAACCTGTCCACCTAGCAACCAGCAGACCACGTTGCTGTTCCACTATGTTGAGGAGACAACTCTGGAAACTCAACTCAAAAGTTGCACCTAAGCCTAGCTTAACTGAGACTAATTCTCACACTTTTTGCACTCCATTTGCACACCAACAAGAAGTGACCCCAAACTGAACAGCAAGCAGTGCTCAGCTGAGCCAGAATCTGACAACTTGGGGAAATGAGCATCCCTTTCAGAGAGTTCCCCGAGGATGGTGAACTAGCTGATGCACGAGAAGGTTATTTCAAAGTAACAATTATAAATGTGTTCAAGGAACTCAAAGAGGACATAAAGACTGAATGAAGACTGCGAAAACAAAGTTGAATGAAAAAGCTAAAACAATTCAAAATATGAAATTAGAATCAATAAAGAGAATCTCTAAAGAAACGCAAAACAATAAAACTTGAAATGAAAAACTCAGGATATCAAACAAAAAGCTTAGAGGGAAAGCAAAAACGAGGTGGAGGAAATGGAACAGAGATTATCAGGTGGTTAAGACAAGCTTGGGGAAATGGATCATTCAATCAAAGAAAATTTCAAATTTAATCCAGGAATAGAATGCAAAGCTTCTGGGGAACTGTATAAAGACTGAACCTTTGAATCAGATAAAAAAGAGGAGGAGAAACCCAGGTCAAAGGCATTTTATTATGATTTTAATAAAATTATAGAAGGAAAATTCCTAAATCTAGAGAAAGAGGTACCTATCTAGGTACAAGAGGCATACAGAATACCGAGTAGATAGGACCATAAAAGAAACTCCATGCCATGAAAGTCAAAACACTAAGCACACAGAACAATGAAAAGATATTGAAAACTGTGAGAGAGAAAGATCACATCACACATAAAGGCGGGTCCAGCAAAGTAACAGGTGACTTTATGAGTTCATATGAGTAACTAACTGACCAGCTGTCTGGGAAATTCTGTTTCCTTGTGGTCATTCACCTCGTCTGGCTCTTACAATGTTTCTGTTCCCTCTTTTGCAATGATTCCTGTCCTAGTTTGTTCTTCATTGCTGTGACAAAACACTCTGACCAATACCAACACGGGGAGAAAAGGGTTTATTTAGCTTACATTTCCTGGGTCACAGTTCATCCATGAGCCCAAGGTAGGAACTCAGGGCAGGAACCTGGAGGCAGGAGCTGGAGCACAGGCCATGGAGGAATGCTGGTTACTGGCTTGCTCCCCTGGCCCTTGCTCAGCCTCCTTTTTAATGCAACACAGGCCCACCTGCCCAGGGGTGGCACCACTCATAGTGTGCTGGGCCCTCCCACATCATTCATCAAGAAGATGCCCCTCAGATATGGCCACAGGCCAGAACAATAGAGGCAATTCCCCAACTGGGGCTCCCTCAACCCAGGTGTGTCAAGTTGACACTAAAGCTATCCAGCACAATCCCTGAGCCTTGGGAGGCAGAAATTTGATATAGGTGTCCTATTCAGGGATAAGCACTCTGCAGCCTCTTGTTCTCTGCATGTTGGCTAGTTTTGGTTCTCTGTGTTAATCATCATCTTCTGTATAAAGAAGTTGCTCTGCTGAGAGTTGAAAGAAGCATTAATCTATGGGTATAACAATGTCATTAGAAATCAGCTTAATATTATATCTATTTATCAGAATAGTTGTATTAGGTTTTCTCCCATGGCCTGAGGGCTATCTACCCTCCAGTTTCTAGGCCTGATATCAATGTCAGGTTTGGACTTCATCCTCTGAAGCAGACCTTAAATACAATTAGAAAGTAGTTGGGTACTCCTATAATATTAGTGCTACTAATGCATGGGTGGGTATAGAGGCCTTTAGAAAAAGCCATATGGAAACCTACTACTATAGACGTGACTTAAAGTTTATACACACACATTATATAAAGAGACTAAAGAGAGATGCCTTAGAACAGGGGGACATTGCCCATTTATACACTATAGGCTTGCATAGTGAAAGCCCAGTATCAGGACATGACTTCCTCCTTTGAAGCTGTTGAACAGGGGTTCCCATAGATTCTAAAAGAACACTAGCCATTGCCTCTGCTTGCTCTTGGTTTTCCACAAGAACTTTACAGTAAGACCCTATTGCTGAAGACCCTACATACATGAACTGTAAAACAAGGAAGAAGAAATTAACCTAGGCTGACTTCCAAGCCGTATCTCTACTGTCTAGCTTCCATAAGTGTAGGAAGGTGCTATACAAGCTAACTGAAGACAAACTATCATGACCCTTACCCAGTTGTGAATCCTACGAGCTACAACAGCAGCTGACTTAAATGGAGACTATGAAAGTAAGAAGGGCTTGTACTATGGTCCTACAAGTCATGAAAGAACACAGATTTCAGCCCAGGGTGCTATTCTCAGCAAAACTGTTATAATGGAAGTTTAAAGACAAAACTGTGTGGGGGAAAAAAAAAGATTTAAGGAATTTATGTCCACTATATTAGTCACTTTTCTGTTGCTGTGATAGGAACACTGACCCAAGCAATTTATAGAAGGAAGAGTTTATTGGAGCTTACAGTTCCAGAGGAATTATAGCCTGTCATGGCAGGGAGGCATGGTGGCTGGAGGTGGCTGGAGCAGGAGCAGCAGAAGCTAAGCTCTCACATCATCACGTAGGTTCAGGAAGCAAGAGAGCAAAGCTGGAGATCTGGCAAGGCTTAAGAACTCTCTAAGCCTACCCCCAGTGATGTGCTTCCTCCAGGATAGCCACACCTTCTAAAACCTCCCCAAACAGCGCCATGATCTGGGGACAAAACGTCCAAACACTTGGAGCCTATGGGGGACATTTTCATTCAAACTGCCACATCCACTAAACAAGCTCTATAGAGAATACTTGATGGAACACTTCAGTCTGAAGAGAAGATTAAGCACTCATATGAGGGCACAAAGAATAAATAAATTATCCCAGTCAACCAAAAGAGGTCTTATAAACAGCATTACAACATTACCATTAACATAAATTAATAAACATTGGCATTAATACCTCTCAATGTTAATGGTCTCAACTTCCTAGTAAAAAGAACAGACTAACTGAAAGGATTGGAAAACCGGATCTATCAAATAGCTGCCTCCCAGAAACACACCTGCTTAAACAATGTTCAGCACTACCTTTGGATAAAAGGATGGAAAAACGTGTCCTGATTCAAGAGAACTAAGAAACTAGCAGGTTTAGCTATTCTAATATCTAACAAAATAGGCTTCCAATTAGGAATAAGAGAAAGGGAGGTCACTTAATATGAATCGAAGGAAAAATGCAGCAGGACTATAAGTCTAAATATATGTGCACCAGACACAGAGATACCCAGTTTCATAGAAGAAACATTATTATATCTAAAAGAATCACACATTAACTCCAACATGGTGGAGTGGGTGACATCACTACTCCATTGTCACCAAAAATCAAACAGTTCAACTAGATCAAAACTAAATATAGAATCCCTGAAGTTAAATGACACCATGAACAAAACAATTGCAGAACACTCCACCCAAACAACAAACAGTTCACTTTCTTCTCAGCAGCCCAGGGAACTTTCTCCAAAATCAGCCACTTATTAGGACACAAGACAAATCACAAATTTCTGGAAAATTTAAATATGCTGATCTATCTGAGCACAAAGAAATAAAGCTCAGATGTTCACAACAATAAAAATGGGAAAAGCACACAAACCTGTTGAAGCTAAACTACACAACACTGAATAAATTTGGAACAAGGGAGAAATCAATAAGGAAATTTAAAAGTTCCTAGAATTGATTGAAAATGAAAATACAACATATCAAATCCTATGAGACACAATGAAGGCTCTTCTAGGAGGAAAATTCATATTATTAAGTGCCTACACCAGAAAATTAAAAACATCTCACATAAATAAATTAATGATGTGCTTGAATGCCTTGGAAAACCAAAATCAAACATCTATAAAGCATAGGCAGGAAACAGTTAATAAAACCAAGGCTGAAATGAATTAAATAGAAACAAAGAAGATAATATGAAGAATCAATGAAATGAAAAGTTGATTCTTTGAAAAATTAACAAGATTGACAAACCTTAAGCCAAATTAATCAAAAGAAAGAGAAAGGATGCAAATCAATAAACTCAGAGATGAAAAGGGAAACATTACAGCAGACTCAGAGGACACACAAAAAACCTTAAGGACATACTTTAAAAATCTATATTCCACTACAGTAGAAAATATAAAGGAAAGGGATAAACATCTAGATATGCACAGCTTACCAAAATCAAAATGACATAAGTGACTTAAAGTCATAGCAACCAATGAGACAGATGTAGTAACTGGAAGTTTCTCAACTCAAAAAAGCCCAGGACAAGATGGATACAACATGGAAGTCTACCAAAGCTTCAATAAAGAAATAATACTAATAGTCTTCAAGTTATTCTGTAAAATAGATAAGGAAGGAACACTTCCAAATTCTTTCAGCGAAGCCAGTATTACTCTTAACACAAAAACTAGACAAAGACCCAAAAAAAAAAAGTAAATTATAGGCTAATGTCTCTGATAAGCATAGACACAAAATTTCTCAAAAACACAATTGCAAACTGATTGTGGGAATGCATCAAAAAGAGGGGTGTCCACAATGTTCAAGTTGGCATCATTCCTGAGAGTCAGGGTTGGTTCAACATATGTCAATCCATAAATATAATCCACCATACAAACAGACTTAAGGATAGAAGCCACACGATCATCTCATTAGTTGCAGAAAAGTCCTTTGACAAAATTCAACGCTCATTCATTATAAAAGTCATGGAGAATCTAGGGAGACAGGAGACATATCTCAAAATAATGAAGGTCATATACAACAACCTCACAGCCAACATCATACTAAGTAGAGAAAGACTTAAGACATTCCCCTTAAAATCAGGACATGGATATGACTCTCTCCATTCCTGTTCAATATACGACTTGAAGTTTTTTAGGTAGAGCAATAAGACAAATGAAGGAGATAAATGGAATACAAATCAGAGTGGAAGAAATCAAAGTATGGTTATTGGGAGATGATATGATTCTATACAAAAAGATCCTAAAGGCTTCCTGAGAAGACTAGAGCTGAGAAATACATTCAGCAAAGTAGCAGGATATGAACTTAACCTTTTCAAATTAGTAACCTTCCTGTGTACCAGCAACAAACATATGAAGAAAGAAATCAGGGAAGCAATCCTATTCACTATAGCCTCCGAAACCATAAAATATCTTGGAATAAATCTAACCAAGGAAGTGAAAGACTTATATAATAAAAATTTTCAGATATTCAAGAAAGAAACTGAAGAAAGTATCAAAAGATGGAAAGACCACCTGTGCTCATGGGTGGGTAGGATTAATACTGTGAAAATAGTCACCTTACCAAAAGCAATCTACAAATTCAATGTAATGCTCATTAAAATTCTAACACAGATCTTCACAGAAATTGAAAAAAATCAAATTTCACATGGAAAACGAACTAGGATAGCCAAAATAATTCTCAACAATAAAAGAATTGTTGATCTCAAATTATACTACAAATGTATAATAATAAAAACAGCATGGTACTGGTATTAAAAACAGACACATTGGTAAGTGGAAGAGAACTGAGGACTCAGGTTTAATCCACACATTTAAAGCCACCTTGTTTTTGTCACAGGAGCTACAAACACGCACTGGAGTAAAAACAGTGTGTTCAACAAATGGTGCTGGTCAAATTGGATACTTGCATGTAGAAGAATGAAACTAGAATCTTATCTCTCACCATATAAAAAACTCAACCCAAAATGGTTCAAAGACCTGAACATAAGACCTGATACTCTGAATCTAAGAGGAGCCAGTAGGGAATGCACTGGAACTTAAGGCACAGAAAAGGACCTTCTGATCAGGCTTTCATATTGCAGTCATTAAGGCCAACAATTGACAAATGGGATCTCACGATATTAAAAAGTTTCTGTACAGCAAAGTATACCATCATTTGAGTGGAGGCAAATTTCAGAATGGGAAAAATTCTTTACCATCCACACCTCTGAAGGTTAGTACCTAGAATGTCCAAAGAACTAAAAAAAAGCCCTACACAATAAAAAGCAAGCAATCCAATTAAAAATTGTGGCAAGGAGCTGAGCTCACTTCAGTAAAGATGAAACCTCAACGTCTGAGAACTTCTTAAACATGTTCAAAATTTGTAGTCATCGGGGAAATGCAAATTCAAACACTTTGAGATTTCATCACAGAATGGCTAAGACCCCAAAAACAACAATGATAAATGTAGGCAAAGATGTGCAATTAGGGGATCTCCTATCCACTACTGGTGGGAGTGAAAATTAGTGCAGCCACTATGGAAATCAGTGTGGAAATTGCTGAAAAAGTTCAAAACTGATCTACCATATGACCCAGCCATACCACTCCTGGATGTAAAACTAAAAGACTCTACCCTACTATAGAGATTACCTATTCGTCCATGTTCATTGTGCTCCTTTTCCCAATAGCCAGGAATTGGAAACAACCTATAGGTCCATCAACTGATGAATGGATAATGAAGGTGTGGTACATGTGCACAGTGAACTATTATTTTCTCTTAAAAATGAAATTTGCAAGTAAATGGATGGAACTGGAAGCATCCTGAGTGAGGTAACTCAGACCAAGAAAGACAGACATCACACATTCTCTCTCAGAGTTGGACACTAGCTTTGCAGTCTTAGATATGCAGACTTCAATGTGAAAATCCAGAGAAATCAGGAAACTAAGAAACAGCCATGGGAGGGGAGGAGGCTTCACATGTGGGAATGCAGAAATTGCAATGATGTAAGGGAGGAAAGGAATAACAGAGTAGGAAGGGTTAAATGGAGTGAGACTGGGAAGGCATGGCAGAGGTGGATTATGGGAAGGATATCTAATACTAAACACCTTTAGAAAAACTCATATGGAGACCTACCACTGTAGGAACATCTTAAAGTTTATACATATACAATATAAAAAAGATTAAAAGGAGTTACCTTATAACAGTGCGACATTACATCTTCTAAACACCATAGACTAGCAAAACAAAAGCTCAATTCCAGGAATGAACCCCCCCTATGAAGGTGTTGACCAGGAGCCCCATATGCCCTGAAACTTTACTTACCATGGCTCTGATCTTGGTTACCCACCAGAACTTCATGGTAAGACCCTATTGCTGAAGACAGTACATACATGAGCTATAGAAAAAACAAGGAGAAATCAAGCTGGTGCTGACCTCAAAGCCTCATCTCTTCTGGCTAGCTTTCATAGTGCTGGAAGGTGTTGTGCATGCAACCTGAGAGAAAACTAATCATCAACTTTACCCAGCTGTGAATTCTGCTAGCTATAACAGCAGCAACTTGCTTGGCAAGATATTTCTACTTGTGCAATAGTGCACAAATATTATAGGGGTAACCAACCACTTTCTAATTGGATTTAACATCTGCTAAATAAGAACCTGACATTAACAGAAGGCCTGTGGTTAGACAGGTCACAGGCCATAGTGGAAATCCTAATACGATTATTTTGCTGAATACATATATATATATATATATGTATATAGTATGAAATTGACTCCTAATGACATATTGCTATATCCATAGGAGAATGTACCTCTCAACTCTCAGCAGAGAAGCTTCCTTATGCAGCAAGCAGATGGTGATTAATCCAGAGACCCAAAACTGGTTACTATGCAGAGAATAAGAGACTGCAGAGTGCTTATCCTTGAATTGGCCACCTGTATCAAACTTCCGCTCCCCAAGGCACAGAGATCGCTATGGAAGAGGGGGTGGAAAGATTATGTGGACCAGAGGTAGTGGTTGACCACAAGGAAGCAGAGTTTTCCAGACAGCTGTTCAGTTATTCATACGGACTCACAGTAATGGTGGAAAGCATATGTAGGTCCCACATAAACTCAAGCCAGACAATATCTCAGCATAGACATGGGGAAATGAGCAAGGAACCCAACCTCACCTGAGGAATTATTAGCAACTAATGGCTGCTGGTAGGGGGAAGAATCAGTCCAAGGGTTTAAGGTGAGACTTTTAGTAGGTTTAGAAGGCTCCAGTGAATGAACCTACAATGAAAGGCATTTGGGGCCATAAATTTGATCCTATAGTCATATTATATTGATTTTGTGTATATGCAATAGAGTTCTTTAAATTAGGTGGAGGGTAGTAAGGGGTGTGCAGATAGAGGAGGAGGTCTAAATACCATCAAAACAAATGTATTACATTCACAAAAGTTCAAAAATTAAAAATTAAACAGTGAAGAAAGAAACTGTAGATGTTATTAGAAGATGGAAGGACCTCCCATACTATAGGCTGGCAGAATAAATATTGTGAAAACGCTTGTACTACCAAAAGTAATCTACAGCTCCAATGCATTCCCCATCAAATCCCAAATCCCAATGACATTTCCATAGAAATAACAATTGTCTTAAGACTCATGAAAACAAAAGACCCCAGATAGTCAAAGTCACTCTGAGAATGAGCAACAATGCTAGAGGTAGATACTACCACATCTGATTTCAAGTCATACTCCAGAATCATAGCAACAGTATGGTACTGGTGCAAAAACAGGCATGTGAATCAGTGGAATAGAATAGGGAATCCCAAAGTAAGCTCATGTTGGGGTAGCACTTGATTTTACAAAGGTTCCAAAGCAATATGTGTTGCTAAAACTTACTTCTGGGAGGTGTGTGGCATCCAGCCCCCTCCTCCCACCGATCTTATGACAAACCGACATAAGAATTCTCCAAAACGGCAGTTTGGAAAATCCTAGTGAACTTACTGGGCTTACTAACAGTGTAGGGGGGTAAGGGTGGGGTTACTTACAAAGGTGTGGTGTTGCCTTCCTTGCTACATTGCAGCTGGGGACCCTGTGACCTCCTGGTAGTGGCCTAAGATAGTGAAGGCCGCCCCCTCCTCTCTGGCATCCCCTGTCCCTATCCTTAGTCCCACCCCCATGTACCACTCAGTCCAGCTGGCTGGATGGAAAGCATGAGTGACTCTCTCTGCCCCTCCCCTCCTAAGGAGTGTCCACAGTCAAGTTCCTTTGTGGCAGTGAAGCAAGTGGGTGAAACTGAGCTTGAGAAAGAGGCATCTACCTACAGTTTGCCAGTCTAGCTTACCAGATGGAGGACAAGTCCACAGAACAATATGCATTGGGGAAGAGACAGTCTCTTCAATAAATGGTGCTGGCAAAATTGGATATCTAGAAAACTGAAACTAGATCTCCATCTCTCAGCCTGTATGAAAATCAGTTCCAGTGGATCAAAGATCTTAATGCAAAACCTGAAAGTCTAAAACTGATAACAGGAAAAGTAAGGAAAAACGCTTCATGATACCAGCATAAGTAAGCACTTCCTATGCAGGACTCAAGTTGCTCAGGAAATTACACTAACAATTGACAAGTGGAATTTCCTGAAATGAAAAGCTTCTTCACGGGAAATGAAAGTTAACCTAGTGAACAGACAGTCTAAAGAATGAAAGAAAATCTTTGTTAGCTATACATTTGACAGATGATTAATATGTAGAACTCACAAACTAAAATCCAAAACAACACAATCAGTAAATGGACTAATGAAATGGGAAAATCATCCTCAAACAGTGAAGTATGGTAGATAAGAATCAGGAAGTGTTCAATCTCAGCATCAGAGAAAAGCAGAAAAAAAACCTACGAGATTCCATTTCATACCAGTCAGAATGGCTACCGTCAAGAAAACAGGAACAGATGCTGGTGAAGACGTAGACAAAAGGGAACGCTTATGCACTGCTGGTGCGAATGTAAGCCAGCCAGGCACTGTAAAGATTCAGCACGGAGATTCCCCAAAGCCTAGAAATAGATCTTCCATATTGCCCAGCTCTGCCACTTTTCAGTTCTTAAAATACCCCAGTCAGCGTATCACAGATATACTTACACGTTCACGTTTATTGTTGTGCTATTCACAATAGCTAAGACATGGAACCAACGTAGGCATTCAATCACAGTGAAGTGGATAAAGAAAATGTGGCTTCTACACAATGGACTTTTTTTTTCAGCCATAAAGAAGATGAAGTCATTTGCAGGAAAATGGATGAAATTAGAGATATTCATATGAAATGTATAGTCAGTCTCAGAGAGACATACATTGCATGTTTTCTTTCATTTGTAGGCCCTAGACTTTATAAGTGTATGAAATCATATGTGCACTAGTAGTATGAAAGCTAAAATAGAAATTTAGAAATGAATTGGTGGACAGGGATGGGGAGATACGTATGCTAAAATTGTATTGTGTGGATGCATGAAAATAGCCTTGTGCTACCTTGTGCAGTAGTAAGAAGATGAAAAATAAATGAAACAAATGCAACACAGAATATTTTAAAACTCACCGTGCATTTAATGTTTTGTTTCATGACTATCATTGCCAAATTTTTTTCATGGGATGAAAGCATGTTTAATAGTGTCAGAAACAGTAAGTCAGCTTTCTAGTTCTGAAAAGATCAGTAAGAAAATAAAGGAAATTTTATGTTAATAACTAATTTTTGAATTTTTTTAACTTTTAAAAAACTTTGAGAATTTCATACATGCATATAAGGTGTTTTAATCAAATCCATGCCCACTCCCTCCCCTCCAACACTTCCCATATCTCCCCATCACTTTTTTCTTTTTCTTTATTTTCCTCTTTCATTTATTTATTTTTATGGGGCTTTTGGGTACTCTAACATTCCCCCCTCTGAAGAGGTAACCCTAAAATCTTTTAAGGATTAGATACAAGATCCCAAATACTTTTGACATTTTGGGCCTTTGGAACAGAGTATGTTGCTAACAGGCCCAAGGACATTTTGACTTTTAGTACAGAAGCTGGCTACATTTCTCTGGGGTCTTTTTACCCTAACTGCCTAGCCAATTACTACCTCCTATTCTTATCATGCCATCCTCTGAAGGGGTTACCCAAATTGCCAATAGGGAATAGGGACACAGACTGCTCTGGCTTCTTGTATGCTGAACAGGGACACAGGGTGAGGCAATGGGAGTACCCCTTCAGTGGGTCTATCTGAAAGACTCCCAAATTGCACAACTTTTGTCTCTAAGGGGAGAAGAAAGTCCTTGAATCTTGAATAGGAGATGTGAAGAAGTAAAGGCAAGACTAATTAGCATTACAAGTTATAGACAGGGAACTAGAAAAAAGAACAGGTCAGTTTTCAAATCTTCATATGAGAGTCTATTGGAGTTTCTTGACAAGGGCTTCCAAAAGCATCCCTCTGTTGGGTTCTTCCTCATTTTTCTTTTGTCTTTCAAGGCTGGACTAGTTGGCTGGGAAGAGTGGCTGGATACTCAGGTGAGGGTTCAGTGACCCTGCTTGGCACTCCTTTAATGAATGAGCACAACCATCAACAAGGCCAATTGTGACTGTTTTTTAATCAAAATTATTTTCCCCAAAACAGACACAAGAAAAAAATGGAAGCCCAAATAGTTATCTTGTGATTAAAAACATTGAAACCATAATTAAAAACCAAAGAAAATTTCAATTCACATGCATCTAACATTGAGTTTTATCAACCATTTGAAAAGAAATTTTCAACACAAAAAAATCTTTTGGAGAACTGAAAAATATATATTGGTAATTAATTTTATATTGACAGTAACTTGGATACCACTTGTTAAGTATGAGAAAAATTTCATCAAAAGAAATACAAAACCATGAGCATAGTATTAACATACTGGCAACTGTTGGCTGTTGGGAGGAGGGTCATCACTCTCTTGGTAGGTTAACCAGGCTCCAGTGGAAATATATTACATGAAAATGCAAAAATTCGGTAAAAAAAGGAAAGAAAAGCTGTGCACTTGAATATAATTCATGTAAAAATGATCTTTTAAATTGAGCATGGATTAGATCAGGGGTCAGCGCTACACTGGCTATAGTTGTTTTCATCCCTGCAACCCGACAGCACCTCACCTCATCCATGGATAATTTCTCCTGGTTACGTCCTGATGTTTTGACACTTTAATGAGAGATGCTTTAGGAAATCTACTGTTGTTCAAGCCTATACAAAAGTAAACGTGAGAGATAAAATTTGAATGGAGGGTTGGAGAGACAGCTCAGCAGTTAAGGCACTGGTTGCTTGTACAGAGGACCCAGGTTTGGTTTCTAGCACACACATGGTGGCTAACAATTGTGTATAACTCTAGTTCCAGGGGATCCAACATTCTCTTCTGGCCTCTGCTGGCATGCACGCACATGATGTACTTATATACATGCAGGTAAAACACTCATACACATAATTTAAAAAAATATTTCATTTATTATTTTTGTTTTATGTGTATGAATGTTGCCTGATGTAAGTGCACTCGTGTCATTCAGTTCTCTTGGAGGTCAGAAAAGGGCGTCAGATTCTCCTGGAACTGGAGTTATGGATGGTTCTTAGCCACCATGTGGGTGCTGGGAACTGGACCCAGGTCATCTGCAAGAGCAGCCAGTGCTCTTAATTGTTGAGCCATCTCTTCCTCCCCAAAATGGTGGGATAAATTCATATTGCAAAACTAACATAGGGGCACCAGCCCTAACTGGGATTGGATGAGGCCCCTCCCAAGGCCTGGGGGCAGATCTGGTTTTGGTAGGATAAGGCTGAGATCTTAGCAGACAGCCTGAGAGGGCAGGTCTTACCTCCATCTGAGTAGGCTGGGATCTCAGCAGACTGCCAGAAAGTGCCTGTTCCAGCCTGCCTCTGGCATAGGGGCTGAGAACTCAGGTGACTGTCTGAGAGCAGCCAGAGCCTGCCTCTATGTCGTGATAAGTTATGCAATTTGGGAGTCTTTTAGACAGACCCACTGAAGTGGTACTCCGATTGCCTCACCTTGCATCCTTGTTGAGCATGGAAGAAGCCAGAGCCATCTGCATTTGGTTCCCTGTCTGCAACCTGGGTAACCTCTTCAGAGGATGGTGTGATAAGAATAGGAGGCAGGAATTGGCTAGGCAGTTAGTGTAAAACAACGCCAAAGGAAAGTAGCCAGTTTCTTGGCTAAAAGTCAAAATGTCCATGGGCCTCTTAGCAACAAACTGTTCCAAAGGCCAAAAATGTCAAAAGTGTTTGGGAGCGCTTATCTAATCCTTAAAAGATTTTAGGGTTACCTCTTTTTTGGGGGGGGGGGGATGTTAGAGTACCACAAAGCCCCATAAAAAAAAGAAGAAAGAGTACATGAAGTTATGATGGGGAGACATAGGAGGATGCCATGGTGCAGTGACCACAGTCAATGGCTGTGCCCATAATAATAATAGCTCCCAACAGGAGGAGTTGGAGGGATGGGAGTGGGCATGGATTTGATCAAAACACCTTATATGCTTATATGCCTGTATGAAATTCTCAATAAATTATTAAAAAAAAAACTAACATAGGACTGACTGAAAAATTCCACCCCTTTTTTAACTCCCTAGCTGGAAATTACTGAAATGGAAACTCATAAGATCCTATCAATTTTCAATGGGACTGACCATTAGTTACATTTAGAGGTGACCAACTAATTCTACCTTGTACAAACTTTCATGTTTATTTCCTTTCTTTCCTTAGAATTCTTCCTCTCTGATGTTACCTCACAAATATTACCTTCACAGAATATTTTGCCTCAGACTTTGCTTTTTAGAAAAATTAACCTAAGAAAACAGAACACTGATATATTTTGATATATTAACAGTTTAAGGGAGGAAAAAAATCATGATAATCTCAACACTCATATATTATTTTTGTGTTTTCCTCCTTACCTATCACACTGGGTCCTTGTAATATGCATTGTATGGATAAATAATCACGTGCTGTTCAATCTTGTCGAAAGCTGACTCTGGGAACAAGGAGGTTCTTCTTTGTCTCCTCCCAATCTCCTTCTCCTGGATCAAGCTGCCTTCTCACTTTGTATAGGAACCTGGAAAAACAAGGCTATTAAAGAGTATTAAAGGGTATTAAAACTTTGTATCTTTGAGAGCAGCTGGAAGGTAAGTTATATGAAAACACCCACACTGTGAAAAAGCAGTCAGAAGCTCATGTATGGAGAGAGATCTCAAGTGGAAACTCCAGATGATTGTCTCAACTTCCCCAGTTGGTTTCTGCTGAATGTTGGAAGTTCCACTGCTGATGTTACCTTTGTTTGTTCTCTCAACCAGGCCACTTTATTCATGTTCTGGATGCTGTCAACTCCTGATCTGATGATGTTTTACTGCCCGTCTACTGCTTCACTTTATCTGCTACTTCCTATTTCTTCTTTTACTTTTGCTTGCTATATGCCTCATAAACACGTTCCTTCAAAACTAAAAGTACAGCTACCATAGATCATTCTATGGACTGTCCATATACCTGCTTCAAGTTATGTTTTAGTCTCTAGCTGATCTTGGAAGCACGTTGAAAGCAGAGAATTACCCAGAGTTTTGGTTGCAAACAACATAGGAGATTAGTCTGAGAACATCTCTTTGTGATTGTGTATGCTGTTGTGGGTTAGTAGGGTCAGAAAGGACATTCTCTCCTGAGAAGACCAAGTTCCTCATTCCTTTTCCATATCATGCTGGATGTTGTATTGAAAGAAAAAGAGAGTACATCCTTAGTTGGAAGATTAGTTCTGAGAGAAATCAGAAGGAACAGTTTTGAGAACAGATTGTGATCAGTTTTATTTTAAATGAATGCAGGATTTAGAATTTTTTTTTTTGTTGTTACTAACATACCGATTCTTTTAAAAAGCTCAGATTTGGCTGGGTGTGGTGGTGCACACCTTTAATCCCAGCACTGGGTAGGCAGAAGAAGAGAGGCAGATTTCTGTGAAATTGAGGCCAGCCTGGTCTCCATAGTGAGTTCCAGGCCTTCTGTCATTATAGAATCTCTCTTAAAAAATAATCTCAGATTTCTGTTTTGGATTTATCAATTGTTCATTTTTTTGGTATGTTTCCTCTGGTAATGTCATTATACGATAATGTCATTATACAATAATGTCGGTAATGGATGTTTTTTTAAGAATTGAGTGTATTCTTTCCCATACACTCACCTACACAGGATGAAATCGTTTCCTCATTTCCCTTCTGTAGGATACCTGAGAATTCATTCTCCAGAGCCATGTAACTTCTCTTACCACATTCCCAAACATGATGAGGGGGAAGCCAGACTGCAGAAATGATGCTCTTCTCCTTGATGTTTGCTCTCTTTAATGTTATCAGTGTTTTTGCTTCTCTTTCAAAAGATGAATTGAATTTAGGCTTTGTGAACAAAAGTCAGAAAGTTGTTATCTTCAGAGTGTGGGAAGGTCAACTTGGAAGGATTATGAAAGATTGTTCTAAGGTGATGGACATGCTGTGTATTTTGATCTGGGTGATAGCCACATGACCCATATACAGATGTAAAATGTCAGTGATATATGACACATAGTGTCACTGATCCTCAGTATATCCTGTAAAGTAGAAGGAGGATGTGCCTTAGAAGTTATCATCAGAAAAATTTTATCTGCTTAGTTACCAGGAAGATTGCCATCAACTTCTCATTTGTAGAGAAGGAAATTAAAGGAAAATTAAGTAGTTTACTTCCTTTCTTTTATCTGTGTTAATGCCCCATAGTCTCAGGGTACCTCTGTCAGCTTGGCAATATGATGTGATAAATGTCCTTAGTGGTTAAGAAAGACAAGTCAGAAATCAGTCAACAAACAGATGGAGAATCTGTGTTGACTTCTGCTTTTGAACATATTTCAAGATTTTCTTTTTTTCTCCTTTTTCACTTGTGGCAATTTAGAGCAATCATTCCACATTGTGTTTTGGTTTTTCATTGATACCATGCCTATCCCTTCTGGTTGCCCCTTATTTATAATGGCTCTGGCTACTTTTCTGATGTTTAAGACTCTGTCATTGGGAAGTTTTTCAGGTTTTTATATTTTTCAGGTTTTTATATTCTTACTCATATTATTTTACATTCTTGATGTGTAGAATTCATTTCTTCTGAACAGTGGACAGTTTCTCCGACACTTTTGAGGGTTTTCAGTTGTTTGTTTTGGTTTTTTAATTAGTAAGCTGTCTTGCTTGGAATCAAATGGGGACCATTGAGTACAGTCACAGTGGTGTCTAGTTCCTTACCCTAGCAGGAAAACTTGGTTGAGTCAATTTAGCTTTCAGAAATTTTCCATTTTATACATCAGTATTTGAAAGAAGAGGTCAATATATTGAATCAGAGACTCTGAAAAGAGCCCAGCTTTTGTTGGAAAACCTAGGCTTGTCATTAAGAGATGTCCTGATAAGTGATCTTCAAGACTCTAATAAAGAATGCCTGTTGGAGAATATTATCAGTAAGAGGCTAAGGGAAAAAGGAGAAACTGAACAATGATGCAATTGCAGTATCAGTCTCAACAAATGATATGAAGGGCTGTGCAGCTGGGACAGGATTTCAGAGAAGTCCCAAACTGCAACAGACAGGACTATTATATCCTTACATGCATCAGCTAGGAGCATTAAAAAGAACTTAAATAAAACCAAATCTTAATGGTACTACTAAAGGTAGCTTGTTTGGTTAGTCAGAAACAAAGAAAGAGAAAGATTGAGACATCAGGGAAAATGGGACCTTGGGGACAGCCCTGCACGATGTCCTAAAGGAACTGACATGAAGTTTGAGGGTGTTTATGCCACATGTTAACATCAACTGGAATATGCAAATCCCAGAAAAAGGTCAGTAAAATCCACACAGATAGATAGAGCTAGTTGACATGAGCAGCTCTGTCAAGAGGTTTTTGTGTCCATGGACAATTGAAAGAGTAGCTGTGAAGACAGAATGGAGGGCATGCAAGGCCCTCCAATCATGAGCTTTTATTCACCAAGCTTCTGTTTCTGCGACATGCCCAATATGCCAACAAAACAGATGAGTGGCAAGCCCCTGATAAGGTGTTAATCTCTTGAGATCAACCAGTCATTTGGAGGTTGCAAGTTTCACTTGGTAGCAATAAAACTTGGGTATATTCTGTCATGGAGGAAACAACGAATCATTGTGACTAGAACTGACATATCTTAGAAAAGTGTTTCCTTTCCTGTCTGCAGGGTCTCATCTAGCCACAGGATCTAAAATGCTCACTATTTGCTAACAACATTGCCCTAGACTAAGGGGCCCACTTAGCAGAAAAGGAGTTATTCCCAAGGGCATAGGACTGTGAGATCCATGGATGGTGTTACATACCAAAGCACTAAGAAGCTTCTGACCTGATTTCCAGATGAAGTCGCTTTTTCTTCATTTTTTTTCATTTATTTATTTATTATTATTATTTTTAATTTTTACAAAAACTTTGAGAATTTCATACACGCATATAAGGTGTTTTGATTAAATCCATGCCCACTCCCTCCCCACCAACATTCCCCCCTCTGAAGAGATAACCCTAAACTCTTTTAAGCTCCCAAATACTTTTGACATTTTTGGCCTTGGAACAGAGTATGTTGCTAAGAGGCCCAAGGACATTTTGACTTTTAGCCAAAAAACTGGCTACATTTCTTTGGGGTGTTTTTTACCCTAACTGCGTAGCCAATTCCTACCTCCTATTTTTTTTTTTTTTTTGTCTTTTTGAAGCAGAGTCTCCCTAAAGCTGCAGCTGTCCTGGAACTCACTATGTAGACCAGGCTGGCCTTGAACTCACAGAGATCCACCTGCCTCTGTCTCCCAAGTGCTGGGACTACAGGCATGTGCCACCACACCCGGCTCCTACCTCCTGTTCTTATCACGCCATCCTCTGAAGGGGTTATCCAAATTGTCAATAGGGAATAGGGATGCCGACCGCTCTGGCTACTTCCATGCTGAACAGGGATGCAGGGTGAGGCAATTGGAGTACCCCTTCAGTGGGTCTATCTAAAGACTCCCAAATTGCATAAGTTTTGTCTCTAAAGAGAGAAGAAAGTCCTTGAATCATGAATGGGAGATGTGAAGGAGAAGTAAAGGCAAGAGTAATTTAAGTGCATCTCAAAAGAGATGCTGGCTTAGATACAATGTCCTGCAAGGACAGGGTGACGTAAGCCAATGATCATTATTTGGGATGGCAACAAAATAATGGACCAAAAAATGAAACCCACACATCTGAGAACAGAACTATGAGTAAAGAGGCCCTCCCTACTACACTTTAGTGTCTACTTAGGGCATTTACTCCATATAGTTTACAAGCAGATTCCATGGTTTTGGGGTCCTGTTCCTGGAGTAGTGTTTTTGTTTGTGGATACCCTAAAAGCTGAGTAAGTGTTAATCTATGCCTGTGATCAAGGTGTCAGTCTCATAGCAAGAACAGAGGAGGCAGTGAAATGAGTCAGCGTCTGGCCTGGGGCAGCTGACACTAGTCCCAGGAAGAGGTGAGTCTGTTACACACAAGTACAGGAGGAACTTGTTTGGTGATGCACTGGCTACATGCATCTTCCCGCTCTACTATCCGACCCATTAGCGGCCTAGGAAGCATGTGATAGCTAAGGCTCAGAATCCTCTGGGATAAGTGTGTTTAACAAGAAAGAGTGAGTGGGAAATGTCTGTAGGCTCATGAATTTTAGATGGATCAAGAGACTCAAGATTTGAGTGTTTTACTCAGTCCAGATTCCATGCTTTGTACTTTAACCTTTATCAAATCCTTCATACTGAAGGAAGAGACTTGTTTAGGCTGGGAATTCAAACCTGTCTGAAAGTCTTCCACTACTTTATTACAGTTAAAACTCAGGCCTGTCAGTCTTTTCCATATACTGCCTGAAGGAAGTGTCTCCTTGTCAAGAAAGTCTTCTGAATTTCACATTTTGCTTTAACTAGTTGTTTAATAACCTTTAGACTTTTATTCCTTTCTTCCGTGAATCTATGGTACCCAGCAACTGCTCCTCAGTTCTGTAATCCTTACAATAAAGCATCCCTCTATGCCTCAAAATGTCCCATGTGTCACTTACAATATATTCCTTTCTCAATTCAGTACATTACCTATAAAAGTTTTAAGAAAAAGAGAGGGGAAAGAAGAGAAAGAAAAAAAGAGAGTCATTGCATGGTCTACAGAGAGAAATCTGCCAATTAAGGGCTAGTTTATTAGCATCATATTTGCCAAAGAAAATCCCTGAAGAGTCACAGCTGAGTCACCGGGAAGGCACAAAGTATGTGGGAAAGAAATTTCCACCACGGATGGACTCAGTGATTTTGGAGAGGCTGTTTGCTATCACAGCATAATTTAGCCAGACTGACCAATGCAATCAAATTTCAGAGGTTTTATTTTATATAAAATGTGTTTGGAGATTTTATATGTTCACTTTACATTTTATTAATTAATTAAATTTTTATTTTATGAGTATGAATGTTTTGCCTGCATGTATGTTAAGTGTTCCATGTGAGTGTAATGGCCTGGGAGGACAGAAGAGGGCACTGGATCATCTGAAACTGGAGTTTGGGGTGGTTGTTAGCTGCCATGTGGGTGTCCTTCCTCTGGAAGAGCAGCCAGTGCTCTTATCTCCAAGCCATCTCCATAGCCCCCTATGTATCTACCTTAAAAGGAGAGAGGACACCAGACTATACTCATTTTCCCTGGTAGAAATATTGCAACACTATAAATTGTTTTCGAATCTTATTCCTATCATCTGTTCATTTTAGTGTTTTGTGGTAATTTTCCTGACCAGAACGAAGGTAAGGAGAAGAAATGTAGGCAGGAGTTTCATAGGGAACTAAAGGGGTAAACAATCTCAGATTTTAGGTAGAAGTGGGTGGGGCTAGCATTAACTCTCCCTATTGAAATAAAAAGATTCCTTTTAGGTCTGAATCTGCATTTTTGGAGGGTGTATGTTATTCTTTTCAAACTAAGGCTGTAAGTGCTGGGTAGGGTCAAGAGGAAAAACAAGGCTTGTTTACACTTTTTTGTACACTTAAAATAGCACATATTTGCTGTATCCAAATGTGCAGACACACAGACACATGCACACGCAGTAAAATTAGGCTTTTATTTGGACCAGTGAGCTTTACTTCAACATACAAAATAGTAGCATGTATAAGCAAAATATACCTTTAGGTATTTTAAAATATTTTATTTATTATTTTTACTTTATGTGTATGAGTATATTGCCTGCATATATATAAGTGCACCTATATCATGAAAAGCCTGTGAAAGTCAGAAGAGGGCATCAGAGTCCCCTGGACCTGGAGTTATGGACAGTTGTTAGCCACAATGTGGATGCTGGGTATCAAACCCGGCTCCTCTACAAGAGTGGCTGGTGCTCTTAACCTCTGAGCCATCTCTCTAGCTCCATCTCTAGGTATTTTAAAGAAGTTTTGTGTGCATTTATTTAACATTTCTTTCGTCTTTTCTGGTGCAGAGTGGGGAGAAATCAAGATTCTTCTTGGCCTATAGGCCTTGAATTTAAAAAATGTTTTTACTGATTCTTTGAGACTTTCATGCAACACATTGTGATCATATCCAGACCTCCTCCTCCATCTCTACGCCTACCTTATTACTGCTCCAACTTCATGTCCTCTATTAGTATTTTTCTTTTCTAAGGCCTATCAAGTCTAATTTGTGTTCCCTAAATGCTGTTGGGTGTGGGTTCATCTCTGGAGCCTGGTCAACCTACCAAGTGTCTTTCACTTAAAACTTACTCTCCCTCTCAGCATATATCAATAGACCCTAATCTAAGTTGGGGATTTTTGCTCACCTCTCCCCTTCATACTGGGTTTTGTCTGGCTTTAAGTTGCAGAGGTCTTGTGCATGCTCTCACAAGCTCTGTGGGTTCGTATGCACAACTTCCCTGCTTTGCCCACACAACACAGTTTCTTTGTATTCATCTACCACCTCTGGCTCGTACAATCTTTCTGACATGTCTTCCCAGTTATCCTTGATCCTTGTGTAGAAAAGGTGTGATAAAAGTGTTTCATTTAGGGCTGAGCATCCAAACAATCTCTTATTCTTTGCACATTGACCATTTGTGGGTCTCTGTGTTAACCAGCATCTGCTAGAAGAAGCTTCTTCTATGGTGAGTGTTGGAAGATGCATTAATCTATGAGTATAACAATAACTCATTAGGAGTCAGTTTAGTACTATGCTTATTTAGCAGAAAAATAGTAGTAGTTTCTCCCCTCTGACCCATGACCTCTCTAGCAACAGGTTTTTTGCCCTGATAACAGTGCTAGGTATGAGCTCCATCCTGTGATGTAGGCCTTAAATGCAGCCAATGACAGTCTTACCACTATTGAACTGGTGGACATATCTTGCTCAGCCAGTCATTATGGTAGCTCTCTGGGTTTGCAAGTGGGTGAAATTGGTGATTATTTTTCTCTTTAGGTAGTATAAAAAACAACTTCTACTATTCTAAAAGCTATCCAGTAGAGATGAAGCTTCTAGGTCAGTACCAGATTAATTTCTCCTTGTTCTGACTCCTGCAATAGTATCTTTAGCAAGAAGGTCTGACCTTAAAGTTTTGGTAGTTAGCCAGTAGCTATGGCAATAGCCAGTATTGTTTGAGGGTCTATCCCCCACCCCCAACCCCCTAGTAAACAACTCCAAAAAAGGGAGTCCATTCCTGGCACAGGGCTTTTTACTTGCTAAACTGTGGTGTCTGGTAGGGGTATTGTTATCCCCATTTTAGGGTGTGTTTGTTACTATTCACATTACCAAGGTAACTTAGAGAAGGAAGAATTTATCTGGCTTGTGGTACCAGATGGGTTAAAGCCTAGCAGGGAGTAGAGGCATACAGGAGGTGGCCAGAGCAGAAAGCTGAGCACCCACATCTTCAAGCAGGTACAGGAAGCAGAGCGAGACCGACTAGAAGTAGGCATAGCTATATACTCTCAAACCATGCCTCTAGTGATGCACTTCTGCCAGTATGGCCACACCTCCTAAAGGTTTATAACCCTTCCCAAGCAGTGCCACAAACTGGGGACCGAGTGTACAAATAATTAGAGCCTATCAGAAACATTCATTCAAACCACACATAGGGGAACTCCTTTAAAATTCGTTTTAGATTATATCCGCTTATATTTTAAGAAGCTTCTATAGTTTTAGGTTTGCATAAGACTTTTTCAAAGGCCCTGTAATGTTTGTTATCCCTTCTCCTACTCTGTCTTCTGCCCTGTCCTCCCATTTCCCCACCCCATTTAACTCTTCCCATTCTGTTATTACTTTCCCCTCCTTTAATCACTAATCTTTACTCTCCTATCCCATTAGGCCTCCCCCATCATGGCTCCTTACTAGATTCCTGACATCTGTGGATTTTCCAATTGAAACATACCTAAGATTAAAAGCTAGTGTCCACTTATGGTCAAGAACATTCAACCTTTGTTCTTCTTGGTCTGGGTTACCTCACTGAGGATGATTTTTTCCCAGTTCCATCCATTCACCTGTGAACTTTATAAATTTGCTTTTCTTAACAGCTGAGAAATATTCCATTGTTTAAATGCATCATACTTTCATTATCCATTCATCAGTTGATGGGCATCTAGGCTATTGTAAATAGAGCAGCACTGAACATGGATGAGCAGATATCTCTATGGTAGGATAGAGTCCTTTAGGTATATGTGCAAGACTGGTAAGACTGGAAGATTCAGTATGCTTAAATCAGTGAATATAGTCCACCACATAAACAGACTAAAGACAGAAAGCACATGATCATCTCATTAGATGCAGAAAAGGCCTTTGCTAAAATCCAACGTCCTTTCATAATTAGTCATGGAGAATCTAGGGCTACAGGGGACATATCTCATCATAACTGGGGAGGGAAGTTGGATGGGGAGAGATAAGAGAGATGAATGGATCATGGGTATTATGGGAATACAGAGGGAAATTTGTTGGCTTTGGAACATTAGCACATGTGTATACTAGGGACTGTATGGCAAGGCACACAGTGCACACAGGAGAGACAGACCTCCCTTTGAATGTATGTTCAGCATGATCCAAAAGACTCCCCAAATAACAGGCTATTGTTGGAGCCCTTGGTTGTCTCCCAGAACTCAAAGGTCAGACTCTACTGATGAAGACAGGTCCTAATTCAGACTTAGAGTAATGGAGCAGGAACTGACCTGGAAACCTTTCCCCTGAAGATTAGCTGTCATAGTTATAGAGGATACTATGAAAGCTGCTAAGGGGGAAAGTCAATCAATGGCCCAACCCAGTCCTAAAGCTGAATAAACATAATGATTGGAAGAGCATACTACCTTTATTGGTGCAGTAGTGCTACTGTTATCGGAGGGGTAATCAACAGCTATCTCATTGGACTTAAACCTCCTAATGGGAATGAACTTGTGGGTGGCACTGTAAACATAGCCAAATACACATGGCTTGAGAGGACACATAGATCCTAGATAAAACCATGTCTCTGTCATATCTCTAGACAAATGATATTTCTTATCATATCCTAAAAATGGATCCTTATATTTATAAATAAGCATGAAGTGCACCACTCATCAAAGAAGCTTTTTTTTTTGTTTTTGGCACAAAATGGAGGCTACCTCAGAGTTCCACAACTGGTCACACACAGAAAATATAAGACTGAGAGATGCCCAGCACTAGGTGACATATCTACAGTGGAATTTCTACAACTAAGTCTCAGGGAACATAGTGGAATAGGAGATGGAGAGAATACTAGTGCATCCCTCAACTCTCACCAGTGAAGCTTCCTCACAGAACAGAGCGCAATGCACACAGGAGGTCACAAGTGGCTACAGTTCAGAGAATAAGAGACTGCGGAGTGTGTGTCCTTGGATAGGACTCCTGTATCAAACCTCACCCACCCATGACTCAGGGACCATTGCAGAAGGGGCTGGTGGTGGAAAGATCGTAAGAGCCAGGGTTGGTCCATAGGGAACATAGGTCCATAGGTCCATAGGGAGCAGAGGCTTTCAGGCCACTAGAAGCTTGCACATGTGAACTTGTGGCAATGGTGGCACTGAGCATAAGACCTATGCCATCTCAATCAGAGAAGGGCCCAGAGTAGTGGGAGAGAAATGGGCGGCCGACTGGCCCTAGCCTGAGAAGTGTTGGAGACTGATTACAGTTGGGTGAGGGAGAGTGAACCTTCCTTAAGATCTCTAGATAGGCTGAATAGACTCCAGTGGATGAACTTGCACTAAAGGACATCGTGTAAAATGCTAGAATGGATGGGACTTAACATATATGGCAAAGTACAGGAGGCCTGAAGGAGGGAGATGTGAAGGCATGGATGGGGGTCTTAATTTGATCAAGGATTGTTGTATGACCAGTTAAATTTATGAGGCCTTTTGCTACTCGTAACAAAATTAAACTGCTCATCTGATTATTTCCTCCATGGCACTAAACAATCCTTAATCTAAAATCTATACTTTTAAAGAAATGATTCTTAATATAAATAAAGTAGAAGACTTTTGTTTTTAAAGGCGCAGAACCCAACTTATTTTTTAAATTTTAATTAATAAATTTATTTTTATTTTATGTGTATGTGTGTTTTGCCTGCATTTAACTATACCGTGTGCATGCAATGTCCATGGAGGTCAGAAGAATCTCTAGTCTATCTGTTGGAGGACCCACCTTTCCAGTCTCACTGGTCAATCACCTGGTGATAGAACAGCCCCTAGGAAGGCAGGTTTACCTTAAGTTATACAAAATAGATGGGCAGAATACCTGGTGGGTTAATGAGGTAGCGAATTTTCCTACCTGGAATTCTCCCTTCTAGCACAGAACTCTGAAGTAAGTCTGGCTGATTTTCTTTTTTTTCTTTCTTTCTTTCTTTCTTTCTTTCTTTCTTTCTTTCTTTCTTTCTTTTTTCTTTCTTTCTTTCTGAAAGGAGTAATTTTCCCTTTTCTTACTAAACATGCTTTTTTAAGGCTTTGGGCTTCCCCTAGCATCTTGTATTTCTTTACTTTTTCTCTAAAGCTTCCTTCTCCCAGCCATGTGGCTGCCACTGAGCTGCGTGTCTGACCTCCACACAGGTTCTAATCCTGCATGGCTTCATGTCTTTCTTTCCTTCTTCCCACCATTCACCTCCTCAAGGCAGCTGCCAATATTATCAGCTTGCCTGCCCTAAGAGTCTAATAAAATTGTAAAAGCCTCAAATAAAGATTTTTTGTATGAAATGTACAAAAGCTCAATAAAATAAAAATAAATAAAAATAATACACAAAATATTTTTAAAAAGAAAAAATAATAAAGGAAATATACAACAATCCCACAGCCAACATCATATTAAATGGAGAAAAACTCAAAACATTCTCACTAAAATCAGGAACACGACAAGGATGTCTACTCTCTTCATTCTGGTTCATACAGTGCTTGAAGTCTTAGCCAGAGCAGTAAGGTGAGTGAAGGAGACTAAAGGGACACTACTTTAGAAAGAAGGAAATCACACATTCTTATTTGAAGACGATGTGATTCTATACATAAATGATCCTGAGACTCTACCAGGAAACTCCTGGAGCTGATAACCATATTCCACAAAGTAGCAGTATACAAAATTAACACACAAATATCAGTAGCCTTCCTATACAGCACCACCAACATGCTGAGAAAGCAATCAAGGAAACAACCCACAAATCATGGCTTCAAACACATAAATTATCTTGGAATAAATCTAATGAAATGTAAGACTTGTGTAATAAAAAATTAAGATCTTGAAGAAAGAAATTGAAGAAGATACCAGAAGATGGAAAAGCCTCTCAGGCACATGAATTATTAGGATTAACATTGTAAAGATGGCCATCCTACAAATTCAAGCTACAAATTTAACACAATCTTCATTAAAATTCCAACATAATTCTTCACAGAAAGTGAAAAAAATATCAAATTTCATATGGAAACACAAAAAATCCAGCATAATAAAAACAACCTTGGAAAACAAAGGAGCTGGGGATATCACCATCTGTGATTTCAAGTTATATTACTAAGCTGTAGTAATAAAAACAGCATGGTGTTGACATAAAATCAGACACATTGGTCAGTGGAATAGAACTGAGGACCTAGATTTAAGCCCACTCACAGCCATCTGATTTTTGACAAAAGGACCAAAAAGTATCATTGAAAAAAAGATAGCGTGTTCAATAAATGGTGCTGATCAAACTGGATAGCTCCATATAGAAGAATGAAATTAAATACTCGGTTCTTACCATGCATAAAACTCTACTTAAAATGGATGAGGGACCTCAACATAGACTTGATGCCCTTAATCTGATAGTGAAGTTTCTGTGTTTCCACATGAATCTGATACTTTCTCCAAGAAAGTAGGGAATACTCTGGAATTACAGGCACAGGAATTGACTTTCTGAACAGGAGCCTGATAAGGCAGGCTTAAGACCAACAACTGACAACTGGGGCATCAGGAAATGGAAAAGCTTCTGTACATCAAAGGACACCATCAATCAAGTCAAGAGGCAGAGAAGAGAGTGGGGAAAAGTCTTTACCAGCTGTACATCTTACAGAGGGTTAGTATCTAAAATATGTAAAGAATTTTAAAAATTGAATATAAAACCCACCTATATTACTGAGTTAAAATTTTGGAAAGGAACTAAAGATAGCATTCTCAAAAGGTAAAGCACAGATGCCTGAGAAATAATCTTTTGTAACGTTCAACATCTGTAGCCATCAGGGAAATACAAATTAAAACTACTTTGAGATTTCATCTTATTCCAGTCAGAATAGCAAAGATCCAAAAAACAAATAAAAATGCTGATGAGGATTTGGGGAAAGGGGAACATTTATTCACTACTGGTGGGTGTGCAAACCGATGTAGCCACTATGGAAATCAGTATGGAGGTTCCTCAAAAATCATGAAATAGTTTATTGAATTTTTTGCAGACAGAGAAATATGATCCACTAAAATTTTATTCAACGCTTAAAGTATAAACCACTATGAAAACACTTTTGGGGAGAGTAGAGGGCTCAGTAGGTAATCTCCTTGTTACAGAAACATGAGGACTGAAGTTCAGATCTCCAGTGCCCACATTAAAAGCCAGGCGTTGTGCACACCTGGGAGGCAGAGACAGGAGTATCTATGAAGCCTTTGCCCAGTTAGTTTAGCTGAATTGGTTAGCTCCAGATTCAGTGAGAGTCTCTGTTTTAAAAATGGGTGCAGAGCAGAAGACACCTCTGGCTTCTTCAGGTCCATACACACATGTGCACATGCACCTGCATCCACACATGCCCACACATTACATAAATGAATACACATACAAACAAAACATGGTTTTGTTTGAGACACTATGTAAGTATGGTTCACGATGCACAAACAGTGATAAGATGGATAGCCTTATCTATAGAATGAAACATTGAGGACCAAATTTGCTGGTTTGTTAAAACGAATGCATGCATGCAGGAATACATAAACATCATCTAGAGTTATGAGACTCCTTTGGGTAAAGGTCAGGCATTGGATAGTTGTTTCTTCTGCTGACCCTGAAGAGGTGAATTGATGTGCTGTGAGGTAAGGAACATGGCTAAGACCTGAAAGAGGGCTCTGGGGGCTTAAGTGGTCCAACGGCTAGCAAGATAAAACAAACAAGAATAAGCAAGGAAACAAAACTAAGCTCTCAATCATGTAACTACCGGGAGATAAACTCTGTCAACACAGAGGAGCTTAGATGTAGGTTTTTTTCCTGGTCAAGCCACTAGAAGGGAATGCAAACAGCTGACACATTGATTTCTGCCTTATGACACCTCCAAGCAAAAGGACTCAGCTAGAACATGCTGGGCTCCTTATCTACTGACTCTGTGAGATGACTTTGTACTGTTTCAAGAAACTAAGCTGGGAAGACTTTGCTGCATCACAACAGTCACAGTAAGAGAAAACATGCATGGCACAGAATCTGACCCCCTGAGTGACTGCAATATGACCCAACTGAGAAGTGTAGAGAAGTTAAATATACTGACCAATTAAATGACAGGATAGATGGGAGGAAGATCATCAGAAATCCCCTCACTTTTACCCACCCAGTGGACGATGCTGATTATTTTGTAGCCTTTCTAAAGTAGCTGTACTTGGGGAAGGAATGCAGCTTAGCTTGACGTGTTCTTTCCAAATAGTGAGCAATAACACCTTGATGATATTTTACATTATCCTTTGCTCAGTTCTTTCCTTTGTAGCCTCACTACTACTGTCTTAAACCACCCAAATAGGATGTTAACTCTTTAACCCTTTTCACAAGTTCTACTTTCTGAAGGAACTGGGCTATGTCTGTCACATAACAATCTAGTAGCAGATAGAGAATTTCTGTATGATTCCAAAGTATGTATTGAGTTCAGAATACTTTATTTCATTCAAAGCGAACTAAATTCAAAACATGGGAACTGAATTTAAAACACGAGAACTATATATACAGTAAAGTCAGAAAACAATTTCTATTATAATGACTACTTAAGAAGACATGGACAAATAGTTTCATATTATCTCATTCAAAATAAAGTTGATCTAATTGGTGGAAAGAACACTTTCTGGCTCTTTCAGTGTGTTTAATGAACCACACATGCAGTTGGGAGTAAAGAACTCTAGAGCGTAAGTGATTCTCAATTCCTATAATGCTCATTGCTTAGATACATCTTGGGTATCATAAAAGAGCCACTTGCTCTTTCCACAGTGGAAACAGAACTTCAGGCACAACTTTACTTCTATTTTATAAGAGTTGTCAATATATTTCCTAAACTTGGAATTTTGCCTTGAACTGTTTCTGAGATGCTCTTTTTGTCGAGTGGTGTTCAATGAGCCCCAGGCAGAGTTTGAGGCAAATAAACAGAAAAAATACCCGTGTGTTTTTAGTTCTGAATTCTGTTGCTAACTGAAAATATTCCTTTCAGATTGGTTAATATGTTCAGTGCATTAGGGTCTAATAGGATAGGCATCACAATTTGCTGCATTAACAATAAAGCCCTGTGGACTGAGGAGACTGCTTGGAGATATTTATTTTTATTATTAAGTTTCACATTCCTTGGGGAAGTCTGAATTGTCCATTTCTTTGACTTTCTCCTAAGAATCTGAGTTTAATCCTTTGCCAGGCAAGTTACAGGTAGTTGAGAAATTTATTCCTGATTAAAGATTGGACAAACATTCTTTCTCAGGAATTCTGACTTGAGATGGAGAACATCACTGATTTAAGGACGATCACTTGACTAAGTGATTTATAGACATGAAATCAGAGGGGAACTATTGTCCCCCTGCTATGTAGAATGAGAAGCTAAGAAATCCATCTGGTGTGTATGTGTGTGTGTGTGTGTGTGTGTGTGTGTGTGTGTGTG
>NW_008330576.1:1545454-1553052 GCF_000622305.1 Nannospalax galili
GTGTGTGTGTGGTGTCTGTGGCGTGTGTGTGTGTGTGTGTGTGTGTGTGTGGTGTCTGTATGGTGTCTGTGTGGTGTGTGGTATCTGTGGTGTGTATATGTGTGGTATGTGGTGTCTGTGGTGTGTGTGCAGTGTCTGTGTGGTGTGTGTGCATGTGCGTGCATGTGTGTGACTGGTTTTCATTCTTATTGCTTTATAAAAATACGTTATAAAGAAAGGCTGCCGTGTGTGTGTGTGTGTGTGTGTGTGTGGTGTCTGTATGGTGTCTGTGTGGTGTGTGGTATCTGTGGTGTGTATATGTGTGGTATGTGGTGTCTGTGGTGTGTGTGCAGTGTCTGTGTGGTGTGTGTGCATGTGCGTGCATGTGTGTGACTGGTTTTCATTCTTATTGCTTTATAAAAATACGTTATAAAGAAAGGCTGCCCACAAGGATGGTTTTCATTTTTCCTCTGGATTCACTATTTCTCTTATCCTCCCTGCTTGGTTTCCAAGGATGCCGATTCTCCAGTATTTGATTCAATTGATTTTCTTGGCTTTTGGCCTCCAGTGGTTTTGGCCAGTGAGAGGAATCATTAGGAGATTAAACGGTAAAAAGAGAGGTCAGAGCAGCTATCCTTTTCCTTCTGCTTAGACTACAGATTCTCAGGGGCTGTGTCTCCATGTCAGGACTACTGCTTTGGTAGTACAGATTTCTCCTTTGTCTGTGGCCAGAGATTTCACTAGGTCTAGCAACAGGCAAGGTCTATCACATTTTTGGCACAAAGGAACAATAGAGGGCCCCTCACCTTGCACTTTTAGCTAGCTTCCCTTAACTTGGTTCTATACCCACCTTAAATAGTCCTGTCACGCCTTTGGAGGGTACCATTTGTTTCCTGCTGAGACCATCAATGTGTGACTGTGCTCCTGGGGTCTTAATCTCCTCATGGTCCTGACTATGGAAGAAGCCAATGATCTTATTATAAATTCTGTTTCATTAGTTGAGTATGTCTTAAAATCAAACAGCCACAGTTAATAGTGGACTCTTGAATTATACATGTAGTACTTATTCATACCTGAACATTTCCAAACAGAACATTTCATTAATAAATCACAAGCCTTCTTATTATATAAATTACTGTGATATATCATGCAATTGGTTTTAAATTTGAATTAGCTTTTATTTCCCTTAAAATTAAGTGTGAAGGTACAATTAAGTTACAAAGAGTATGACCAGATGATTTTGATCATGCATGCAAGGGAGGCACACAGGAGGAAGGTTCTCAGTCTCTGGGACTGGGGTGATGAGGATGAAAAGCAGGTGTGTCTTCAGAGAAGCAGTTTCAGAGGGTGTTGATGCTGTGTGCTAATTAATCAAGACAATCAGTGGGGCAAGAATGAAGAAATAAGAGTTGAAATCATAATGTGGCCATATTGAAGGCATACAATATCTGAGAAATATATTTTACTTACAAAGCTGGAGAAATACATTTGTTTTTTCCAGTTAAGGTATAGAACCCTGAGACCCTCTTCATTCACTCGCTACCCCCCAATCCCTCCAGACCCCCACTAATTGCTCCTTTAGCTTCTGTAAAATGCTTGGCTGCTGCTTTAGACATGCCTAGACATACCCTGGCATGCCCTGACCCCTGCCTGCTACTCTCCCCCCTTCCAGGAAACTATAGATTAAGCAAGCCCGGGCATGAAAACTGCCCTATAAGGTAAAAACAGAGACTCCTGACCCCACAGATAACAGTCAGCACATTCCACAGCCCTGAGAATAGCACCTAACAATAAGAAACTTCCAGGGCTGCATCTTATACTTCCAATCAGTTTAAAATTATGTTGGCGTGCGCAGGCTCCTTGAACCAACCATGATGTAGCTTCGGTATCCCCCTTCTCTCTTTGTCTAAAACCTATAAAAGGATCCACTCTCCCTTACTCTGGGCTCTCAGCATGAATCCATTGAGTTGGTGAGGTCTGAGAGCCCGAGCTTAAGCCCGAATAAACCATAAACCTTTGCTTTTGCATTTTGGTGTGTTGGGTCCTCGGTGGTCTTTTCGGGATCCAGTGGATGAGGTAAAACATTTAGGGGCTTGTCTGGGATCCCCCCAGAGGACCCCCCCCCAAGAAGAACCAACCCCTAAAGGTTTGTGATCAAGTGGCCGGGTAAGTTTTTGTAAAACTGTGTTTGTCTACCTATCTTTTCTATACTTTCCCTTTGGTTGTGGCCATCTGATCTCAGTTTTTTTGTCACTGGAACACTAGCAAGGTGACCTGGAGGATTCGGGAGACGTCCCCATCTTCATCGGGGTGGGTGTTCCCCACTGGACACCCCACCAGGACACTAGTCCATCTGAAACCTCAGAGGACCTCGCGACCCTGTTGGGACATGCATGTCCTATCTGTACGGTCTTTGGCACAATTGAGCCAGGGAATCCACATGGCTGAGAGTCCAGACCATCTGGAAGCCACAGTAGTTTATTTTGGGCCCTCTGTCTGTCTGTGTCGTTCTTGTGTCTTGTGATCTTCGTTCTAATTTCTTTGTTGATGAAACAGATGGGACTGATAAATACTATGGGCTACACCCCATCTTCCCCTCTAGATCTTACACTAGTCCACTGGGGGGACATTAAGACGATTGCCCATAACAATAGTGTAGATGTAAAGAAAAAGAAATGGACAACTTTACGTTTGGTTGATTGGCGCTCCTTCAATGTTGGATGGCCCCCTGAAGGGACTTTTAACCTGAGTTTGATTTCCAGGGTAGAGGACCACGTCTTCCGCCCACGAATGGGCCACCAGGACCAGATCCCATACATCGTGACCTGGCGAGGCCTCATCGAATGACCCAATGCGCCCCCGCCTGGGTCAAGTCCTTCCTTCCCCCAATTAATCCAACTGCTCCCCCTCCACCTCTGCAGGTCCTCCCTCTCAGACCAAAGGCGGAAGAGAAACCCATTCTCCAGGGAGGCATAGAGGAGAACGACATCTTTCCCCCACCCTACTCCTCTCAGACGGGCACCCTGCCAATGGTGCCACAAGTGCAGGCCCTGCCTCCTAACCCTGAGGAGCCACCATGGCCTCCACAGGGACCTGTGCAGGCCACACAGAGCTGGAGGGGAGCATCCCCCCAGCCTGACACCACTGTCCTCCCCCTCCAGCCAGCGGGGCCCCCAGAAAGCCAAGAGGGCCAGTGTCCTCCAGAACTACATGGGTACAGGGGGGCAACAGGAATAAAGCTCTATTCATGGACTACCTGAAGAACAGTAGATTTAGGGAAGGGCCAGGTATCCCACTCATTTCTAGTAATCCCAGAATGTCCCTACCCACTTCTGGGCTGCAGGGATTTGATTAACTTATTTGAAACTGTTCTCTTCACTCACCAGCCCACCTGGGATGATTGCCACCAGCTCCGTGCTTCACAACGGGGCACTGTTTCAGGTTCTAGTCACCAACGACCAGACTGAGGAATATAGACTCCATCAGGAGCCAATCCAACCAAACCCTGATATAAGAGGCAGCCTGGAAATTGGTCCCGGGCCCCACAGGGACCCTACCACAGACCCAGGCATCATTAATGCCAGCTTTCCCCCCTAGCCGTCCCAACTGGGATTACAACACGGCAGAAGGTAAGGAGAGGCTCTTGGTCTACTGCCAGATTCTGTTAGCAGGTCTCAAAATGGAGCGGCTCGAAAACCCACCAATATGTCTAAGGTCTATGATGTCAGACAGGGCCATCCTATGCCCCTAGAGGCAAAATGTGGAATCACTCCACATATCAGAAGATTAATGGAACTGGGGGTGCTGAGAATGATCCAGTCTGCCTGGAACACCCCACTCCTGCCTGTCAAAAAGCCCCAATCTGGGGACTATAGACCAGTACAAGATTTGAGGGAGGTGAACAAGAGAGTCATTGACATTCATCCCACTGTCCCCAACCCTTATATGTTACTCAGTACCCTGCCACCAGATCAGCAATGGTATACAGGTCTGGACCTCAAGGACGCCTTCTTCAGCCTGCCATTAGCTCCCAAAAGTCAGCCCTACTTTGCCTTCGAATGGCATGATCCAGAGGCAGGAATCAGTGGCCAGCTGACCTGGACGCGACTGTCTCAAGGGATTAAAAATTCTCCAACTATGTTCAATGAGGCCCTGCGTGAAGATCTGGGTGAGTACAGAGCCCAATACCCCGACATAAGCCTGTTACAATATGTAGATGACTTATTGATCGTGCCACCGGACCAGAAGTCCTGCCTGGAGGGGACAGAGGACTTACTCCACATACTTGGGGACTTGGGATACCGGGCCTCAGCAAAAAAAGCTCAGATATGTCTGTAAGAAGAGACTTACCTAGGGCACATCCTCAAGGAGGGGCAGCGGTGGTTAACAAAGGCCCGCAAAGAGACTGTGCTAAAAATACCTGCACCGACCTCCAGGAAACAGGTGAGCAAATTCCTGGGTACCATGGGGTTCTACCACCTCTGGATTTTGGGGTTTGCCAAAATTACAAAACCCCTATATGAGGCTACCGAAGAAGGACAGGACTTCAACTGGATGCAGGAAAGGCAAGAGGCCTTTGAAACCCTAAAACGCAAGCTCTTAGAGGCCCCTGCCCTAGGACTACCAGACATAAGTAAACCTTTCTGTCTATATGTGGATGAACATAAAGGTATTATGAAAGGGGTCCTCACCCAGAGAGTAGGCCCCTGGAAGAGACTATTGCATACCTATCAAAGAAATTAGACCCTGTAGCAGCTGGATGGCCCCCTGCCTGCAAATTATAGCAGCAGTGGCCCTGCTGGTTAAGGATGCTAACAAGTTAACCCTGGGACAGGACCTGCTTGTGGCAACCTCTCATGCCCTTGAGGGGGTGCTCAAACAACCCCCCCAATCGATGGTTGAGCAGTGCCCAATTAACTCATTATCAGGCTCTGCTCCTAAATCTGCCCAGGATCAACTTCCAGGTACCAATGGCCCTGAACCCAGGCCGCACCCAGGCCCTGAACTCAAGGACTCACTCCATGACTGTACTGAAATTCTGGCACAGGTGCATTGCATCAGACCTGACCTGAAGGATGTTCCTTTGCCTGACGCCGAAGAAACCTGGTACACGGATGAAAGCATCTTCATCAGAAATGGTAAAAGGCATGCTGGGGGAGTGATCACAACCACCTCAAGAGTCATTTGGGCCGAGCCACCACCAATAGGTACATTGGCCCAAAAAGCTGAACTGATCGTGCTTACCAAAGCCCTAAAGATGGGTAAAGGAAAGAGACTCAACGTCTACACAGATAGCAGTTATGCATTTTTCACTGCCGATATCCATGGGGCCATCTATCAAGAGAAGGACCTCCTTACTGCAGAGGGAAAGACTATTAAAAATAAACAAGAGATCTTAGACCTCCTGCAAGCCCTCTGGGGCCCAACAAAACTAGCCATAATCCACTGCCCGGGTCATCAAAAAGGAAACAACCCCACCCAGAAGGGAAATAATCTGGATGACAGGACAGCTAAAGAAATAGCCCTGACTTCCATGATCCTGCCCATTCTTGTTGATCCCAGAGCAAGGGAACTGCCTAAAGATCCCCCACTATAGCCCTGAGGACTTAGCCTGGATACATGCTCTCCCTATGACTCAATGCCTAGAGGGCTGGTGGAGGACAATGGATGGAAAAGTTATCTTACCTCAGAATTTAGGCATAAGATTGCTCAAGAAAATACATCAAGCATCACACATGGGCACCCGAAGGATGTAAGACTTACTAAGAAGGGCCAAAGTTAAAATTCAGGAAGGAAATCAAGCCATTGTAAAAATTGTTAGGCATTGTCATGCCTGCCAATTAACCAACTCAGCTCCATCCCATGTTAACCCAGGATCCTGGAGCAGAGGGACACGACCGGATATGTATTGGGAGACTGATTTCACTGAGATCAAATAGGGAAAATTTGGATATAAATATTTACTAGTATTCATAGACACCTTCTCTGGATGGACTGAGGCCTACCCAACCAAGCATGAGACTGCTCACGTGGTAGCCAAGAAGCTAATAAAAGAGATCCCAACTACAATAGGATCAGATAATGGGCCAGCCTTTGTCTCTCAGGTATGCCAGGGAATAGCCACTGCACTGGGGGCCAATTGGAAACTACATTGTGCTTATAGACCCCAGAGTTCAGGACAGGTAGAAAGAATGAATAGAACTCTAAAAGAGACCTTAACCAAATAAGCTTTAGAGACTGGCGCAGACTGGTGGCTCTCCTCCTCTTTGCCCTTTTTAGAGTAAGAAACACTCCATACTAGATGGGTTTGACCCCCCTTTGAAATCATGTATGGAAAACCCCCTCCTATGATACCTAGCCTCCTACTGGACTCACTCCAATAGTTGCAGTTAACCCACCAACGGGTCTGGCCGTAACTCAGAGCCATATATGAAGTTGCTGTCCCCCTGCAACCCCACAGGTTTAAACTGGGCGACTGGGTCTTCATTCACAGACTCCAATAGAAAAATCTCGAGCCAAGATGGAAGGGCCCCTTCGTGATCCTCTTGACGACTCCCACCACACTCAAAGTGGACGGCGTCGCGGCTTGGGTGTACTACTCCCACGCAAAACATGCCAACCCATTTGCAGTCCCAGAGGATTACAAGGGAGACACCTGGAAGGCATTCCCACACCCTTCAAATCCATTCAAGCTCCGCATCCGATGAGACCCTTCCTGCTAACCTGTCTACTGTTGACATTGAACTGCTTATCGGCTGATGGCACCTTTCCTGCAAGTAACATAAATCCCCATATGCTCTAAAACTTAACTTGGGTAATCACCAGCCCTGCCACGGGGACGGTCATCAACTCTACCTCCAAGACAGCCTCTCCCAACACTTGGTACCCCGACCTTTGGGTTGACCTCTGTGATATCTTTGAAGGAGAATGGGAATCTCATGACCAGACCCCCTTTCCTCCCTTCGGCTGCCGAGACCCCAGATCATGCATATGAAGCCTCGCCATCTACGTTTGTCCAGGCCACGGATGCAGCAGACAAGTTAAGAACAAATGTTGGGGACCTGGGGATTATTATTGCGCTGACTGGGGCTGTGAGACCACTGGCACATACTGGTGGAAAGGGTCATCAACCGGGCATCTAATAACCTTACAACGGTCCCCCAGATCTACCACCCTGGGATGGGGAGGGACCACTGGAGGAGGTATGGGGGGTCCTTGTGCCCAACCACGTGCAACCCCCTCATAATTCGGTTCACTGAGAAAGGAAAAAAGTCTATGGGGTGGGATGTAGGACACACATGGGGCCTATGGCTATATGCTGCAGGGAGAGACCCTGGGGCCCTCTTTACATTTCAACTCTTCCTCCGACCGGTCGTCCATGCACTGGGACCCAACCAAGTCCTAAATCTCCCCCCAGATGATTCTCATAAATCTTCTCCAGCTAAACCCCCTCCCAGACCTCCCACTGCCCAAACCTATACTCCTGTGCCAACAACTCAGGCTCTTGAGTCCTCAAGGGCAGATCCTATTCCTCCCCCTCCTGCCACTACCCCAACCCAGGAAATTCTTTTGCAGATGCTAAATTCATCTTATTACTTCCTCAATGCAACCAACCCGAA
>NW_008330576.1:1553729-1554300 GCF_000622305.1 Nannospalax galili
CAGCCCTGCAAAATCGTACGGGATTAGACCTCCTGTTCTTACAGCAGGGTGGTCTATGTGCCGCCCTAAGAGAAGAATGCTGTTTTTATAGGGACCACTCAGGATTAATAAAGGATAACATGGCCAAAATAAGAGAAGGGTTGGAACAGAGGAGACTAGAATGAAAGGCCAGACAGGGATGGTTTGAGTCCTGGTTCAACCAATCTCCCTGGTTGACAACCCTCATCTCCACCCTCTTAGGTCCCCTTATAGTCTTATTTTTATTACTCACCTTTGGGCCATGCATCCTCAATAGATTAGTACAGTTCATGAAGGACAGGTTAGGCACCATCCAACTTATGGTTCAGAGCATGCCCCTTAGCACGATCCCCCCAGACACCTGTGAGCTGGCTGACCAGAACCCATGATTGGGTTACAAGACAAGGGGGGAATGTACGACCCTGAGACCCTCTTCATTCACCTGCTACCCCCCAATCCCTCCAGACCCCCACTAATTGCTCTTTTAGCTTCTATAAAATGCTTGGCTGCTGCTTTAGACATGCCTAGACATGCCGTGGTATGCCCTGACTCC
>NW_008330576.1:1554346-1621728 GCF_000622305.1 Nannospalax galili
CTGCCCTTTAAGGTAAAAATGGAGACTCCTGGCCCCACAGGTAACAGTCAGCACATTCCACAGCCCTGAGAATAGCACCTACCAATAAGAAACTTCCAGGGCTGCATCTTATACTTCCAATCAGTTTAAAATTATGTTGGTGTGCGTGGGTTCCTTGAACCAACCAAAATGTATCTTCGGTATCCCCTTCCTCTCTTTGTCTAAAACCTGTAAAGGCTCCACTCTCCCTTACTCTGGGCTCTCGGTATGAATCCGTTGAGTTGGTGAGGTCTGAGAGCCCGAGCTTAAGCCCGAATAAACCATAAACCTTTGCTTTTGCATTTTGGTGTGTTGGGTCCTTGGTGGTCTTTTCGGGGTCCAGTGGATGAGGTACAACAAAGGGAAGTTAGTAGAGTTTTGATTAGAGCTGTGAAGAGTTAGCTTGATTTTAAACAAGAGCAGCTTGTCTGCTGCATAGCCTCACTTGCTTCCCCAAGGGGGCACCTGTCTCGGTATGAAGGTGGCAGATGTCTCCCGTTGATACCAGAGATGGCACATGGTAACTTGTGTGTGTAGTAGCTGGTACTTCTCAGGGGTTTTCTTCACATATTGCATGATTGTTTGTGTACCCTCATTCCTCCCACCCACTTCTCTGTAAATAGAGCTTAGCTGGCAGTGTCTCTCCTGAATCTGGCCTCCTAGAGTCCTGCTATACTTGACTGAGGAATTTGTCTCTGCAGGTGGTAAGAAATTACCGATTTCTAATTCTTTCGTTAATTCCCTGACTATAGGCATACATACATAGCGTACAATGTCTTAAGCATAGAAAGCACTGTCATTTATAGTATTTGCCTCTGTTCCAGGCTTGATGATGTTATGTATTCTAGTATAGTTAATCTGGTCTGCCCACGGCTACTTGATAATATTGAGGGTAAGATTTGATTAGTTAGGAGGCAAGTGGTTCTGAAACCCCTGTAAGATCTCTGAAAGATATAAATGTGGTTATTATGTTTCAAGATACAGAAGTTGGTAGTTGAATGCAAGTAGAAAGATGACAGCTTCTTGAACTCAGATTATTAAGATAATGGTGCTGTCATTAAAATAACAACGGAAACAGGTTTAAGCCAGGATGGATGGGGACCAGTATGGATTTGAAAGGCTAGGGTTTGGAGTATGTTCAAATCTGATAGAGAAACTGGTGCTAAAATTGAAAAAAAAACAACTTGGAGAAAAACTGGAAATGTTATTCAGGAAAGAGACTAGAGCTTTCTCCAAATACATGTGATGTTCATTAAAATACTTCAAATAAAATTTTGAAATGTTGACAATTTCATACATGTATACAATGCGTTGCGATCATATTCACTCCCTTTCCCCTCTCCTACACCCTCCCCACTCCTGCCTTATAAAGAGAACTCCTCATTCAGGATTTGAACAAGGATGCCAAAATATGTGTAACAGCATTAATGAACTGATGGTAAAAAAATCACATGCATGATGCTAAATAAATGAAGCTGGGAGGGTGTTCATTTATAGTTTGTATTCTTTACTCTTTATTTTGACAAGGAATGAAAAAAATAGTCACCTGAATAGAGTGCCCTAGAGTATCCAGGTTTGATTCAGCACGAACACATTCCCTACAATTTTCCTCATGACCTTCTCCTCTTTACTTTCACACCCTCTGGTGAATGAGCCTCAGGAGAAATAAACTCATTAAAAAATGTAGGTTCATAATGAGATAATAAATAATGCAGTAATCTCGCTCTAGCTAAAGACACTTGCTATCTCTGTTGACTTTGGCATTTATGTAAAAATGTTCAGAGAAGAACCTCCTGGGTGTTGCTCTGGCAAGATTTAGTAGATTTTTTTCTTACCTGAGGTGCATTTAAAGTAGAAATGACATTTATTCTAAATTGATTGATTTCTGTACATTTACTTCAAGGGTGTTTCAGCAAAGGGTGTAACCAAGTTTATCTGTAGACACTGGCCACATATGGGGACGCCTCCTTACAGTTCAGTTGGCAATAACAGTGACAGTGCAAGTGCTTATCAGATGTTCCAGGACTAGATGCTCTCATGTTCTATAGGACTATATTCCTATAAAATGTAGGAATGAAGGTGTATACTCAAGGTGTTTTCCTGCTTTAGGTTCCTAGCTTCTAATTACAGGTCCAAAATCACACAGGAAATGACATCAACAGGCACCTCTACCCCAACATAAGGAAGGGGAAATAAGCGTAACAGAAACCTGACGCCTGGGAATTGGAGAGACCAAGCTTGAATGTTTCTAGCACAATTACTGTTTGTACATAAATAATCAAAACTTTTGGTTCCATTTTTATAGATGTGTAAAGTAATTCTCAGTTCTCTATATTTTACATGGCTATTTCAGGAACAGACATACAATGGCCTAGGCAGTTTCTTTCCTATTGAATATAACTCCTATACCATGACAGTTGTTTTAGAATAATTATGTGATAATTGTTAGGTTGAGCCAACCTTTGAATCACCATATCTTAGTCCATAAGTAGGCTTTGGATGGTCCCTTTTGTTTTTGTTTTTGAGAGGGTCTCATGTAGCCAAGACTGGCCTCAATGAACTCCTGATGCTCCTATTTTTGCCTTCCAAGTGCTGGAATTGCAGGTGCACCCCACCACCTCCAGCTCAATATCTTTGAAAAGTCAAATGTCAGTGAATACTGAGACCAACCTCTAGCTTTATTTTTCCCTATATTACTAACATCTTCCTGATTCACCTCTGTATTTTTTCATTTACATAATGGGAATAACATTTACTGTGATGATAATTCAAATCTAAAGAAACAGGACACATCGTTCTTGGAACCTTATGAAGTGTGAGACAGATGTAGACACTCTGCAAAACTGTAACTTCTGTGCAGCTTTTATGTTCATCTCAAACATAAAATTAGGTGTTAGAAATTCAAGTTGAATAGGTATTTGCAAAT
This sequence comes from Nannospalax galili, assembly GCF_000622305.1. Lineage (NCBI taxonomy): Eukaryota > Metazoa > Chordata > Mammalia > Rodentia > Spalacidae > Nannospalax > Nannospalax galili. Next base: position 1,557,291 of record NW_008330576.1, read on the forward strand.
AATAGCTTGCCTGTTACCAGGCTATCTTCTCTGTGACAGATTCCTTAGTCTTCTTTATACTGTTTAGATTTAGCAATGACTGGGCACATAGCATAAGGAATTGATTGAATTGAATGGAATTCCAATCTTTGTTACTGTTTCTCTTAAAGACAGAACCTGGGTATTACCTATATCTAAGTTCTTTCCTTTCATTCATTTATATTTTCTGCAATGTTTATGTTTTCATTTATATTCTATGTTTTATATTTGAATAAGCTATTTTATATATTTCAAAAAGATACCTTAATTCTGCCCCCTCCCCGTCTCTCTCTGTGTTTACGTGGTATGTGCATGTATGTGCATGTGTGTTTGGTGCATGGTACTCACCTGTATGTATGCATGTGGAGGTCTGAGGTCAATATCAGTTATCTTCCTCAGTTGTTTTTCACTTTATTTCTTAAAGATAATGTTTTTATTGTTTTGGATTCTGTAAATGTGTGTCTGTGTGGGTGTATGTGCATGCCAGTGGGGTATGTGTATAGAGGCCAGAGGCATTGGATCCCCTGGAGCTGTGATCACAGGTGGTTGTGAGCTACCTGATATGGGTACTGGGAGCTGAACTCTGGTCATCTGTAAGAACAGCATGCTCTCTAAACTGCTGAACCGTCTCTCCAGCCCCCTCCAACTTACTTTTTGAGGCAAAACCTCTCACTGAACCTGGAGCTTGCCATTTAGGCTAGACTGGCTGGCTAGAAAGCCCTTAAAATCTGTCTATCTCTCACCCACCCCACTCGGGATACAGGAGTCTGGTGCCACATGAAGCTTTTATATAAGTGCTCAAGATCCAAACTCAGGACCTCAGGTGGCATGCACCGAGCCATCACCCCAGTTCCTACCTTAATTTTTGTGAAATTTAAGATAGGCACAGTAAATAAAAATACTGTGTGCTCTTTTGAACAGGCAAGTTGGGTCGAGCAAGTTTTTCAATAGATGGCTACTATTTCAGTCTCTTGGAGACAGCCTGTTAGGGAGGTAAGGGCTAACACATGTCTCCTCCAGTCTTATTACCAAGAATTGTGTTATGCTGTTACTGATTAGTATCTGGAGGTGGTTGATTCCAGGATCTTTCTCCCAGATATATCAGATCTTCAAATGCTCACATCTGTTATGTAAGATGGAATCTTTTTGTATAACCTATGCATACAACCTCCCGAATGCTTTAAATCATGTCTGGATTACCTATAGATATTCTCCCATATACTTTAAGTCATTTGTAGATTACAAGTAGAACCCAAATAAAATGTAAATGTATGTAAATGGTTGTTAAATTGTATTGCTCAGGACAAGAAAAAAAGATGCACTTTTCAAATATATTCCATCTATGGCTGATTGAATCTATGTATGCAGAATTCATGATATGAAGGGCAGACTATGCCTAAAGTGTCTGTAGTACATGATTTATTTGTAAGGAAAGAGAGTACAGTGCATTCTCATGAGACTGAAAACAGAACACATAGGAGGAGAGCTGAGAGATCAGGTGGTGCAGGAGGGCTGGACTAGAGAACGATGGATTCCAGCCTGCCTAAAGTCACTGTGTGATGGGTAAAGGCAACCACTGAAGCACCTGAAATGAGAGAATGTAAGCTTTCCAAGGGCAGCCACCACGTCAGGCACGGGCATCTCCTTCCAGATGCCCACAGAGCTGGCAGATGTTATGAGCAGCTGGTGAAGTTTGGATAAATGGTGAAACTCCTATATTTTTGACCCAGCACTTAATAGATAACAATTTTAGTAGGATTCACAGCAAGACCATAAATATTTAGAATTCTTTGTTCTTAGGGACAAACTTGTGGAGTGGGACCTTGCATTTCATACAACTTTGTTCTTCAAAAGTTGCTTCTGTGTAATGCTTTCTGTCAATTAGTTGGAATTACATTTGGTTAATGGCACATGTAATTAGCCATCCTATCTTGCTCGGACGGGCACCTAACAAGAGGTAAAATTAGCTATTTTCGATGGCTGTAAAACTACCGAGCCACAGAAAAGGAGGCCGAGACCCTTTAAGGGCTCAAATGCAGCTAAAATTAGAAAAAACATATTATTACGCCTCAAAACTATTCCATAAAAGGAAAGAAAAGTCAAGTGTGAGTTTTGGGGATTATGTTGTCATTTATGTCAACATTCCAAGAATTAGTCATATTCCCAAGTCCTATTTTTCCTTTTCCTCTTACCATAACATTGATCCACTATAGATAATTACTTAGATATTCATAAATCTGGTTTATCTTATCTAAACAAAAATAAACTAATTACTAATTCAGATTTAACAACTAACTTCATAAAATAAGAATGTTAATAGAAGAGTGTACATTCTACTTACTATAGACCAGATATTGTCTGAATCTCCACATGTATTTCACTTTATCCTTACAGTGACTCTATGAATAACAAGATACAATAACTATTTGATCCAACAGTAATAAGGAAGTAATTATTTCCTCTATTTATTTGGTTAATGTTTCCTAGAGTTATGCTATGTAGTACAAATATCCACTAACCAGGTATGATCTTTTCTTAAAATTAAGTAAAAAATGGCTGGCACGATTTCTCAGTAGGATTAAGGGACTTGCTTGCCAAGCCTGATGATCTGAGTTCAATCCCAGGTACCCACATGGTGGAAGAAGAGAACTGACTCCCACAAATCATCTTCTGATCTCTACATATGTGCCACTGCCAGCCCTCATGTGTACACACATACATTCATATAAACACACAAAAAATAAATGTAAGACATTAAATAAAAATTAATTGGAATTCAATAAAATTAAACATTTAGTTCCTCAGTTACACTAGCTACATTGCAGTTACCTGGTAGCTAAAGGTGGCTAGAGGTACTGTATTGGACAGCTCAGACACACATTTTTATAACCACAAAGGTTTGTGTTAAACATTACTGATCAAAAAAGATCTAGGAAATACTGTCATGGAGCTCAGGACACTTAGAGTTGAAAAGACTGTGACATCTTGATAGTTAAAAAACAACTTGCCAAATAGTAAAGGACTTAAGACTACAGTTTATGAATGAAAGAACTAGGGCATAAACTTTTGCTTTTTTATCTACTATGTGGACTGCTGTGTCATACTACTTCTGTTCAGGAGGAAGACAGTGGGGATATGACTAACCTCAGGCTTGGTCACAAGTGCTTCTATTATTTGAAATTCAAGGAAGAGGTTGGAAAGGCAAAACATGAGAAGATTCAGCTCCAGAGGGCACATTATAGAGTTAACACAAAAAAATCACTATTCGGGTAAAAGGAAGCAATAGATGCCCAGTGTTATGGGACAGATGGAGAGATTAAAAAAAAAAAAAAAAGCCAAACCTCTAATCTCTCTTTCAAAGTCTGGGGAAGAAATACCCTAAGAAGAAGATGTGGTCCACCGTGATTTGCAGAGGAAATTGGTGACCTTACTTCAATGAGTGTGTCGACTACTTTATAAATATTCAGAAAACATCTTAAAAATCCACAATGCACAATAATGCTGTTCCCTCCCCTGTGGTCAGGCCACTGTGATCTCTCTGGTGTGCTATTGCTGTGCTTGGCTAAATAGACTTCTGTTTGAATTGTCTGTGTCTCTAAACTGAGTTCTTTCTTTCAAGAACATAAAATACAGATTTCAGTTCTCATTCGATATTTTCTCTCACAATTAAGAACGTTCATTTTTTTGGGGGGTCTTTTGGAGACAGGGTCTCCCTGTACCCCTGGCTGTCCTGGAACTCACTATGTAGACCAAGTTGGCCTTGAACTCACAGAGATCTGCCTGCCTCTGCCTCCCGAGTGCTGGGATTAAAGGCATGCACCACCATGCCCGGCCAAGAATGTTCATTTTTTAAAAAGGCAAACATATAGGAAATAGATTTTTCCCCTTTTTATTTTGAAATTTGTATTGCATCCCCATTTAAAAATATTTAAAATGTAAAGACAGTATTTTTCTTCCCCTGCTTATGTGAACCTACAACATCTTGGAACCTGACCTCAGGTGAGAGCTCATGGCTGCTCCTTCTTAGGCTTACTGCACCACCTGAGAACACCCCCTACTACAGTTTCCTGCTTGGCACAACCTCCTTCACCAGGCCCACCTACAGCACCTGGGAATTTTGCTCCAGGAGCCCAGCTCATATGGCCTCCTGCACCAAATGATAGACCCCAGCTTTCCTACTGAGGCCCATCTACACTGTCCCTTACTTCAGTTGCTCATCTGGTTTGACCTCCTGCATCAAGCCCTGCTTACAGGGCCCCAGGAACCTCACTCTGGATACTAAGTAGTAATAGACTCTCAGAAGGGTCTCAGGGCTACAGCCTATAGGCCTCAATATCAGCCCCACAGAGGAAACGAACATTTTGACCCTACTAAGACTTAGTCCCTTCCTGGACACTGTTAATACTTCCCTTAGTAAAACAAGGTGGCTTGATCAGAAAAAGGAGAGAAAAAGACTCTCCAACAAACTATGCTAGATGTTCAAATCACAACACACAAACAAAAATAATACCAAAAAAAAGCAAGGCAACATGTCCCCTCCAAAAATCACCAATCCCATAATTACAGCCTCCAGTAAGAATGACCTGGAAGACTTACAGACAAAGACTTCAAAAGAATGATTATAACTATATTCAAACAATTCAGAGAAGAAATGAATACACTCCACAACAACAAAACAAAGAGCTGAATGAAACAAGAAAGTCAGTATAAGATATAAGAACGGAGTTCAATAAAGATAATTAATGAAAAAACGTCAAACTGAAATGAAAAACTTGATAAGCCAAGTAAAATCTGCAGTGAAGTTGTCAGGGCTCAATGGTTAAGAGCACTGGCTGCTCTTACAAAGGACCTGGATTCATTAGAAGTTTGAGGGGTTGGAGAGATGGCTCAGTGGTTAAGAGCACCGGCTGCTCTTACAAAGGACCTGGATTCATTAGAAGTTTGAGGGGTTGGAGAGATGGCTCAGTGGTTAAGAGCACCTGCTGCTCTTGCACAGGACTTGGGTTTGGTTCCCAGCACTGATATGGCAGCTAACAACCATCCATAACTCCAGCTCCAGGGGATCCAACACCCTCTTCTTACCTCCGCAGGCACTGCATGGCACAGGTACACTTACACACATTCAGGCAATGCATTCATGCACATAAAATAAAAATAATAAAATATTTAAACTACTGCAGTGGAAAGTCTCACTAGTAGAATGGATCATATGGAAGTGGAATGTTGGGTCTGAAGACAAGGTGGAGGGATTGTATCACTCAGTAAAGGTCAATGACAATTTCTTAAAAAAATGAACAGAACATGGGAGAGCTCTGGGACACTATGAAAAGATTTTTGGATTATGAGCATAGAAGAATACTGTACCAAAAGCATAGAAAATATCTTCAGTGAAATCATAGAGCAAAAATTTCCAAACCTAGAGAAAGAGATGCCTGTCCAGGAAGAAGAGGGCTACAGAACACTTACAGGAATGACTTTTACAAAATGGACAGAATCTGGACTATGACTTTTATCCTACCTTGTAACCAAAACGTTACTGTTTATAATTTAAGCAAGCTCACTGAGCCATGTGCTCTTGTGACCAGGCTTATAACCTTGATCCCTTGGGACCCCAATCTGCCCTCTACACAAAGGCCAAGAAGGTAGTGAATAAGTGTGAGTGTGCTTGAATTAGCAATTCAGAGCACTGAAAGCAGTGTATTCATATTTGAATATTGGAATATTCAAATATTCATTGGAAGCAGTGAGAACTGAGAGGAATACTTGCTGTTGTATATATGAGATGTTTTAGATCTAGGGATCAGAGGCCAAGATTCTCTGACACAATGAGGGTGAATCCAAGCTTGTAGCTCCCGAGTTGATCCTAAAGCAATGTTTTTAAAACATGTTTCATTTATTACTCTTATTTTTTAAATTTTATATGAGTGCATTGCCTGTATGTGTATAAGAGTACCCATGTCAAGGGCTACGGAGTCTCTTGGAACTGGAGTTACTGATGGTTGTTAGCTGCTGTGTGGATGCTAGAAAATGAGCCTGGGTCCTCTGAAAAAGCATCCAGTGTTCTTAACCATTGAGTCATCTCTTCAGTCCTGAGAAAGTATGTGTGAGGCCAGGCTCGTGAGCACGTTTCCAGGAGACATCTGGAGGAACAGACCTTCTGAGTTTGGGCCCACTCTTAAAACTAACAAGTCTGGCTGTTTATTCAGGTATAACTGTAATGTGGGTTAGTAACACTGCAAATGCCAAATAGGACCAGAAAAACTTCCCATGACATATTATAGTTAAAACTTAAAAACATAGAATAAAATTTTTTGAAAACTATAAGAAAGATTAAATCACTTATAAATCAGGCCCATTAGAATAACACCTGAGTATTCCAAAAATTTAAAGTTTGAAAGGCCTGAAAGGTGTATTTCAGGTTCTTAACTACCACAACTGCTGACCCATAATATTATACCCAGTAAAACTATCTATTAAAAGTTAAGGAGAAACAGAAAATTTCCATGATAACAATGGACTAAAGAAATTTATAATCGCCAAGCCAGCTCTGCAATATACTGGAAGGAATACTTCGATATAAAGGGGAGGATAAACACAGGTCACAGGGGGAGTGAACATACAATGCTGGGACAGTTGATCAAAAGAAGCACCCTAAAAATGACAGGAATTAATGCATATCTGTCAATAATAACTTTGAATATTAGTGGTCTTATTTTTCCATTTAAAAGACACAAACTAGCATATTGGATTAGAAAATAGGATCCATCTTTTGGTGTCTCTTAGAAATGTATCTCAGTTTCAATGATAGATACTACTTTAGGGTAAAAAGATGGAAAAAGGTATTCTAAGCAAATGAATCTAAAAAGCAAGCCAACACAGCTGTTCTAATTTCTAACAAAATGGACATTAAACCAAAATTAGTCAGAAGAGATAAGCATGCTCATAATCCATGAGGATCTTATAAATCAAAAGACACATGCACCAAGCACAGGCATGCTGAATTTAATAAAAGAAATATTACTAGATGTCAAATAACAGATGAACCTCAACACAGAGATAGTGTGTGACTTCAGTATCCCACATGCACCAACAGACAGGTCATGCAAAAAAACTAAACAGAAACATTGTAGTTAAACAACATCATAAATTAAATGAATCTGTCAAACATTTACAGAATATTCTACCCAAACACTAAAGAAAAAAAAATTCTTCCAAATTGGGATTGGGGACAGAAGCAGAGTGGGAGTGGGGACAAGTTGGCTATCTAGGCTCTGGGACATATGGGAAAGCCACAGGACTTTAGTGAGTTCCAGAGAGGGACATAAAGAAGAGGAACAAGGTCCCAGTGGGACAGTGGGCAAGGATTGGGGATTTCTGAGTGTTAAGTATAGATGGCCCTAGTGGAGGAACATGGGCACTACCTGGATCTCTGGGTCTTGCTGGGCAGCTGGAGGGATCCCTGGCAGGCAGAGGCTGGGCTTTAGGGAGTCCTTAGAAGTGAAGCACTGAGAGAAGATTGTATGTATCTGAGATGTGAGATAAATGGAGCTTTGGGGAATGCAGAGAGGAAACTGCATAAAAGATGCAGTGTCCCAACTGTGTGACGGGTGGGGCTTTGGGGATTCTTGAATTCAGAGGGTCCAGGAAGTGGAGGTTTAAGATATACCTCTGATCAATTTGGGGCACCTGGAAGGTACCTGGTTGATGTGCTTGGCGTGTTAGTGAGTCCCTGGCAGAAAGCACATGGGAGAATAAGCACAGGGTACCAGAAGGTAGTAGGTAGGGCTTTGAGAAGTCCCTAGGGGAGATGGAGAGGGTTGAGGAGGAAGGAGGTCACTTCCTGGGTCTCCTGCAGCTAGGGAGTCTGGAGCAGTGTGTGGGTCTTGGGGAAGTCCAGAATGGAGAGGACCCCCCAAAAAGGTGAAGTAACCAATAATGGCAGCCAACAGAGATTTGGGGATTCCCTAGTGGAGAATGAGGCAGGGGATGGTCCTAGGCAGGTCTTGGGTGGGCCTTTAGCCTCTACATATTTTTATGACTGTTCAGTTTGTTTCTTTCTAGTGTCTGATAAGATTCCACTCTCCAGATGTCACAGTTTGTTTACCCACTGCCTTTTGCAACACATATTGGAGTTTCCAATTTTTTGACAATTATGAATAAAGTTGTTATAAACATTTGTGTTACAGTTTTCACATGAATGTTGTATAAGTATGTAGGAGCTCCATTGCTAATTGGAGTGCTGGGGAGTATGTTCAACTTTGTAAGAGAGTGCTAGTCTGTTTTTTAAAGAGGCCACACTATTTGGCAGTCCTAACGGAAGTTAATGAAAATTCCTCAGCCCCTGCATCCTTGTCGGGGTTTGCATCGTTAGCATTTTGGATTCTAGTCACTGTAATGCATGCATAGTGATATCTCAGAGTTTTAACTTGTAATTTCTGAATAACATATAATGGTGAACATTATTCATGTGCTTGTTTACCACTTAACTTCTATTTTTTATTTTATTTCTTTGGTGCCAGGAATTCAATCCAGGGTTTCATGTTTGCTAAACAGGTGTCTGCCATTGAGCCACATCTCTGGAAACCTTTTGGCAACCTATCTTCTTGGGTATGGTCAGTTCAAATCCATTGTCCCGCAACAAAGGGTGGTTATTGTGGCGTTTTCAGAGTTCTCTGTACACTTTAAGTACAAGTCCTGTATTAGAGAGGCATTCTGCAAATATTTTCTCCCAGGTTGTGCTTTCCATTGTTTTAATAACATCTTACACAGAGCAGAAGAAAAAAACTAATTCTAATGATATAAATGTAACAGTTTCCATTTCATGAAATACACGTTTGTAATATGTCTACAAACTCATTGCCAAAGACAGAATCATTTGGATTTTTAAAAAAATTCTAGAAGTTTTCATGTTTTGTCCTCCTTATTTATGTGTACCATGCATTTTGAGTTGCTGTTTGTGAACGGTATGAGGTTAAGGCCTGGATTTGGTTTTTCTTGCCTGATGTGGACGTGTAGTCATTTTAACTTGTTAGAGAAAGTCTTCTTTTGGAGTGCCTTTGCTTCTTTATGAAAGTTTGGTTGGTTAGATTTGTGTGGCTCGCTTGTGGAATCCGTACTGTTTTCTAGTGATCTGTTTGTCTATTCTTTCTCTGAAATTACACTGTTTTGTTGTAGCAGCTTCATAGTAAATGTAGAAGCCAGGTACTGCTGTTAGTCGTCGTCGTTTGCTCTAGTTTGTCATGCTTATTACTTGTTTTGTTCTCTTTCCATTTACAGTTTAAAATCACCTTTTCAGTAAACATGAAGTATCTTGCTGGGGTTTTGATTGGGTTTGTGTTAAGTCCAGCTGAAGAACTGATCTTTTGGGTTTTTTTTGTTTTGTTTTTTTTTGGTCTTTTTGAGACAGGGTCTCCCTGTAGCCCCAGCTGGCCTGAAACTTGCTATGTAGACCAGGCTGGCCTCGAACTCACAGAGATCTACCTGCCTCTGCCTCTCAAGTGCTGGGACTAAAGGCGTGCACCACCACAACCAGCAGAACTGATCTCTTAAGAACACTGTAACTTCCTATCCATAAGCACTGGCTAGAATTCCCTGTGGCTTTAGATCTCTGATTTCTGGCTTCCTAGTTTTTCAAATTTTTAGGTAGATTTTGTATATATTTTGTTATAAATATACTCAAATATTTCTTTTTGGTACTATTTTGAATGGCATGTTTTAATTTCAATATATAGAAAAAACAGTACATTTAGATATTTAGTCATTCCAGAGAGTTATTTTGTTTGTTTTTTCTTTTCTTTTCTTTTTTTTTTTTTTGGTCAAGTCTCTGGGATTTTCTATATAGAGAGTCAAATAATTTTGAGTAAACTAAAGACATTTAAAACTTTCCTTCACAGACTGTATATTTTCTGCTTCCTTTCTTTGCTATTACATTATATGGGATTTCCAAGAAAATATAGAAAAAGAGAGGTGAGGGTGGGCACTTGTGTTTCTGAAGGATAATTTTCCTGGACATAGACATCTTGATTGACATTTTCTTCACCACTTTGAATATATTATCTCTTTGTCTCTGGCTGCTATTTAGTCTGTTTCCCAGTGCTGGTCAGCTGTTGATGGTGCAGAATTGCCTTTGTATGTTGAGTTCGAGATTTTTGTCTTTCTCGGTTTTGACTCGAATGTGTCTCACAGGGATGGCTTTGCAGTTGTGCTGAGCTGAAGCACATGCAGATTAATGAGTTGAGACCGTTTCAGATGCAGTTTCTTGTGTTTGTTTCCTGCTCATTTCACTCCCCTGTCCATGGATTCCTACTATCTGTAAGGTGATGGCCTGGTGGTATCCTGTAACAGGAGGGTCTACTTTTCCTTTAGCCTTTTTCTGTCATTGAAAGTGCCTCTTTTTCATTGTTTCATCTTAAATTTAAGTCATTATTTCTCTGAGAACTCAATCCATAGTCCATTTCTCCAGCATTTTTAAAATTCAGTTATTGTATATTCCAAATAAAATGTCCATTTGTTTCCTTTAAAGAATTTTTATCTTTTCTGTAATTCCCTATGATGAGACATTATTATATATTTCCTAACTTTAAACATTATTTCCTATAGGTCTTTGAACATATTTATAATAGTTGCTTTCAAGTATTTTCTAAATCAGATATCTGAGCCCTCTCTAGGCTATTCCCACTGCTTGTTTCCCTGGTGCGTGGATCACATCTTTCTGTTGCTTTGCCTGGCTTTAGAGCTTGACATTTGGATATTATCTTAGTGACTCGGGATAGCTATCTTCCTGCTCCTACCCCTCTACAGCTTATTTTTGTTTGCTTTTCTTCCTTTGCTTGTTTATTTGTTTAATGACATGGATGGATGATTTCATTGATATGCAATTCCTCCCCCAAGTGCAGGCTACAGTGTTTCTGTTCAGGTCAAACCTTGGGAATATGCTAAGTTACTCTGACTCCCTCACCTCTTGGTTTCAGTGTTTCTCTCTGACCCTGGTTGAGTCTTCACCAAGTTGTCTCTATGGAATTTATACCCAGATGTTAGTCCCTAATATTTTCTGACTGCCCTGAACTTTAACAATATACCCTGGAGTGTACCCTGTTCCATAGTCTCTGAGTCAGCTCAGTCTTGGTCATTTTACAAAGACAGGTTTTGAGGCATGTTCTAGTCCTGAGAAAGAACTTCTCAGCAATCTCCTTCCCTGATTCTCTGTGGTGAACCTTACATTTTAGGAAACTCCATAATATTTGGAGGGTGTACATTCCAGAATTGTATTTTCCAAGAAAATGAGGAAACTCTCAAAGTCAGTGGAGAGAGGTTGAAAGGCCATTCTTGAGCTGTGGGACAGGTGGAGGTGTCTGTGATCCATATGTGATAGTGTGAAACCAAGCCAGGAGAGAGCAAACCCCTCTGGATATAACAGAGAAGGAAGTATGTTCAGATTCTAGATGCACTGACTTTCCAGGCAGATTCAAATGTAGAAGGCAGGGAGGTGCTGCTTAGGAATGAATGGGTGCTGTTTCTGTCCCCTGTCCTCCAGATGCAGACACAGACTTATGGATACAGAACTTAAGAAGCAGGAGACCTTGTTGTCAGGAAGACCATCAGAACCATCAGGCTTCCTCATACCAGGAAGGCCCCCCTTACACGGAACTAACGAGACATTCAGTCACCTGCAATTTCTTTCTTTTTTTTAAAAACACATTTTTATTGAATTTTTGTGGATTTCATATGATACATTTTAATCATATTTAGCTGCCCCTTCCCTAATCTGTACCCCCTTATAGCCTGCCCACAGGACTTCATGCATTTTCTCATATGTTAAGGCCTATCGAGTCAAGTTTGTGTGCCACTTGCAATTTCTTGTTGGAATTGAACTTCTGCGACTTAGTATGTAATTAAGTTTCTGATGCAAGCTATTCCTCACTTTGACAGTGCTGCCCTGCAGCTATGAGCCTGGTGGTGCTGGGTGTTGACTGCTGTGTGAAAATCACTGAGCTTCTGGGAAAGGGAACTAAGGAGTCAGGAACCACAGATTTATAGGCTCTGGGTTGGGTGAAGGAAAATGTAGTTTTTTTTTACATTGTCTCTGTTCTGGCCAATGCAACTAGGGATGTCACCATGAGTCATTCAGAGCAGAGATGGGTTTGGTATCTTGAACACTCTTTGGTCTCCTTGATGGGTGGTTTGTTAATGGCTGACATTTTTTTCTGGTGAGCTCAGAGGGTAGAAATTAGATAACCAGGTGGCTTTGCATGAACCTTTCCAGCTAATTGACAGCAATGATTTATAATAGTTTTTGAATGCTCACTGTGTGCCAGAAAACACTTTCCAGTGACACTGGGAGATGAGTGCTTTTATGAACCTCATTTTGTAGATGAGAAAATGAAGAGCTGAGAGGCTCAGTTATAACCTGATCAGGTTTAGCATCATCCCCACATCAGTGCCGTGGCCTATACACTCTACTTCCTCTGTAGAGGCTCAGGGAGGAAGGGCCCTGGGAGACAGTAGGAGACAACTGCCCAGGAACACACGTTAATACTATAAATATCTCAGTTTGTATATAAAAGGTGAGGTGTGCTTGGGAAAGTGTTTACATGTGTGTCTTTTATTTTTCCTTTTGTATTTCTATCCCCTGGTATGTAACGTTTACTAGACAAATAGTTCGAATTTTGGTTTCAAATTGCTATCTCTGTCACCAGTATTAAAAACCATATTTTTCTCTAATCACATATTTATAGGTGTAATCTAATATAAAAAGGAAATTGATAGAAAATTAGATAATTTCTTTTTCTGAGAGAAACATTATCGCTACCATACCTGTTTAAGTTCTTTGTAATATTTCTATGATATTACTTATTCACCTTTGAGGTAAAACAATTAACTTAGACTTCTCCACATTTTGCTGTAGACAGGTAATTTACAATCTGTTGCATAATGTTATAATGACTTTATTTCCATTTTTCTAAGAAAGGGGAATTACCATTATTTACCATACAACAATCATCTTTGGAGTGTTTTAGAAAGAAATATTTGTTCTATACCATCTGCCCAAGTTATTTATTGATACTATTTTGAATTGAGAACTCTTCAAATATTCTGTAAGCTTAGATTTTTCTTCTGTGCCCTAGACCTGTGAGTGAATTATCAGCTTGATTCTTGTGATTATGATACTGCCTATGGTAATTAGAGAAATGCAAATCAAAAGTACTTTAAGATTTCATCTAACCCCAGTCAAAATGACTAAAATTAAGAGAACAAATGATACCAAATGCTGGTATAGATTCAGGGAAAGGGAAATGCTCATTCCCTGTTGGTGAGATTGCAAACTCTCACAGTGCAACCACTGTGGAAATCAGTATGGAGAACTCTTGAAAAACTAAAAATAGATCTACCATATGATCCAGTCATACCACTCCTTGGCATATACCCAACAGGGCTCATCTTTCTACAGTGCTACTTGCACAGCCCTGTTTGCTGCTGAAACCACCTTAATGTCCATGAACTGATGAATAGATAATGAAAATGTGGTGCATTTACACATTGGAGTTCTACTCAGCAACAAAGAATGATGAAATTGTGAAATTTGCAGGTAAATGGATGAAACTAGAAACTGTTATACTAGGTGAAGTAACACAGACTCGGGAAAACAAGCAAGATATGCTCTCTCTTGTTTGTAGATCTTAGCTCCAAGTCCCTAGTTGTGAGTATATATCCTGATGTTATTGCAGGAACTAGGAAAATGGAAAAGAACCATGGGGATAAAGAGGAAGAAGGAGCTCAAGGGAGGAGAATAGTGGGAGACAAGTGTTACCAAGAGGGAAATGGGGAAAAGGGGGTTGTTTTATCTGGGAAGGGAGTAGGGAGGGTACACATGGGAAGTGAGAGGAGAGCTAACTAATGCTTAGATGCTATGAAAAAACAGAGGGGAATATATTAGTCCAAAGTCTTATTGAAAAGTACATAATTGTGTGTGTGTGTTTGTGTGTGTGTGTGTGTGTGTGTGTATGTGTGTATGCATGTGTATAGCTGAAGGTTATATAATAAGAAACATAGTGACAGACAGGAAAACCTCCCTTGAATTGTTGGTGAGGATAGTCCAAGAGACTCACAACACAACACAGGTTTCTTTCCATGACCCTTAATTGCCTCCCAGAACTTGAAGGTAAGACCTTATTGCTGCAGACAGGCTATACTTTTGACACAGGACTTGGTGCAATCGAGCTGGAACTGACCTGGAAGCCTTCTTCCTGAAGACTAGCTCTCATGGTATTAGAGGGTACTTACTATACAAGCTGCCAAGTGAGGAAACTAATCAATGGTCCTACCCAGTTATAGAGCTTAATAAACAATGACTGGCCCAGGAAACTATCTCTCTTGGTGCAGTAGTGGCACTTTTATCTTGGGGGTAATTAACAGTTGTCTCATTGGAATTAAGACCTGTTCAATGGAAAGAAACTTATGGATGGTACTGTAACCGTAACGAAATACACATGGCTAGAGAGGTCATAGATCCTCGAGAAAAACCCCCTTCTGCCACATTCTTAGACAAATGTAATTTCTTACTTTATTCTAAATATGCATTCTCATATTTACAGACAGTATACCTTTCACCCATCATCAAAGAAGCTTCTTTAGCAATGGATGGAGACTATTACAGAGTTCCAGAATTGATGAAACACAGAGAATAAGTGTTTGTCAGATGCTTAACGCTAAGTGACACTTGTTTAATGCAACCTCTACACATAGGATGAATGTATCTCTGAACTCTCACTAGAGAATTTTCCTTGTGCTGCAGATGATTAACACAGGTACCTGCAATTGTCCAATGTACAGCAAACAAGAGGCGGCAGTGTGCTTATCTCTTATTAGGATGCCTGCTTCAAACCTCTGCCTCCCAAGGCTCAGGGATCATTGTATAAGAAGCAGAAAGATTGTAAGAGCCAGAGATGGTGGATGACCACAAGGAAACAGAGTCTTCCAGACAGCTGGTCAGCTACTCATGTGAACTCAAAGCAAAGGTAATGGTATGCACTAAAGAACTTTTGGCAATTGATGGCTGCTGAGAGGGGGAGAGAGTGTCTTACAGGGATGGAACTCTTGGTGGGCCCAGTGGATAGACTCACACTGAAGGACATTTGGGGACACAAAAATTAGACTGTATAGGAATATATATATATATATAAATATAAATATATATATATATATATATATGAATGAGAGAGAGAATATTAAATTGAATTGGGTGGCAGGCATTGGGGGAGATGTGGATGTGGATGGAATCTAAATACCATCTATGTTGTATAAAAATTGCAAGAATTCAGTTAAAAAAATACAGCCTATGGTGAACACTAGGATGCATTGGCCAAAGCCCTGCTACAGAATAAAACACTCTTAACTCAGCTGTGTAGTCACAGCTGTCAAGCAGCCAACCTTCCCCTAGGAGCGTCTTGGCTGATCACATGTGCTCTTTTTCAGGTCTTCTCCCCCCCAATGAACTGACCATCTGACCAACTCACTCAACTGGGTACAACCCTGAGAGCAATTTCACCTTTAGATCTCCTCATGGGACAGGTGAGTGTTTCCACAAATCTGCCTTGGCTGCTCAACTTCTCCTGAGTCCATCCCTTTGTCAGGAGTGGATTACAAGTGCATTCTCTCAGACCTATTGCAAGTTGTTCTCTACTTCAGAGTCAACTCTAGGAAAATCAATTTATGATAGTCACAAATACTTAATTTTATTTTAAAGATAGGATATGCTTAAAAACCCAACATAGATCCATGGAAAGGGATAAAGGCTTTCTTTGCCTCCTCTAGCCAGACCATGGCATCTACTTTAACTTTGAAGCCATTTTCAAATGCTTCTTCTTCTCTCCCTCCTCACTGTTGCTGTGGACCAAACACCCATTACTTCTTACTTGACAAAAGCACTGGCCTTATATTTTACTTACAGATTGCTTATCTGCTTATATTTTACTTACAGATTGCTTACCTGCTTCTCAGGGTCCTGCCGGATCCCCTTGGCACTCAGCATTCCCATAGCTGCAAAGGCTCCTTACAGCAAAAACATGCTACTTCCTGCCTGAAGTCTTTCTCTGGCCCTTGGAGACTAATATTTTATGCCAAAGACAGAGAGGTGGTGTTGAGGAGTTAACTCTGCCAGGGGCTGCCTCCAATCCTTGGTAGACAAATTCTGAGATGGATATTTTCTCCATGGCCTCCCAGAAGTCAAAAGGGAATTTGAACATGAATTTTCTGTACTTAAAATCTTCTCAACAATATACCATTCATTGACACCCTCCCCTTTCCTGTTTTACAGTTTTACTCCTCTCAGTATTTTGTGATATCATCTCCCATATGAACTGGATTCTAGGGCCTTGTCTATACTAGGTTTCCCTAGAAGGAGACCCTAAGACAGAGATTTGAATGCAGGAACTGGTAGCTGAAACTATAATAATTTCATCATCTTATTTATAAATTTAGGTGCTGAAAGATAAATCTTGGTGTCTTTCATAGGATAGCCAAGGCCCCTCATGTTTTATGGAAGAATATTTTTGGTCCACTGAATAGGCAGATCAGGATCACAACCCTCCTGAACAATCCCAGTCATCTCTCATTCATATAGAAGGTAAGACATCAAACTTCCAAGGTTGACTGAATCCAACTAAAAATGTAGGGCACATTCAAGAGCTCTGAGACTAGTTCAAACAAAATTTCACTGGTCCAGAAATAAAGTAACCTCTGTGTTAATCACATTAAAAAATGTGGGCTTCTTAGTAGCACATCCATGACAAATATTCCCACCTTTACCTATTCAGATGAGATTGGAACTAAAATTTCTTGTTAATTTTCTACCACTAAGCATTTCTTCCATAATGAAGATTAATGAAATTTCAGAGCTCACAGAGAAACAAGCACTTCTTTGTGTCTTTATGTGGCCTCCAGGATCCAAATGGAAATGAAAGTGAACACTAAATTTATTAGATTTGAAAACATGGCCAAATGGGAAATAACAGAGCTATGAGGGCCAGGAAAGACAGCTAGAAATGAAGGGATGAATTTGAATAAATGCCAGATAAAATTTTCAAATTTCTTACCCCACTGTTATGCTGAACCATTATGTAATCCTGTACATACCTTAAAGCATGTCCTATTTGCACATAAAATGATGACTTCAAACATTATTTAACCTGCAGCCACAGATTTCAATTCTCACAGATTTCACAGATTCTCCTAAGGATAACTTTCTGATCCCACACTATGTTTTCCAGTGTGTCCTGGAGTGTTGTTCATAACCAAAACAATGTGTTATTGTTTAAGCTCCATTTTCTTCACTATACTTTAAGGGGAGCCACATCTATGCTGTTTAGTACTCTATAGCTAGTACCCATCACTGTGCCTGGCACACAAGGAGGGGTCTATAAATATGGATTGAGTAAATGAATAATCAAATGTAGCATTGATTTCATATCTGAACTCCATCTTTATTTTCTTTACAACATAGCGTAGCTCCAAAAAGTTGAGACAAAGATCCTATAACGTGTCTTCATAAAATTGGTGGTTAATTACATATTGAAAGCAACGTTAAAGCAAACAGCCACTGAGCACTTTGACCAAATCTCTAGGTCTTCAGGTAATTTTTTTTTAACATACATCATGCCTCATGGAGTGTGGAGTCAAGACTGAGTTGGGGATTCACCACAAGGTTACAGGGCGTGGGATTTCTGATGACGGACTATTAATACAAACTAAGTCTGAGCTGCTGCCTACAAGCATTCATTTAACCATCCACTTATTTATTTCTGGCGTAGCCCATGAAAGGGTTTAATTTCCCACCATGATGATTTTTAACATTGTGGCTTGGTCTTTAGGCTTCTCTTTCATCACTACAAGATGGCTACTATAATTCTAGAGTGTGTGTAAACAATATTTGATCAATAAAACAAGTTTTTTTTCTTTTTATTACCTGTTCTTTTATTTTGTTAGGAAGAAAACTTTCCCAAAAGCCCCCTGCAATTACCTTTAAAGGAAATATGCTGGACTGGGGCATGTGCACATGCTTCAGTGGGAAGGAGAGCAAGAAAGTATGTGTGCCATCTTCAGCTTCTCTGCCCATAGTTTCTTGTGAGTTCTGCCTTCAGTTAGAGACTAGATGGAGCTCACACAGCCAAAGCTGTCTCCCACAGGAGCTGCTCGCTACTCAGGGGACTGAATCAGCTCTAGATTTTTAATTAAAAGCATTAATTTATAGCTGGTTTTGACAAGAGTTGAAGAGAGTTTCAGTAATATAAATAATTTATTAGCAAACTAACAAACAAAACTTTCTCCTAATAATCTATGTCTAGTATGCCCTGAGATTGTCTCTAATTACATCCCCTCTCTCTTTCTTTCTGATCTAAAAGTTCTTGTTCCAGGTGAGAGAAAAGTCTGGAAAAGCAGCTAGGGGATAGATTGAAGGCCGTCCAGGGTAGTGGTATGGAGTTTCCCACCCTCCACACTTTGGAGGTTCCAGGAATTTCCTGAGTACATCATAAGTCTTCTCTCTCTGTCCTTGCGTTCACCTCAGCCTGTTAAAATCCTACTGATTCCTGACCAGGTAAAGACCTCAGACCTCTGGCACTCTCCCACAATTCCCTGCTGTCTTACCATACTTCTTTCTTTTTTTAAAAAAATGTTTTATTAGTTTTATTTTTGGGTGTATTGCCTACATGTGCATAAATGCACCCATGTTGTGCAATGCCCACAGAGGTCAGAAGAGGGTTGTCATATCCCCTGGAACTGGAGTTATGGACAGTTGTTAGTCGCCATGTGGGTGTTGGGAATTGAACCCGGGTCCTCTGCAAGAAAAGCCAGTGCTCTGAACCACTGAGCCATCTCTCCATCCCCACTATACTTCTTTCTTACCATGACCATATCATTATGGTTGTGTTCTTAGTTTACTAATGATTTATGACATCAAGGGTTCCATACTATATTTTCTTACTTATCTTGGTATGTTTATGATCTGTACTTCATGTTCTCTCTCACCTATATCCATGCCCTTTGTAAAATTACTAAGTGACTGCTTATTAATGAAAAAGCCTCAATTAATTTCCTACTTCTTGAAACCTGTTGACTTGTGGTTTGTTATATTTTTTACCACCCCCCCCCACTTTCCAAGAGACAATATATTAAAAATATATCAAGGTTTTGAGAGACCTTGAATGTTTCTGCTTTTAATTTCAGTAAATTAACTTGAGCTTGTTTTCATAGCATATGGGAGGAGATGGACACCACTGACAGAATACAGAGAAGAGTGGAAGCCATCCTAAATAAGCTGAGGGTAGGCTGACCCCCAAATCAGTGAGAGCCAAGGCAAGATTAGGAACTGCCCACTGAAGCCACAGCTGGCTTTCTAGCATTTGTAAATCCATCAGGAAAAGACCCATATCCATGCAACCTAGACTAAATGAACAATACGATGATGTCTTTCAGCTAGTGTATTTGGGGGTGGCTTATTAAATAGTGATAGTCTACTGATGTTGGATTCAAAATTTCTTGCATTAAAACCACTGTTAGTAAATGAACAAGTATTTCCATCTTAGGAACATGGGTTTAATGAGAAACTGCCTTAACTTTCTTTGTGATAAAATTACCATAGATAGTGAACAATCTAGCTTTAAATAAAGAACAAATCAATAAGCAGATAACCTTTAAAAAGCAAAAGCAAATATTATTTTTGAAGTATATTAGCTAAGAAAATATGAAAAAAATTCCGTGTAGAAAATCATTTAAAACTAAGTGTTTTTCTTCCATGAATAAAAAAATTTGATGTGCCCGAGGAGAGGGTGGCAAAAACATTCAAAAGTCAATTTTATTCAAAATGCCTTTGAAGGACTCTTTTATTGTTATGCTAATTAAACTTAATTCATAAATAAAATATCAAGTTGAGATGTATTTGGCAAATATGGCCTATTAAGGAGCTCTTAGGTTTCGTAACTCTTCCCAGTTGGCTGATTTCTTAGTACTGTATGGTTCTCTGCCAGGCCAGAGGATCTATGTTCATGTTAAAGAAACAGCCATTTGTCAAGAGTCCAGATTTAGCTATATCTTCAAACAACTCTAAGCAAATCATCATGAGATCTCCCTACACATTAGGAAGAATCCCAGAGCTCCCTAAATCAGAATTTTATATTTATATGATTGGATAGAAATGCTAATCTAACTAGGAATGAAAAAATATTTTTAGACGTTAACATTTGAAACCAGTTATAGAAGAAAGCATTATCCTACTTTTACCATAATCTGAACAGATGTAAATGAGGTACTGTTATTTGCTCTTCTGTGCCCAGGTAAATCAGCTTTGTGCAACTCTGATTAAGATGAGCCATAGAGAAACTCAGTAAAGGAACCAAGAGTTGGTCTCATGCCCAATTCTATTGCTGCAGGTAGGGGTAAGGAAAATGTAAGACTTAAATGTGAATAAGGCTGCCTGCTCCTGTTAGAATTCAAAGAAGAGGTCAGCACTGGAGCAGTGATTTTACCCAAAGCTCCGAGTGGTTAGAGACAAGACCTCTGAGGCTAAGTCCTGTACTAATCGTGAAGTGCATCTAGGGGGCGCTCACAACGGTAGGAGATATTGCTGTAATAGTTCTTTGACATGGCCCTTTAGTGTCTGGCTTTCTCTTGAATACTAGTGAGTGACAATGAAGTGAACAATATTTACTGAGTAGTAGATACTATTGGGTGTGCAGGTTGGGAAGCAGAGGCAAAGAAGGAAAGGTTTCTGCTTTATAACTACTTGGAAGTTTACTGTTTCTTTGCAGTGGGAGAGGAATTTAAAGGACATTAAGTACAGGAATTCCTTTTTGGCTCCTGCTTCACATATACCTTGATAACAGATTCCTCTCGCTGCCCCGTATTAGACAGTAAGCAGGATGGGTAGAGACATTGGGAAGTTCTGTAAATTGCCTAAGATTAAATACTACTAAGGGGCAAAGTGTGAGGATTCAAAATCAGATAAGATTACAAAATTCAAGTCCTTCCCACTAGAAAATACCACAGAAGACCTAGAAGAATATTTTTGGTGACTTTGTGCTACGTCTGTGAGAAAGTATGCACACCTACACATTTATGTAACTGCTTTTTTCAGGACAGATTGCCTCCATCAGAAGTAATTTTTTTTTTAATCTTTTTGAGACAGGGCCTCCCTGTAGCCCCAGCGGGCCTGAATTCACTATGTAGACCAGGCTGGCCTTGAACTCACAGAGATCTGCCTGCCTCTGCCTCCTGAGTGCTGGTGTTGAAGGCGTGTGCCACCACACCTGACAGAAGTACTGTTTAAAAATATGCCCATGGATTGCAACAGTGGCACAAATATTATGGGGTTAATCAATCACTTTCTGATTGGATCTAAGGTTCATTCCACAGGAGGAAACACATGCCTGCTACTGTAAATTTGTCTAAGAATTCATGGTTGGGGAACTCACGGCTCCAAGGGTAAATTTGCTACTGTTATTTTGCTAATGAACATGACATCAAACTGCCCTCTTAATTTGTATCTCTCTACCCATAGATTAGTGCAGCTATCAGACTTCATCAGAGAAGTGTCTTTGTGCAGTTAGGTGGTAGTTAATGCAGAAACTCATGAGTGGTCAAAGTGAAGAGAATAAGTCAGTGGAGTGCTAGCTACAAACGGGATATATATGTCACATCCCCTCCTCCCAAGGCTCAGGGACCATCATGGAATATGTGCCAGAAAGAGCCAGCTGTTGGGAAGGACCAGAGCAAAACCATGTCTTCTGGACATGACAGGACCACTGGGCTCATGAACTCACAGCAGCCTTGGTTGCCTGCACAAGGCCTGTACAAGATCAAGCCAGTCGAGATTCTAGCATGGAAAGGAAGGGGTTCAAGAGCCTCTTCTCATCATTGAATAGCTATAGACAGTTGATGGCTTCTGGGGGAAGGAGAATTGGTTTTCTTTAAGGGAATGGCTCCCAGTAGGTTGACCATGCTCGAGAGGATGGCCTCATACCTAGAAGTGTGTGGAGAGTACAAATTGAAGTTGATGAATAATTAAATTTCAAAGAAGAGGACAGAATGTTGGGGTCAACAGGTGGGGTTGGATTTTGGAAGAGTTAAGGGAGGAGCTGAGGTGAATATGATCGAAGTATTAAATTCTTAAAACAAATTAAAATATTTATAACACAGAAGAACATTTTACCGAAGGACAGACGTTTATTCAGTACAATTATAACCACTCTACTTTTGTGGGAAAACAACGTATTGTTAAAATCCCAAAACCAAACTGTATTTTGGTATATCTGAGATGCATGAGTGTTAGTGAAAGAGGAAGTTAGGGACTTTGTTTACCAACTACAGCTTGATGGATCCTAAAATGGTAGCCTCACAGGCAGGAAAAACCAGAGTATTTTTCCTACTTTTATTTGCCAGTTAGCACACCACTTCTGACACCACGTATGTGGGTCTTTCTTCTCACACAAAGCAGTTCTTCAACAGACACCATGTTGCTGGGGTATCTTTTAATCTAATCCCATTCAATTTGATTCAGTCGGGTCCAGTCCAGTCTGGTCTAATCTAGTTCAGTCTATTTCAGTTCCACTCACTTCTGACATGTTCCTGAAGACAAGGCCAGGTACCATAAGAATTCCCTCAACTTCTAATGCCAGTCAGAAGTAGTGTATTGCCAGTCACACTTCTGACCAACCGGCTATAAACTAGGGATCCCATTGCCTCCTTTTCAGGTGTTATCACTTTGAATGACCAGATTACAGAGCTCAGGAAAAAGCTCCTCATGTTTCCAGTTAATTACCAAAGGGTGTAAAAATGGACAGAGATGACAGAGGGATGCTGAGATAGATAAATCTAGGTCAAAGAGCTCCCAGCACAGGAGCTTCTGCCCCGCTCGAGTTGGGACATACCATCCTCTCAGTACATGATGTGTGATGTGTTGCTCAACCTGTAGGCTCTATGAACTCTGTCCTTCTGTCCTTTTTATGAAGCTTTCATTGCACAGGTATAAATGATTACATCATCAGCCACTAGCGATCACCTCAACCTCATTCCCTCTTCCGTATCCAGGGGTTGAGCTGTAGGAAAGTCCTAACCTTCTAGTCATGCATTGGTCTTTCAGTGGTCAGTCCCCATTCTAAAGCTATCTAGGGTCCCCTAGCTACTGTCGCATGCAAAAGACATTAATCACGCCAAAGAGTCCAAGAACTTGGACAAGAAACAAATAGACACTTCACAGTACCACATGTAGATTTCCCCCAAGACAGATAAGATTATGTCTATTCCCATCAATCTTGGAACTTCTTGTGTTGTTGGCCAAAAATATAGTAATAATGGAATATGTAAGCAATGAAGGCAAGATTTCCAAGCAGGGGGAGCTCATAAACCTCATTAGGTGATTACTTTCATAGAAGGATTGAAAATAAATATTTTGGTTTATGCAGTTCGTGTCAACTTAAAAAGGTTTTCATTTTAAACATACATCTGTATTGAGATATAATTCATATGCCATGAAATTCACCCATCTAAACTTATTACTTTTTTTGTATATTCAAATTTGTGCAATCATTACCATAAGCAGTTAATTTTTTTCTTCATTATTATAAAAATAAACACTGTATCAGATTTTAAAGTCCATTCTTCAGTTAATGAATATTTGAATTTTTCTATTTTTGCTATTAGGTCTAATGTTTCCATTAGTATTAGTGTGCAAGTTTTTATTGGACATATTTTTTCATTCTTCTACTGTATGTGCCTAGGCGTGAAATTGCTGGATAATATGGTAATTCTATTTAACATTCCTTAATGTCAACCACAGAACTATTTTCTGAATTGTTCCATGATTCTACATTACCACTAGCAATGAACAAAGGCCTCTTTTCCCTATATCCTTGTACAATGGTACCTTATTTTTATTTTTATTTTATTTCTACAATAACCAATAATGCTGAACATCTTTTCATGTGCTTATTACCATTTGTATATCATCCTTGATGAAATGTCTATTCAAATCCTTTGCCCATTTAAAAAATTGTATTATTGTTTTATTATTGTGTTGTAATAATTTTCTTTATGTATTCTAGAACTTCTTATCAGATATAAGATTTTCAAATGTTTTTTCCATTTAGGTAGATTGACTTTTCATTTTCTTGGTGATCTCTTTTACAGAACAAAGCATTCATTTTGATAAGGTTGCTTTGTACACTTCTAACTTTGTTGCTTGTGTTTGGGATGCATCTGACTTCCTGATCTCTAACATTGCCTATACAGGAGCATATAGATTTTCTTTTAAGGTGTTTTCTATGGGGAGCCTTATAATTTTAGTTTTTACATTACAATATGGATGAATTTTCAGTTGGTTTTTTATGTAGTATGGGATGAGGATGGGAAGTCAGTCTTCTGTATGGCTGTTTATTTGTTGCTTGCAGCACCATGGTAAAAATGACTCTTCCTCATTGTAGTACCTTGTCCCTCCTTGGATAATCAATTGACCACAGCTTTAAGGCACTCTAAAGCTAACTCTAAGGGTTAGCTTTCTGATTTGGTCTCTCTATTCAGTTCCATTTTTCTATGGACCTAATCTTATTCCAGGACCATCCTCACTGGATTTCTTTAGTTTTTTTAGTAAGCTTTGAAATTAGCAAATGTCTTCAAACTTTTCCTTTAAGATCATTTGAAGATTTGGTTCCCTCGCCATTTGGTTAAGATTTTCAGAATCTGTTAACCAGTTTCTAACAAAAAGAAAAAGAAAAGCAAGTTAGAATTTTGAAATGGATTGTGTAGGACAAGATCAATTTGAGTAATATTACCAATTTAATAATAATATGTTTTTTAAATCCATGAACATTTTCAGTCTATGAACATAAAAATCCTTCCCTGTTTACTCATATTTTCCATAATTTCTTTCAACATATCATAGTTTTCAGAAGAACTATACTGGTCTCTGTTTGAGGTGCTACAATATGCTTCTGGGAAAATTCTATTGGTTTGGGGATAGAAGGACAAAATGCTATTTACTGCTGGGCACTCCTCCCATCTGTAAGAAGCTCTGCCAGCACTCGGAGGTTTGTAAGGCTCTCCTCTTCCCCATCTGCTGTCTGCTACAGCGTGGTGTATTGCTGTTTTGCCTACAAAATTATGAAATTTTGAGGGACCCAGACTCCTGTTTGTTGGGCAAGATGAGTGAGACAGCTGTCAAAATTTCAACTAATCACTCACAGGTTTTAATTAAGATGCTTCCAGGTGCGATTTCTGTATGTACAAAGAATACTTGCCTTTAGTTGGTGAGTCTTTACTGTCATTCGGGAAAGTTAGACTTCCCTTATCTCACCTCTGTGATTAGTCCATCCTCTAATTAAATCTCTCCCATCCCACTAGGGCTATGGAGATCTGACTGGCATTTAGATAGGTCTTTAAGTAGAGGATAAAATGCCAATATTGTGCAAGCAATTATGTAGGAATACACACTTCTCAGAAAACAAATTTAATCTGAAGGTAGGCTTCTTCCAACTGAACTATGCACAATAATGTGGTATTTTGACATAGCAACAGAAAAAAAACTAAGACAAAGACATTTTGGAAATAGCATCCAATAGTAGGTCAAGGAGCTCTTCATTCTCAAAGAGGAGCATTAAAGCTCTGCACTGGAGACAGAATTGGCCCTTCAGTGAGGTTCTCTCTCTCTCTCTCTCTCTCTCTCTCTCTCTCCTCTCTGTCTCTCTGTCTCTCTCTGTTATGTCAAATGTTGATAATTAATTAGATAAAAACAAATATAACATTTAGTATCTCAAACTGGGAAATAGGGAAAATTCTGGACATGGTAGATGCTTCATAAGGGATAATTGTCACACATTCATTTAAAAAGAGGTCAGAGTTCTCATATTTTATTCTGTAAATTGTATTTAATATACAGTAAAATTTATTCAGACTTGCCACAATCAAATGTTTGCCTTTCTCTAACAAAATTTCAGATGGATGAAATGTTGTTACAGTTATTCCTAAATCCTCTGAGGAGAGCTGCCGATCCTTTTTTCAAAAGAGGAATCAAAGAGGGCAAACGTGCCCACAAATGTGAGATCCATGCACAATGGAATTCTACTGATTTTCCCATACTAACAATAGACAAGCTGTCAGTACTGAGAAACACAAAGTTTCCTACCAGGCTCCATCTGGCTGTAGCTCTGATGGGCAGGGCTGTTCCCGACAAACATCTACAGGTCCTCAGGAGGTTCCTGACAAAACATCTATGGTGCACCAGAAGGTTCCATTTCCTCTATAGATCTAAAGGGACTCTGGAATTTAGAGATGTTTTTATTTTGCATGAAAATGAGAAATTTTTAATGTACATTTTACTCTGAGGCTTTTCACTGTGAAATATTTCATCTTCTTATTAGACATAAGCATTGCTAATTCAGCATGTGGAAGGTCATCTTTAAAAGATTTAGAGCTCTCACAGATAAAGGATCATGCATTTTTAACAGCAGCATTTGAAAAAATAGATTATGTACTCTCATATTTGTGTCTATACTTTGGGATAAATGACAAGCAGCAATATTCCTAACTTTACCAGAGAAAATATCTCAAGTCATAATGTATATTACTATTCAATCACTATGATGTTATCTAGATTTTCTATTGTGATTGTTAAACACAAAATGTTAAAATAAAAACAGTTCAATCAGGCACTGATGTGAAAGGATCTACTACGACAATTTATTTATATATTAGAAGAGAAAAATCAAAGCAAAATGCATCTAGATTTTGACGACTGTGTTAGTTTGGGGTTTTGTGTAGATAACACGTTGGGAGAGAACAGCTGCTATGATAAAGATGAGAGCATGCTGTTCATCTGGAGGTGAGGAAATCATCAGACAATGATGCAGGTCTGAAGCATTTGAGAGGAGACAGGGACAGAAAGACACCTGGGGAGGGAGACTCTCAGAAGTACTTGGCCAGCCTACAGCAGGTCCTAAAATACACCAGAAGCCCTTTGGGTAAAAATTATGAACTTTGGGACTATTACTGATCTGTAAAAGGTCAGCTTTAAATGTTCTGGATAAATATGTACTTCAAGTCTTAAATGTTTCATGTATGATAGACATCTAATAACAGCAATTCCAAAACTGGGATCACTTAATATGCGAACCAGACAAAAGTAAGTATATAAGCAGACCGGTGAACTTATTCTGATATTGCGTGTGTGTTTCTGTTGAATAACTCTATGTATTACTTAATAGCCTCTTGACTTTCCTGGGTTGAAAGGAATAGCTCTACACAGGTCACTTTTGTGCAGGTGCAGCTTTGCTGAATCTGACCTCGTCTCCAATTGTGCATCTCTTGATGCCTCCATCTGGGGTGTCTGTGGGCACAGCCTGGCCTCCCAGGAGTGCACATTTGAAGCACACCCCAGACATGCAGGAGACTCAATGTCTGGGTGCTTCCTTCAGCAATAAAGAAAAGGAGTTGATTGTTAAATGTTACTTCTTTTGACCACTGGGAAGATAGTTCTAAAAGTTGTGTGAGTTTAAAGATGAGTTGTCTGTCACCTACTTGTTTCATTCTTCTGTTCCCACACCCTACTTCCTTGGATTGTATCTTTTTATTAATGTCCTGCAATCATGTTGCTGTCCTGGAAACACAGGCCAAGTCTTGAGCACAAGACAGCTGTGTTTAATGACAGTGGAATTTTAACTTACATGACTATAGCTGTGCTATTATTGTTGTAGCTTTTATGGAAAATTGTATATTTAGGAAAATGTGGAAATGTCACCATAAATGTACTCAGATGAACCTCTCTCTGTCTCTGTCTCTGTCTCTCTGTCTTTCTCTCTGTATCTATATTTATTATGTGTGTGTGTGTGTGTGTGTGTGTGTGTGTGTGTGCGTGTCTACAATCAATGACCCATGCATCTACACACTGGTCACTAGATGGATTCACCCTAGAGTACATAATCAGTCTGGCTTTCTTCCTGTGATCTGGTAGAATTGTACTTCTCTGTCACTTTTAAAATTGCATATGGCCATATATTTACTTTAGCCAGTGGAATGTAGATAGAAAGGAAAAGCACCGGGTACAGATTTTTCGAGTCCTTTAAAGCATTACCTTCTCTATTTATGCCCTCTTGTTATGGTGATTATGAAACATTAAGGACAAATTTTTATCAATGTTGAGTCTCAAGTAACAATAATGAATAGACCCTACACTGTCGACTTGCACTGGACTTGTGGCACGAACCAGAAATAAACTTGGTAATATCAAATTACTAAGAATTTTTCATTTGTTTGCTAACATTAATAGATCACAATGGGGTGGGCTAGGTAATGCGAGAAAGTCACAACACATATGTGTACATACACACATATGTACTATTAAGTAAGCAATACTCCATGGATGAACAACGAAACAATATACTGACTGATCATGTATCAGCCAATGAAGTGATCTTATTAACTGTGAAGTAAGGGCCATAATGGAGTTTAAGGTTTGGAGGTATAACAATATGTCCAACATGTAATAACCAGTGACTGGAAAAGCCATTCAAACTTCAGGACCTTGTTTCTAAGACACAGTCCAGTGTTTCCTGCTGTGGTGGTACACCACTGGCTACTCTCAGTATCTGTCAAACAATTCATGAGTTTTGTGTTTTTATTACTTTTATCATTCATTCTAGAGATATTATGCTAAGATTAATTCTAAACCATTGTATAAATAATATAAAATGTACCCTGATAACAGACTTAGCTGATATTAGTGCTGAAAACAGACTTAGCTGATATTAGGGCTGATAACAGATTTAGCTATTATAAGCATTACCATGTGCTAAAATGGATTATATTTAAGAACACAATGATGAAGAGCTTAATCTGCAAAAATAAATGGCAGCTTTTCATTATTGTTCTATCTATAATTCATTGACATTCATAATTCCACAATAGTGCAAAGTAATTAGTGTAAGCTTCTGTAGACTCAGGAAGCAACCGAGACAGTCAACTTAGAAAGAGAAAACATGGATTTTGGCTCATGGTTTTGAAGGTGCCCACGGGTGTTTGTCTTGGCTGCTTTTGTGAGACAACACACTGGGGGGCCGGGGGGCATGGCACAGCCAAGCTGCTTCCCTTCACCCTTCAGAAGGGAAAGAGAAGAGGCAATGTCTGGAGCCTCACTGACAGACTTCCCATTCGACCAGTTGAGATGCCCCTTAACCTCACAATGATGTTACTCCGAGGAGTCAGTGTTTAATGTGTGGGTTTGGGGGAAATTACAGAATAATTCACCAATAAACTGAAGCAAATGAGACAATGATAAAAATAACAAAGACTCAAAATGATGTTGAGTATTTAACACTAAACTGCATGGTTATAGGGATGATGTAGAAGACAAGTGTCTACTTACAAATGTAGTTGTCTTGTGTGCTGATTTTTCCACACACAGCTGAGGACCAGAGGGGACAAGTCTGAATATTGATTTTACTGGTTGGAAAGACAGAGATCTCTCTTAAAAGTTTTGCATGATTTTCTCAGCAAAGTAAAATGACCAGAAAAATGCCTGCAGGTTTTAAAAAGAATAACATAAAATAACACACTATAGTGCAACAGATTAATTGTCACTAAAGTAGAGAGCTGTCAGCACCAGAAGCCTCATTCAGAGCTGTAATATTTATAGAAAGCATGAATACAATGCTCACTCTGGCTGAGAAGCTTGTAAAGGCACCCATAAAGTTAGCAAATCAAGTTCACAGACAAAGGAAAACTTACAGGCACAATTTCATTAGTAAGGAGACATTTTGGGCATTGTGGAAAACCAGTTACTGTCACTTATGTGCTGGCAGATAATTTGCTTTTATACTTGGACAAAACCAATTCAATGTATATATGACACTGTGCAGAAGAAATGCTAAGCACTGGTTTTTGTCTTGTTTATCACTTCAACCTCATTTGTGAGCTGTGGTACTGGGGAGAAACATTGTCCCCTTAGAGGCTTCTTAGTCTCATTCATAGAAGAATTTAAGAATGGAATTCTAACAAAAGCTTTAGGGTAATTTTATTAGAATTTAAAGAAAATTCCTCAGGGCAGGCATGCTGGGAATCTTAGCAGCTGCCTTGAGGAGGAGAATGGAGAGGAGAAGGGGAAAAAGTCATGAAGCCATGCTGGTTTAGAGCCTACATGTGGTCAGACACATGGTGGACTAACAGATCTGTGGCAGGAAGAAGGAAGTCTTAGAGAAAAAGTAAAGAAATGCAGGATGCTAGGGCAGCCCAAAGCTTTAGGGAAAGCGTACTTAGAAAGGGATAAGAAGGAGAAATGGAGAGATTACACTTTTCTTCTTCAGAAAAGCGTGCAGGGCTTACAGAGAACTCCATGTCTGCCACCCGGATCCACAGGACCTGACATGAAGGTGGGATTCTGAGCAGGAAAGTTCACCACCTCATTAATGCACTAGGTATTCCACCCATCTCTTTAGCACAACTTAAGGCGAACCCACTTTTCTAGGGGTGGTTCTATGACGAGGTGATTGACCAGTAAAACTGGAAAGGTGGATCCTTAGACAGGTAGCCTAGAAATTTTATTTTTTGACTAGTTAAACTTCTGGGGCTTTTCAATATTCTAACAGTAGCAAAGAAAAATCGTTCCAACAATAGCCAAGTGAAAACACTGAGGCCATTGGCCCCTGGGTTAGAAAGGAGGGATAGAATGACCCCTTGTGAGTTTTTGTCTTCAGCAGTAAATTTCCATTTCTTGGAAAAGCAGGCTGTTTCCCCCACCTGCAGTGTTTGTTTCCCAATTACACCACAAAGGAAAGAGTGGGTTGGGGTGGCACCCCTATTCCAGCCCACCAGTGCAGGATCTTGCGCAGCTGCTTCATAGGCATTCAACAAGCAGGGGTCCTGTTACTTCTATGCTCATGGGTGAAAACAGGGACCCAGTCCCTGTGAAAGATGAGATGCATGGACAGCCTCTCAGAGAAGAAGGGTAGGGAGAGTCACCAGGAGAGATACACTGTGCCCTAGAAATACCCAGGTTCCCTTAGAGTCGGTGCTTCCCAGCTCTGGGACCCCATTCTGTTTAGAGAATCTATAACTGCACTTGCCAATAAACTTGAACTTTGCTCTGAGTAGTGATGGCCCAGCAGATATTCACATATTCAACTCAGAAGTGTGGTGGAGTTGGTACTTCCATCAAATGAGGGTGAAAACCAATGATGAGTATCTTTTTTTACCTTGGAGAAGTTCTGACAGGCACTTGATCTACTCCACAAAAGTTCCCAAAGAACTTAACTTTAGCTTCCCATAAGTAAGTCCACTCAATAACCATATTGACTGCCCTTTCTTTCTTATGCTGGTGTAGCTGGGAATCAGCAACTTTCTTCAAGAAAGAAAGGAACTCTTTCTGGCCCTTGTGCCAGTAGACGCCCAATTTCAGGAAAGGGCATCTATACCACAGCTTTTTTTCTGTACCAGAGCTTTTGAAAGCATAATTGTCTGCATCTAAGCTCAGACTTCCACACATAAAATTGGGATTGCAGTGTCCATGAGGGCCTCTGGGCCTAGATGATGTCACTTCAGCATATATTTATAGACTAGCTCAAGCACTTTAATGGATACTGTGAGTCTGTTTGCAACATCCCACTTCAGATCACTTGTCTTTCAGAGTCTACAGATCCCTCTCTTTCCATCCTCAGATTGTCCAGGAAAGAAGCATTGGCTTCAAAAGTACTCCTGAGCTTAGACCTGCAGAACACAGATAGGAGTTAGTACCCTGATATTTTTGGAGTGTGCTAACAAGTTCTTAAACCATTCTTGAGGGATGGAGGGAGGGAGGGAGGAGCTGACATATTATTCCTCCCTGGCAGTTTTTAGTGTCTTGTAGTTATATAAATCACAACCTGGCAACATGGGACCATTTTCCCATCACAGTCTTCAGTTACACAAGAATTTCTCCAGTATTTCAATAATATCCTTGTCCTTACCTTTTTTTGTGAAACATTTGTTATCTAGCGGGACAATCTTAGACATGTTTCTTTCATGACTTCTTAACATCATAGTTTAGGTCTAGTGCTAACAATACTCCATTCTCGCTTGTAAATGGATTGCTCATCCATTCATAAACTGAAGGGCATCTTACCCATTTTCTACTTTTGACAGTTATGAATGTAGCTTCTATAAACATCTGTGACAGGTTTCTGTATAGAAACTCCTTTGATTAAATATTAAGATGCACACTTACTGGATTATTCAGTAAGAGTATACTTACTTTTCTAAGAAAGCACAATTCTTCCAATATGCTACGGCAGTTTTTATTTTCACTGGCAATGAGTGGAGGTTCCCTTTGCTCCACATCCGTGGAAACATTTGGTGTTGTTCTTGTTCCGGATTTTGGCCATTCTAACACATCTGTGGTGGTATTCATAGTTATTTTAATTTCTATTCCCTAATGACATCATTTGGAGCATTTTTTTTCATATGCTTATTTGCCTTTTGTCTATGTTATTTGTTGAAGTTTCTGTTAATGTCTTTGGCTTATTTTTTAATTGGGTTGTTTTCTTACTGTTCAGTTTTAAAAGTTTGTTTTGTGTTTTGCATAACAGTCCTTTATCAGACATATCTTTTACAAATATTTTCTTCCAGTCTCTAGTTTGTTTTTTAATTCTCATTGTAGTGACTTTCACAGAGCAAAGATTTCAAATTTTAATGAAGTTTAACTCATCAGTTACTTTGTTAATCGACCGTACTGTTGGCATTGTCTAAGATGCTGTTACCAAACCCAGAGTCAGCTAGGGTTTTTTCCTGTGTTATAGTCAAGATGTTTGATAGTTTTGATATACATTTGTGATTCATTTGAAGTGATTTTTCATAAAGAATGAAAAATTTTTGTCTGGATTCATTTCTTTGTTCGTGAATATCTTGTCCTACCAGTGTTTGTTGAAGTCTATCTGCTTCTGCTCCAATGTGTTGCCTCTGGTCCTTTGTTGGCGATCAGTTGGCTCTGTGTATGTGAGTCTATTTTTATGTTCTTCATTCTATTACAGTGATTGATTTACTACTTTGCCAATATCATATCATATTAATTATTGCAGCTCTATGATAAATGTTGATGTTGGCTGGTGTCTACCACCTCAACTTCATTCCTTCCCTCACGCCTGTATTCATTAACATTTTATCTATTACGTTTATTTTATGTGTATGAGTGTTTTGCCTGCATGTGTGTATGAGATGAGCACTTATGTCATGCAAGGTTTTTTGAGGCTAGAAGAGGGTGTCAGATTCCCTGGAACTAGAGTTATAGATGGTTATTTGCCACCATGTGTATGTTGGGAACGGAAACTGGGTCCCCTAGAAGAACAGCAAGTGTTCTCAATGCTGAGCCATCTCTCCAGCCCCATGTCTGTATTTTTAAATGGTGTTTCTGTTCCTGTTTCCTAGTCATATGTTAGGGCTTTATGGTTGTTCTTTTGCATATTTTCTGTATTTCCTTTGACTGTTCTTTGGGTGAGTTTATAAGTACTCATTCACTGTTCAAAAATCTTATATTTGAAATTTACATGATATACATGTGACTCGAGTAGACTCAGAGAAGCTTATCAAGTTGTTTTCAAGATAAATAAATCAGTACAGAAACCTCAACAGCTGTCACAAAAAACTTGAAATTTAAATTGAACTATACAATAAAATACAGATAAAGCCAGTATTTATTTTAAATTGTATTTTACCACAGTTGCATTCTTACTAGAATAAGTTTAAATGTAGTCTTTTAATTTTATTCCAAGTTTAGAGAACAATTTTAATCCAATGTGAAGATTCACATCTCAAGCAAGTATTATTTAAATTATTTCAATAAAATAATAACAATATGTTATTGTTCTTATTGCTTTATTATTGTTCTTAAATATCTGTGATTATTGAAATGGAAACAAAAATGGATATCTAATTTTCTCCTTCACCTTGGCATTCACACTGACCCATTTTCTCTGCATCCCGGAAGACCTTGTCAGGGGGTGTCTTCTGTGTTGCTGATTCTATTATCTGTGGGATGAATGCTATTCTTTTCTCCTTTTAATGTAGATTCAAATTATTCTGCTGTATTTTAAGTTTTTTCTCAATTCTTTTCCCTCATCTCATCTATTGTATTTCTACTAACTTTCGTCCCCATTCTTTAGGAACTACAGCTTCATGCATTTTAGCGAGGATTACAAGCATTTTTTTTTCTAAAATAATTCTCCAAGTTTTAGAGAAAGTATTTTTTAAAAGTTTACTTTTATTGGGGTTATAATGATAGGTGCTTCAGCAGTATGCTTTTCAATGTATAGAGAAAGGGAAATCAAAATGAGAACGTTTTTTATTTGGGGCTATGTATGCATTTAAATGTGCTGTGTAGATTATATTCAACCTTTCTCAAATCCCCCTGTCACACCTACAGCTGGAAGGGAAACAGCTTTGCACAACTTTCCTACCTAACCATTATTGTTTTAGGATCTTGTCTTTACCTCAGTTATGTAGTGATGGAAGTGTCTTAATTCTATATTCGCCACAGAATTCTGGGGTTTGTTTTATATTCAGAGAAATGTCAGCTCAGAGCACTGCATTTAAAAGGCTGGGATTCTATAAGTTGGTAATTGGGTTTCATCACTTCCATTTTATGATACATTGTTTTCTTTTTTATGATTTAAAAACTATTTTATTTTTACGTATATGAGTGTATTGTCTGCATGTATGTCAGTGCAACTGTGTCATGCAATGACCACAGAGGTCAGAAGAGGACGTTGGATCCTCTGGAACTGGAGTCTCAGGACAGTCGCTAGCTGCCGTGTGAGTGCTGGAATTGAACCCGGGTCCTCTGCAAGAATAGCCAATACTTTCAACCACTGAGCCATTTCTCCAGCTGTGTCATCTCTCCCATGATGTATCACTTTCTTATATTATTGCTTTTACATTATTATATAATGAAAGTCGGGAGTAAGACAGTACTCTGCTTGTAGACAGAGCATTTTGAAACAGCTTAGTAATCTTTTCATAAAACCTTTGTTTCCTGTTATACAGGGGCAGCAGGGAAAGGACATTGGTCTGTTTCTAATAGACTTTGTAATTCCACAGGCCTCTTGTTGGGACATTGAAAAAACTAGGCTAGGGACGACCAGAAACCACCACAACTTCCTCATCACTACTTTCAAAATCTGCTGGTTCTTTGATCTTCCCACTTCTTTAGAACTGCTCTATCCTCACTGTGATTTGTTGCTCTAAAATGCAATTCTGACCACTTCTTTTTTAAAGCCTCCAGAGAGTACATTAACTAGCTGCAGGCGCCCTGTCTCTCTGGCCCTTAGAATATTTCTGCTCCCTCTTTTGTAATGTTTCCTGAGCCTTAAGTGTAGAGTTTCCATTGTAGATGTATCACTTAGGGCTGGGCACCTCACAGTCACTTATTCTCTGCATTTTAATCAGTTATGGAAGTTTGTAATAGTCTCCATCTGTGGCAAAAAGAAGATTTTTTTGATGAGTGATGAAAGCTATACTTGTCTGTGAATATAAGGATACATATTTAGAATATAGTAAAAATCATGCAGGTCTAGGAAAATGGCAGTAGTAGGTTTTTCTCTAGGGTCTGTGACCTCTCCAGCTATGTGTACTTGGCGATGTTTATAGTACCATGCATGGATTCCCTCCTATTGTTAGGGACTTAGGTGCAACTAGACAGCTGTTGATTACTTCCAAGTTTCCACCAATAGAGGCAATTCACTGGGCCCGTTATTGTGGTTTTCAGGCTTTACAGCTGAGTAGGACCATTGATTGTTTTTGTTTTTTCCTTTGAAAGGACATATTACCTTCTGATACGATGAGAGATTATATGAACCAGAGGGAAAAGACACCTGCTGCTAGTTAATGCATTCTAGACCTGATAGGAAAGCTACGCCCATGAAATCTCCACGGTATGGTAGCCAAACAAGATAATCACACTGACAAAACCAGTTGACATACCAAGGTAGATGGGGGAAATTTCATAGGGTACCACCTCAAGATGAAGAGCTATAGGCAATCAAAGGATGCTGAGGGAGGGAGAATCATTATTTTCCAGGGACTAGCTCCCTGATAGATAATCTAATCCCGAGTAGCCCTAAACATAGTAATACACCACATGAGCACCACCAACTGACTCAGTGCATTATATGTGTAAACGCATATGTGTATATGTAACAATAATAACCAAAAAAGAGTACAAGAAATTTTGAGGGAGTGAGGGGGCATGGAGGGAGTTGGAGGAGGACTGGGAGGGATGGAAATAATGCAAATACAATACTTACATATGAAGTTCTTAAAAATTATATTAAAAAAATCTAAGTTATAGGTTACAAAGCTAGAGGAAGACATATTCCGGGAAGTGGGGTCAAGGGACGAGGCTCCAGTCATCAGCATGCTAGTTCATTATTAATAGAACTCAGAGTCCCAGGCAGTTGCCAGTGTGCACAGAAGCAGATGAGTGGCGATAACATCACCAGGTGTGGGCCACAGTGGAGTTTCCTTGCTACCTGCAGAACTGATCAATTATAACAGATATTTGAGGAGTTTTACCACATTCTCCAAATACTCATTCACACATTCTTCCTTCCTACAGGAGTCCTTTCTGTGAGTCCATGGTGTACTGTCTCTTGGTCATTGTTGGTCTTACACTGAAGGATTTCCCTTCTCCTCTGCAGTTTCTCACACCTGCAATTCCTGCAGTTTCCCTTCCACCCAGGAAGCTGTCCTTGCATTCAGCAGGACACACAGTGCTCTCTACAGCTCCTGATGAGGAATGGATTTTGCTTTAACATTTTCTTCCTGTTAATGATCCATTTTCCTTGCATCTTGGAATTTCAAGAGAACTTTTGGAATTACCTGCATGAGCTGACTAACAATGCCCAGTTCTTTAAGAGCTAGAAACCACCATGATGACTGATGATATAAGGCAGTCTGCATTCATCCTTTGGATTCCAGCCTTGTGCTGGACAGCTTTAGTGTCAACTTGACACACCTGGGTTGAGGGAGCCTCAAGTGGGGAATTTCCTCTATTGGACTGGCCTGTGGCCATGTCCGAGGGGCATCTTCTTGATGAGTGATGTGGGAGGGCCCAGCCCACTGTGGGTGGTGCCACCCCTGGGCAGGTGGGCCTGTGTTGCATAAGAAAGCAGGCTGAGCAGGGGCCAGGGGAACAAGCCAGTAAGCGGTGTTCCTCCATGGCCTGTGTTCCAGCTCCTGCCTCCAGGTTCCTGCCCTGAGTTCCTACCTTGGGCTCCGTGATGAACTGTGACCCGAGAGATGTAAGATAAATAAACCCTTTCCTCCCTAAGTTAGTAGTGGTCAGAGAGTTTTGTCACAGCAATGAAGAACAAACTAGGACAAGCCTCATGGTTGTATTCTGTTTTCCAAATGCAGGTCCTGTTGAGAATAATTTTCACAGCATGCCCATTTGTTTAGTCCTTGATGACCTTTCAGTCATCCATTTATCAGTATCTACTAAAATGATTTTGGTGGCACACCTGCTGCAGGTGCTAGAGAACCTCATCAGTCTGAATGGAAATGAACCAAAAGCTGCAGTTCATCATGAAGGCAGCTAGAGAGGTAGCTCAGAAAGTATATTTTGCCCATTTGAAAAGCTTAGGTAGCTTACTTGAGGAATAGAAAATATATCACCCTAAATCCCCACAGACACCACTCACCAGTGACCCTCTCCCCTCTTCCTAACCCTCCCCTCTCTCTCCCGTTTTGGAATTTTCTGGACCCCAGCAGGCTGTACAAGGGTCTCTCCAGTCACTCCATGTTGCCCAGAGACCAAGGTAGGCTATACCACCTCCTGCTATCATCCCAAATCCCTGCTGCCACTGCTTACCAGTGATCCCTTCCTCTTCCTGACCTCTTCCTTCTATCTGGGATTCACCTGTCCCCAGCCAGCTGTACACCAAAGACTCTCCAACTGCCCTGTGTGATCCAGAGACTCAGGTAGACTGCCCCCACCCCTGTGCCACCACCCCCTAAGTCCCAAGGTCAGCTCATTACCATCTCCAGGAGCACAGTAGGTCCTGTTGCTCTCAACCCCTGTAGGCATCCGCAGGAACCTTCTCCCTACCAGACAGCAATACTCAGAACCTGCCCCACCTGCCACGTATGGTCTAGGGACTGAGAGGTGCTGAGATCTCCAACCCAGTTAGTGAACTACAACCTGGCCTCAATCCCACCTGCCTCCTTCTGATTTTGGTGTGACATCTTCTCCTGGGCTCCCAGGAATTACTGCTACACCCAGTGTGATCCCAACTCCTACCTCCAAAGGACCACCTGTGGAATCATGTCAGCCTTCCACAGATTTCTGAAGATTGGAAGTGAGAATCTACTAACTCCACAGAAGTTTTGCTCCTGGGTTCAGATCACATATCCCCTGCTCTAGGAGGAACATATCTGACACTCCATCAACACATCAACACAGAATTACCACAAGATTGAGCACTAAGCAGAATTAAGCTGGTATATATCCTGATGTGTTGAGGTAACAGCAAACAAAGATCTGAACACCTACTCAGCGAAGGTGAGACCAGATAGCCACATAAGGAAAACCCACCAACTACCTAGCTCCAGATGACTAGGTCCGATAAAAACATAAACAATATAAATAACCAAAACAATACATCACCTCCAGAAATCAGTGCACACATTGCAATGTCCCATGAGAAGAGTAACTTACTTGAAGAACAAGACAATGATTTCAAAACAGTGATTATAAGTATGCTCAAGTAACTCACAGAGGACAAGCATGCATTCCGTAATAAAGTCTGTGAAACAGAAGTCACTGAAAAACAACACAACATGTGGAAATAGAATTTCTGGACAAAAGCCAAACAAACAAAACTTGAAATGAGAAACTCAATCAGTGAAATACAAAACTCAGTGAAAAGCCTCACCAGTATAATGCATCACATGGAAGACAGAATACCATGCTTTGAAGACAAGGTAGAATTAGTTCATTCAGTCAAAGAAAACATGAAATCTAAAAAATACCCAGCAATAGAATGTGCAGGAACTTTGGGATAACACACACACACACACACACACACACACACGCACACACACACACACACACAAAAACAAATATATATTTGTTATATATGCATATATAAAAAACAAGTTTATGAATCATACTTATAGAGAAGAAGAAACCTATCTCAAAGGCACAGAAATTATCTTTAACAAAATCCTAGAAGAAACTCTCCAATCTAAGAAAGGAGATGCCTGTCGAGGTCCAAGAGGCATACAGAAAACCAAATAGGGCCAGAAATGAAAGTCCCACATCAAATGGTGTTCAAAACACTGAACATACAGGACAAAAAGGACATTAAAAGCTGCAAGAGAGAAACAACAAATCACATAAAAGGCAGGCCTATCAGCATAGCACCAGACTTTTCAGTACAGACTCTGAAAGCCAGGAGGGCATGGAATGATTTCTACAAATTCTTAAAGACCACAGATACCAAACAGGCTGTTATACCCAGCAAAGCTGTCATTGGGTAGTAGAAGGAGAAAAGAAAAATTTCCACAATCAAATCATTATTAAGGAATCTATATCCACAAATAACCTCTACAGATGTTACTAGAAGCAATACTTTCCTCTGAGGAGAAGACACCCAGGAGAGCACAAGGAATAAACAATTCTTGAATAGTTAACCTAAAGAAGCCAAGGAAAACTATGCAACACAGAAAAATGACAGACATTAATAAACAATGGTCAGTAGTAACTCTCTCAGTATTAGTAGACTCAATTCCCCAATAAAAAGACATAGACTAAATGATTGGATTAGAAAACAGGACTCATCCTTTTTTGCTACCTCTAAGAACCACACCTCACCATCGATCGACATCACCTTATGGTATAAAGGTGGAAAAGGTACTCCAAACAAATCAAGCTAAGAAACAAGAAAATGCAGATATTGTAATAGCTGACAAAATAGACTTCAACCTAAAACAAGTCAGAAATGATAGGGGATATCTCATACTCATTAAAGGAAACATACACCAAGAAGATATTACAGCTGCAAACAGGACATCTGTTTCAAACCTCTGCCTCCCAAGGCTCATTGCAGAATGGAGGTGGAAAGATTCTAAGAGCCAGAAGTGCTGGGTGACCACAGTGAAACAAAGCCTTCGAGACAGCTGGACCCTGGTGATAGCATACACAAGACAAAATCCCAGCGTAGTTATGGGGAAGTGGATAAGAAATCCCAGTCCAACCAAGGAACTTTTGGTAATTGGTGGCTGCTGGGAGGTGGAAAGACAGGGTCTTACAAGGGTGGTACTTTGGTGGGCCCAGTGAATGGAATGGACCTACACTGAAGGACATTGTGGGACAGATTCTATTGGATAGATATCTATATAGATAGATATAGATATATAAAAGTTGAGAGTACATTAAATTCGTCAAGGCAGTGGGAGGAGGTATGGATGGGGAGGGAATCTAAATGCCATGAAACTCTATTGTATAGAAATCACAAAACTTCTATAAACACTTTAAAAAAATTAACAGTAGATTATGAATAGAGTATTCAAGATCTATGGGATGCCAATTAGAAAGCAAATTTATGAATGATGGGAGAGACACAGGGGAAAAAGTGCACACAAAAAGCGTAATATACTCAAATCATTGCAGAAAATTCTTCAAATTTAGGGAAGGAGATGATTGTACAGATTCAGGAGATGTTTAGCATGCCAAACAGGGGCTGAATAGCTGGATCAGCCATTCATAGTGCTTACTGCTCTTGCAGAGGACCTGTGTTCTATTACCAGCACCCACATGGCAGATCAAAATTGTCTGTAATTGCAGTTCCAGGGACTGGATGCCATCTTTTGGTCACTGCATGCTCTAATACGCATGTAGCACATATAAACACACAGTGACACAAATATACACAAGAAAGTAAAAAATTAACATATAGGATGCCAAACAGAAAATTAAAATTTAATGTCCCCATGTTATATTGGCATTAAAACACTAAATATACTGAACAAAGAAAAAAATACTAAAATTTGTAAGTTACAACCATGTCACCCATTGAGGAAAATTTATTAAACCTCAAGATATTTCTAAACAATCTAAATCCCAGTAGAAATTGAAATGTTGTCTTCCAAGCTGTTAAAGGAGAGAACCATCAATCAAGATTACTATATTCAACATGTTTATCTGCCAGAAATGCAGGAGAAAAAAAAAACTTTTCATGAAAAATACAAACTAAAGGAATTAACAACCACTATGGTAACACTACAAAAGACATCAGAGTTTTACTCACTGAAGAGAAATATGAACACATCCATCAAAACAGAGGAAAGAATAAACTGTACCAGAAGAATCTATAAACAAATGAGGAACTGGAAAACACAAACATGACATCAATAACAAAATGATAGGAATCAATACATACCTGTCAATACAAACTAAGCTTATAATGATCTCCATTTTCCAGTCAAAAGATATAGGCTAGAAATCTTGAATAAAAAAATAGAAACATTTGATTAAATTATATTAAATTGCAAATGGACCTACAAACATCTCCATAGCATTTTTCCAAATGCTGTAGCATACTTTTCCTCCTCAGCAGCCCACAGAACTTTCTCTGAAATGCATTATATAATTGGACATAAAGCAGGTCTTAACAAAGAGAAGAAAATTAACATAATTTCTTGTATTCTATTGTACCACACTGTAAAAAAGTTAGAGCTCATTAGCGAGCAAGCAAGCGAGTGAGCGAGCGAGCACGTGTGAGAGAGAGACAGAGAGAGAGAGAGAGAGAGAGAGAGAGAGAGAAAGCAGACCATCTATGAAGTCTTGAAGATAGGCATCCCATTATTGAATGAGTATGTCATAAAATAAAGAAAAATCCTTATTCACGCTACTAGACATCATGCAATTTTATTGACCATAAGACTTCTTGAGATATTTTCTTTGGTTTTTGGGACAAACTGCTTTATTCTTTATAGGACACTCCTACCTACTCATCCTTTCCTTTTTCTATTTCATCATGTATACATCATCTGGCTTAAGCACTCCAGAACAATAATAAAACTCTTGATACCAAAAGCAAAAGAAAAAGAAGATTTACAATCGTAGACATACATGCACCAAACACAGGGACATCCCAGTTTCATGAAAGAATCACTCTTAGATCTAAACAATTCAGTGATAGTTTTATCATCCAGATAAAACTAAACAGAGAAACCCTTAGGTTCAATGACATCATAAATCAAAAGAACCCAACAGACATTTACAGACCATACCACCCAAACTACAAAGAACACTTTCTTCTCAAAAGTTCATGGAACTTTCTCTAAAATTGACCACATAGTAGGACACAATGAAAGTCTCAACAAATTTATGAAAATTGAACTAACATCTTGCCTCCTATCCGACCCAAAGGAATACAGTTATATATCAACAACAATAGAAACGGGGAAAATACACAAACTCATGCAAACTAAGCACACTACCGAGTGAAATTTGGGTCAAGGGAGAAATCAAAAAAGAAGTTTAAAAATTCCTATAATTGAATGAAAATGAAAACATGACGAAGGCAGTCTTAAGAGGAAACTTTATAGCACTAATGCCTACATCAGGAAATTAGAGACATCTCTTACCATAATGAGGTGTGACAAATATCTCATCAATTAAAATGAGAATGATCCACCTGAAAAACCTTAGGAAAATAAGAACAAACCACACCCAAAAGAGTAGATGAGAAGAGATAATGAAAACCAGGGCTGAAATGAACGAAACAGAAGCAAACAGACAACAACACAATCAATGAAATGGAGCTGTCTCTTGAAAAAATTAACAAGATCAACAAACCTCTAGCCAAATTAACCAAAATAAAAAGAGAATCTAAATTAATAAATATAAGAGATTAAAGGGAAACAATAAAATAGATTCTGAAGAAATTCAGCAAACCATAAGAAAGTAATTTTAAAACTTTTATTCACTAAACTGAAAAATCGAAAAGAAATGTCTAGATATGTATGATCTACCAAAACCAAAACAAGATGAGGTAAACAATTTAAATACACCCATAACAACCAAAAAGATAGAAGCAGTGATATAAAATTTCTCAACTAGGGAATGAAGAGATGTTTTAGCAGTTAAGAGCACTGGCCACTTCTGCAGAGGACCCAGATTCAATTCCTAGCACTGACACGGAAAGTAACAACCATCATAACTGCAATTCTAGGAGAATCCAATGCTCTTTTCTCACCTCCGTGGGCATCGTATGACATGGGTACACACACACACACACACACACACACACACACACACATATGCAGGCAATAGACTGCACACATAAAATAAAAATAATAAATAAAATACCTTAAAAAGTTCTTAATAAAAAAAGCCCAGGACCAGATGGCTACAGCACAGATTTCTACAAGACCTTAAAAGAAAAACTAATACCAATACTCCTCAAGTTATTCTGTAAAATAGA
Source organism: Nannospalax galili (assembly GCF_000622305.1). NCBI lineage: Eukaryota > Metazoa > Chordata > Mammalia > Rodentia > Spalacidae > Nannospalax > Nannospalax galili. Next base: position 1,600,793 of record NW_008330576.1, read on the forward strand.
AATTCACTTCCAAATTCTTTTAGTGAAGCTAGTATTGCCTGAATCCCAAAACCAAACAAAGATCCAACAAAAAAGAAAATTATAGGCTGATCTCTCCAATGAACACATACAAAAATTCTCAGTAAAATATTTGCAAACTGAATTCAAGAGCACATCAAAAAGATTATCTGCCATGATCAAGTTGGCTTCATCTCCAGAATGCAGGGATCATTCAACATATATAAGACAATATATGTAATCCATCACATAAATCAACTCGACAGAAACTACATGATCATCTCACTAGATGTAGAAAAGGTCTTTGACAAAAGACCTTTATGATAAAAGTTTTGGAAATCTAGGGAAACAGGGCATGTATTTCAACATAATAAAGGCAATATACAACAAGCCCACAGCCAACATCATACTAAATGGAGACAAATTCAAAACATTCCTATTAAACTCAGGAACAAGACAAGGATGTCCACTCTCTCCATTCCTGTTCAATATTGTCCTTAAAGTTTTGGCTAGAACATTAAGACAAATGTAGGATATAAAGGGAACACAAATTAGAAAGGAAGAAGACAAAGTATCTGTATTTGCAGATGATATGAATTTATTAATAAAAGACCATAAAGACATCAACATAAAACTCTTGTAGCTGATAAATACATTCAGCAAAGAAGCCATATACAAAATTAATGCTTTTCTACCTACCAACAACAAACATACCTAGAAAGAAACAAGGCAAACAATCTCATTCATGATAATCACAAAATCCATAATGTGTCTTTCAATGAATTTATCCAAGGCAGTGAAAGATATGCATACTAAAAATTTTAAGACACTGAAGAAATTGAGAAAGATAACAGAAGATGGAAAGATCTCCTATGCTCATGGAGTGGTAGGGTTAATATTATGAAAATTGCAATCCTACTAAAAGCAATATATAATTCAACACAATAGCCATTAAAATTCCAACAATTCTTCACAGAAATTGAAAAAGGAGCCTCAGATTTTGTATGGAAACACACACACACATACACACACACACACACACACACACACACACACAGGAGCTGAAGCACAGGCCATGGAGGAATGCTGTTCACTGGCTTGGTCCTCTGGTCCTTGCTCAACCTGCTTTCTTATATAATACAGGACCATCTGCCCAGGGGCGACACTGTCCAAGGTGGACTGGGTCCTCTCACATCACTCAAAAATCAAGAAAATGCCTCACAGACATGGCCACAGGCCAGTCCATTAGAGAAAATTTCCCAATTCAGGCTCCTTCCACCCAGGTGTGTCAAATTGTCAACTAACGCTGTCCACCACAGTAAGAAATTACATTCATCTAGGGAAGTGACAAGTAGATTCTTCTCTAGGGTATATAACCTATGTGTCATTGGCTATGTTTATAGTACCACACATGATTTCCCTTCCATTGAGCAGGCCTTAAGTCTAATTAGACAGCGGTTGATTATCCCTAAGATAAAAGTGCCACTACTGCATCAGTAGAGATAGTTTATTGGCCCGAGCATTTTGATCCCCAGACTTTACAGCTGGGTAGGATCATTGGTTTTCTCCCTTGGCAGTTTCTTTAGTATCTTCTGGTATTATACGGCCTAGTCTTCAGGGAGGAGGCTTCCAGCTCAGTGGCTCCAAACCTTATATTTACAGACAAGTGTACCTCTCACCACTCATCAAAGAAGCTTCTTTTTGCAACAGATGAAGACTGTGACAAGGTTCCACAGCTGGTCATATGCAAAGAGTGGGCAACTGTGGGGTGCCCAACCCTAAGTGACTCATCAACAACGCAACATTTATACCTAAGACTCAGAGGACATCATGAATGAGGAGTTGGAGAGAAAGTAAGCCAGAGGGACAAGACACATGCTGCTACTTAATGCATTCTGGACGTGATAGGGAAGCTGAACCAATGAAATGTCCATAATACGGGTGCAAAGAGATATGAAAAATGACAAAACAATTGACATACCAATGGTGATGGGGGGACAACCCTTGCCAACATCTAAAAGGGAGGTTTCTCCTGTCTGTCACTCTTTCCTGTTATGTAGCCTCCAGATATATATGTGGATTCATGTAGAGATATTGTATGTCTAATTTTTCAGTAGGTTTTTGGACTAATATGATTCCCTCTGTTTTTTTTACACTAGCTAGGCATTATTTAATCTCTCTCTCTCTCTCTCTCTCTCTCTCACACACACACACACACACACACACATTTGAGTCTCATCATAGAAGGTGAGACTCTCTCTCTCTGTCTCTCTCTCTCTGTCTAACCCTGTCTCCAGGACCTCCCCAGTTACAGTAACCCCATTGTCTCCAATTCTTCCTTGATAATACCTGTCTCCTCTTTGAGCCCCTCTTGAGTTCCTTCTTCCCTTTTACTCCCATAGTTCCTTGTATAACCCTCTTCCCCTTCCCATTTAAATATCCCCATTTTACCCATTTCCCCCTTAGCAACATCCGTCTCCTACTGTTCCCTCTCAGGTTCCTTGCCTTCTACTTATTTTTTGAAATTTTATTTTATTTTTTTGGAAATTTTTTTATTGATGTAAGAACGTTTAAAATGAGATTCACCCATTTGACAGAATTTTAAGTGTATATACAGAATTGCTAGCAATAGTTTTATACTCTATCTGCCTTCTCTCCTTCACAGTCTGAATGAGTACTTGGGCACCCGCACTTCTCGCAGCATGGACCATCATTTATTCAGCCTTTCTTGTGGCCATTTAAACACAATGTACACTATCCCTTGAAGTTCTCGTTAGGGTGTAAATATCATGTCCCGAGAAAATACCCCTATCTTAAGTCAAGAAAGCCTTCCTTATGCATCTTGTTTCTGTCCTCTTTGATCAAGTATTTTAAAATACAGCCCAACTTCCACTTACCCGTCTTTTATTGGTGTATTTGATTCATTCATTTCCTCATCCAGATCTGTGCTTCTCCAGCTGTATTCATTACACCAAGTTGTTGATTTTAAAGCAAGTTAAGTGGGTGACCATGGATTCCACCTATTGCCTTCTGAATAACAGGTCTCTGAAGTGTCTTACCATGTGGAGAGATGACTAACTCTTCATTGTGTTGAAGAGCACCCTGCACATGCTAAGGGTTTGGAGATTCTGTGCATCAAAACCTTCATGAGCAACCACCTAACTGTCTCCACCTCATGTGTCCTAGGGTTTCCTGATAGCTCTGCTTCCTAACTGAACATTCATTCTCAAAGCTCTGTAATTTTTTCTATTATCTTCAGTTTGATAGTCAGCCTCTTTGAAAATCAAACACAGAGATTTCCTCTGGTCGTCTCATTATTTTTTAATGCTATATTTTCAGTATCTTTTTACAGGGCATCAATGCAACTTACCAATGAGACATGTTGCAGTATGAATTACCCCTCCCGCTTTTAAGTGACTAATTCATTTGTAACTGCTGTGGTATTCCTTCAGAATATTCTCTCCAGTTGCTACTTGTGAAATGTTTTAGAATTTCTGCCACCCTTTTGTTTTGGGGGTCATTTGTGCTTCACAGATCACCTGGACTAAGGTCCTTTGTGATATCCAGACAGTGAGTGATTCACTCTACAGGTCCCATCCTGCCACCTGCTTTATTTCTCAGAACATATTTGATGCTACTATTGTGTTAGTTGAGTGCTAAATACCCTTCAACTGATGAATGGATAATGAAAACACAGTACATTTATACAACATTCACAAAATGGAGTTCTATTCAGTAGTTAAGAAAAATGGAACTGGTAGAGGAAAGGAGCCAGGGGCTCCTCCTAAGCCCATGTAGCCCCTGAAGATCAGATCTTCAAATGCCCTTAAGAGTAAAGAGTTTATCTGGGCCAACTTCATGGTCTTAAACACCCAAAAGGAAAGTACAACCAAAGATTAAATGGATCAGTATAATTCTTTTAGAGTCCATGTGTATAGCTAAAGGCTACATAACAAGAAACAATGCCAGACAGGAGACACCTTCCTTTGAGTTGTTGGCCAGGGTGGCCCAAGAGACTCCCAGACAGTAACCCAGCATAGAACTGGGAAAATGAATAGCAGACCCCAATCTTATCTAAAGGAATATTGGCAACAGCTTGGTGCTAGATGAGGAACAGCTGATCTTCCTAAAACAAGGAATTGTAGATAGGCTGACTAGACTCAGTGGGTCTACAAGCACTGGGGAATGGCTGGGGCACTGACACACACAATAGACAGTAACAGAGATGACAGAGATAATTATGAGCTCCAGCGGGGAGTGGGGGGCATGAGACGGTGTCACTTGGGAGGTGGGTCTATAGATGAATAAGAATGTTTGGGATGTTCTGTATGAAATATAAAAAAAATCAACCAATAAAAATGAGTTATACTTGAGGAAGAATAAAAATTTGCTTCATGTTAATTAATAGATGTGTAACACATTACCATTGAAATCTACCTGATGACTTTATACCCATGCTCAGGTGCCAAGGAGCTCAGAAATAACTGTGTGTGATTAGTAATAACTAGATACATAGAGATTCAAGACCCATGTGCAAACATCAAAGTGTTAGTTGCATTAAAAAGTTTTTCTGTATGAAACAGTATATTTTAATAATGAAATGGAGATCTTTTTTAAAGGTTAAAAACCTCATTCAATTTTAAGTCTTATAGGGTTTATAGTGAGTTCAATATTGTATAACTGTATTAATTCAACTGTAAACCCCCAAATTCACAGCCAACTCTGAAAGAAATGCATCTTACCTCTGGAAACTGTTATTGAATATGTCAATGCTGTTCTAATGAAATGCTTCTTCTAATTATGTGGTCATTAAATAAATTATTAAAAAGAATACTTAAGATCCATTTCCTTAGGAAATTTCAAGTATGCAACATGTGATTTCTATGGCCACTGTGCTGCAGATAAGCTCTCTGTATTCTTTTCATCTTATAGCTCAAAATTGGTTCTTTAAAAAAAAATCATTGTTCATTAGTGTATCATAAATTGGTAGTTAAATGTGTGGATAACTAATGACAATATCATATTGTATATCTTTAAAAGTACATAAAATATTTTATTCTGAGAAAGTGATTAGAAGTTGTTGCAGTATTTGTGTTTTATTGATATATATAAATACATGTAATCAATGTTCTCATGGAAAAATACATCAAATTGTATACTTAAAAAAAGAAAGAAAAATTAAGTCATGAAATTTGCAGTAAATGGATGGAACTAGCAACTATTATACTAAGTGAAGTTAAGCCTAACTCAGAAAAACAAGTGACACATATTTTATCTCATTTGTATACTATCTCTAAATCCCTAGATATAATTATTTATTCTGTGTAACCACAGGATCCAGGAAAATAGAAAGGAACCATGGTGGTGGGGGATAAAGCACTCCAGGAGAGTGATAGTAGGACACAGATATTGTCAAAGGGAAAATTGGGAAAATTGGGGGTACTTTAACTGAAGAATGAATAGGAGGAGCTATACAGGGGAGAGAGAGAGAAAAGAGAGATAAATAAGGCTTAGGCAGTATGAAAAGTCAAAGGGAAATGTATTATTATTTCATATGGTTATTGAAAATGTACATATATACATGAGTGCATATGTGTAGCTGAAGGCTCTGTAACAAAAAACACAGTCCAAGAGACTTCTAAAATAATACAGGCTGTTTCCACAACCCTTAATTGCCTCACAGAATTTGAAGGCCATACCTTATTGCTAAAGACAGGATACTTTGGACACAGGGCTTGGAGCAATTGAGTTGGAACTGACCTGGAGGCATCCTCCATGAAGACTACCTCTCACAGTATTAGAAAATACTATGCAAAGTGCCTAGGGAGAAAACCAATGTTCTTACCCAGCTGTGAAACCTACGAACCACAAGAATGACTAGCTCAGCAAATTATCTCTACTGGTTAAATAGTAGCAATTTTATCTTGGGGGTAAATAAGAGCTGTCTAATTAGACTTAAGGCCCACTGTTAAATAGAAATTTGTGCATTGTACTGTAAACATAGCCAAGTACACACAGATGGAGAGGTCACAGACCCTAGAGAAATACCTACTCCTGTCACTTCCCTTAAAAAACATGATTTCTTGCTATATTCTAAATATATATCCTTATATTTACAGATAAGTGTAGCTCTCACCCCTCCTCAAGAAGCCTCTTTTCACAACAGATGAGAAATATTAACAATCTCCAGAACTGGTCAAAATACAGAGAATAAGTCACTATGAGATGCCCATCCCTAAGACACACATCTACAATGCAACCTCTACATCTAGGCTCAGGGAACATCGTGGAGGGAGGGTGACAGGAAGATTGGAAGATCCAAAAAGACAAGATGCCTCCTACTTCTAGACATGATGCTAGAAAATCTACACCAATGGAATCTCCACAGTCTAGTTTAGCAAGATCTGCATAATGACAAAACCAGTTACACATCAAGATGGATGGAAGAAATTTCATGGAATCCACCTCAAGATGAAGAGCTACAGGCAATGAATGGATGCAGAGGGAGGGAGAATCAATTTTGTCTAGGAACCAGCTGCCTGAGAGGTTATCTAATCCCACTGGGCAGCCCCAAACACAGGTACATACAGGCACCACTAAACAGTCTCAGTGCATTGTATGTATATGTATATATATATATATTTATGAATATATGGTTGTATATGTAACAAATAATCAAAGTGGACAAGAAATTGAGAGGGAGCGGAGGAACGTGGGACGAACTGGAGGGGGCCTGGGATGGATGGAAATCATGAAAATACAATACTCATGCAGAAAATTCTCAAAAAAATGCCACAAACAAAAAAGAATTGTGTTGTCATTTCTGGTGAAATTCCAGGTCTTATTATGTATATGAGCCAGATCCAACTTCCCATTGATATATGCCCACCACAGGATGGACCTTAAGATCTATGCCTTTGGGTGATTAAGTCTTCGTATAGATAGTTCCCTTCCTTCTTCATTGTGCTAGAATTTGTCTTTATGATCAGCTGAATATGATAAAAGGAAAAGTATATGGCTGCCAAAATTATGTTACAAAGTATGTGATGGTTTCATTTTAACCCCTGACTTCTAATGTGCCATTGCTTTGGAGTAGCAAGCTGATATTTTCTGAAAACTGCTGTTATGAAGTTTCTAACAGTCAAGTTAATTGTGAGCTTAGTAGCGATTCCCTTCTAATGTCTTCAGATCACTGGGACTCTGGTCTAGCTTGATTGTAAACTCTTGGAAGATCCTGCGATAGATTAGTCATTGCATTGGCCACTCCTGGATTCATGATCTTCAGAAAGAGTGCATTTTATTATTGTATGCTGCTAAGTTTTGCAGAAACTTATTATGCTGCTCTAAGTAATTGATTCACTGCTTGACCCACCAGCAGATGGCTGTTTTTTTTTTAAAGTTTTATTTTTACACCCACTTCCCAGATAGCACCCTCCCATAACCTCCCTTCCCCCACTAGAGCCCTTATACTCTGATATCCCTGCTACTGTCTGCTGTGTTGTTGGCACCCCCAGCCATTCCCCACTACTTGCCCTTCTGGTGAATCTAATCAGCCTATCTAGAGGTCTTTGTTTTAGGAGGGTCAGCTGTTCCTCATCTAGCGGCAATCAGTTGTCAATATTACTTTGGATAAGATTGGGGCTCTCTGTTTTTTGTTGTTTTTTTTTTGTCTTTTTGAGACAGGGTCTCCTTGTAGCCCCAGCTGCCCTGGAACTCACTATGTAGACCAGGCTGGCTTTGAACTCACAAAGATCTGCCTGCCTCTGCCTCCCAAGTGCTGGGATTAAAGGCGTGCGCCACCACACCCGGCGGGGCTCTCTGTTTTTAAACTGCACATCTATCATGGCAAAGTCCTCCAGCTGGGTTCTAGAGATATGCCTCAGTGGTTAAGAGTGCTTGCTGCATTTGTAAAGGACTGGAGTTGGGCTCCTGTCATCTACATTGAGTGGCTCACAATTGCCTATAACTCCAGTTCAAGGGGATCCAACGTCCTGCCCTCTTCTAGCCACTGTGGGCACCATCACACATGGACACAGACACACAGACACAGACAGACAGACAGACAGACAGACAGACACATACACACACACACACACACACACACACACAAATAACTAATAAAATAAATCTTAAAAGTATGATCTTCCTAGCTGGACATGGTGGTGCATGCCTTAATCCCAGCACTCAGAAGGTAGAGGCAGGCATAGCTCTGTGAGAATAATGCCAGTCTTATTTACACAGTGAGTTCCAGGCTAGCTGGGGCTAGAAGGATATATTGTCTGAAATATATGGCACTGGAGAGACAGCTTAGCAGGCGGTTAGGGCATTGTCTGCTTTTCAGAGGACCTGGGTTCGATTCCCAACACCCACATGGCAGCTAACAACCATCTTTAACTCCACGGGATCCAATGTCCTCTTCTGACCTCCTTGGGCATTGCATGACATGGGAGTACTTACATACATGCAAGGAATACACTCATATACATAAAATAAAATAAAAATAATAAAATACTTAAAAATATGATCTTGCTGAAACCCATTTTTTCAGTCACCCATGTACCAGCAATTCCAGACAAATAAGCCTAAGTTCTTCAGTGTGGCTGAGGAGTTGCCAAGCATCACAGAGAAAATAGCTGTTAAATCCCCTTTCCTTCCTGCTAAATAGGTAAAATCCATTCCTGAATCTATGGCCTTGAATATCAGCTGAAGTTAGAGATTCATTATAGTCTTGTCTTTCCCAAGGAAATTTCTAACTGTGGCAGGGACTGTGATCTCAGTGCTGGCGTCATTATTGATCATTATGTTTTCTCATTGATTTCTGGGTGCTTGGATGGTTCTGCAAAACATGGGTCTTTTGCCCTCCACCACACACAGTCACAAAACAAGTAAAGGCAGAAAAGGCGGACATCACCCTGAAGCTATAGGTGAACTCTCATGAATTATGATATAGTTTTCTATTTCTGTGTAGAAAGTTATCAGGTGTAAAGAGACAAATTTATTATGTTGTTACTTATGTGGGGTCAGGGGTCCAGGTCCTGGTTCGCTGGGTCTGAAACCAAAGGACTCTTGAGAGCTGTGCTCCCATCTGAGCCTTGGGCTTCTTTTCAAAGACTCACTTACTAATGGCGGATTCAGCTCCATCTGGCCATAGAACTTGATCTTAGTTCCAGGAGTCTGTTTGCTCTTTCCTACCATGTGGCCTCCTCCAGGACATGGCAGTTTGCTTCTTCATGGCTCCAAAGAAAGTGCTCTCCTCCTTTGCCTGTCTCTGATTCTTCACTCTCTCATCTCTAAGTCTTGTCAAGGCTTCACTGATTAACCAAGCACACCCAGAAGCATTCCCTTTTGATGAACTAAAGCATAATTTATTAGGAACTTTAATTACATCTGTAAAATCCTGTCATCAGTGCCAATAATGCATATAATTAAAGGAGTAAAATTCTATCATTGTCAAAAATTCTTCCTACAACAACGGGGAGGATTACATTAGAAATGAATGTAAGAGGTTGGGAATCCTAGATTCTGCTTCTAGAATCTTCATCTTCAATTGTGAATAACAAGTGGTCTGATATTGGCATATGTCCCTGTTGTTACTAATATTGTATCCTTTAAGTGATAAAAATAAAGAGGTTTTTGACATGGCCACAGTATTCCTTAAAGACAAAATGATGGAAATAGGAAATATGTAATATGAAGTGAAATTGGCAGTGCGGTTACCTGTCTTTGAGGTGACCGCCTACGATCCAAAGGGAGCACCACCAAGACCCAAGCAGAAGGCCCTTTGAAAACTTGGCTTTGCCTACTAAGGAATGCACTGTTTTGCAAAACAAAGCTCTGTGGATTTAGTAACAAGAGCATTTTTATCTTCAAAGGATCTCATTTCAAATATAATTACTAATATTCAGTTGTTGAAGGAATTGTTTACCCTTCTGGTGCTTATTCTCATAAGAATCTCATATAATTTTCCATACAGCATATGCAGGAAAAATGAACTCCTTAATTAGCTTCACCCTCAAACAGGATACCATGTTGTTTTTAGTATGCATGAAGCTAAGTAGTGGAACTTACATGGTTTAATTTCCAGAGGGAAATTTGTGTGATGAAACTTAGCCCATTTGTTATGATGTTCTAGCGTAGATGATGAATGCTGTTGTTAAAATTTCTATGAAGACAGAATTGATAGGTTTTTAGTGGTGCCATGTAGAATTATAAGTTTGTCCTTGTCTTAGTTTATTTTGTGTTGCTGTGATAAAACACCAATCCAAAATCAACTTGAGGGGAGAGGTGTTTATTTTATCTCACAGTTCAAGGTATAGGTCATCATTTTGGCAAAGTCAAAGCATCAAAATCCTCAAACAGCTGGTTACATTATATTCTAAATCAGAAGAGAACAGTTAGTCCATTCAGCTTGCCCAGTCCAGGATTCCCTACCTAGGGAATGGTGCCACCCACAAAGTCCCTTCTCCAAGGACATTCTTCTTCTTGTTGATTTTTGAGACAGGGTTTACTTATAAGCCATAGCTGTTCTGTAAATTGCTGTGTAGCTCAGGCTAGCCTTGATCTCACATAAATCCACCTGCCTCTGCCTCCTGAGTGCTGGGATTAAATATATGTGCCACCAAGCTCAGTTCCAAGTAAAGTCTTGATTGTGTGAAGTTGAGGACACTAACCATTACAGTGGCAAAGTGCTAAAGTGGTCACTAATGCCACATGGATAAAATGACAGTGGTAGATGGAATGGGAATGTTCAGCTGTTAGTGTAATTTGGATCAGCCATACCTGAGTGTCCTGTTACCTAAATACAGGCAGCAATGTTCTATAAAATATGAAGTTCTAGATGGACCTGAGCCAATAAATTTTAAATTCTACATTTAAGTGATTCAAAGTGTTTGAGAATACTTGTACATGGAACCTGACATCACATGTGCCATGTCATGATATGTGCATTCTCTTGGCTAGAGACCAAGTCAGTTGGTTACAGAGGTTAATACCCAAGCTCATGCTAAAGTTTGCTTGTTTTAGATATCTCTGACATAGAGCAGCAATGAAATTTTGCAGTCAGCGCTATATTATAGAATCTGAATCTATTTTGAGGTGTGACTACGATTTTGACTACAGAGCAGCAGTCTTAGGTTCCCAGCAAGACTGAGTGAAGGAAAGCACAGAGATATCCCGTATCATTTACTGTTATGTGCATATCTCCCATTATCAGACAGAGAGCATATTTTAAAATTACTGAGTCTACGTTGACACATTGTTACCACCCATCATGCTGGATTACATGGTGTGATTATCTTTAAACTTATAGCAGACAAGTAAACTGGCTTCCAAAGTGGCCATAGGATTTTGTGTTCTCATTCCTAGGAATAAGAGCTTTTGTTGGTCCATGCATTTGTTAGCATTTGGGGTTGTAAATGTAGTGGTCCCTCCTGTAACTCTAATTTGCATTTGCCAATAGCATACTACACAGATAATGTCTTTTCTGAGCTTATTTTCCATCTCTCTATCTTTCATGTTATTATCAAAGATCATTTTAAAAATAAGGTTACTTATTGTTGAGTTTTAAGAATTTTATATATTTTCAGTAACAATGCTTGGATAGGTTTTTTTGAAAATATTTTTATTCCATTCTGAATCTTTTTTTTTTTCTTTCAGTCTCTTGAAAGTGTCTTTTATGGAACAGAACATTTTTACTTTAATGAAATCTATCTTATCAATTCTTTTTTTGGGGGAGGTAGTTGTTTGTCTTACATCTTCTGGGTCACAGTTCATCAAGGAACCCAAGGTAGAAACTCAGGGCAGGAACCTGGAGGCAGGAGCTGGAGCAGAAACTATGGAGGAATGCTGTTTACTGACTTGCTCCCCTGGTTCATGCTCAACCTGATTTCTTATACAACACAGGCTCACCTGCCCAGGGGTGGCACCACCCACAGTGGGCTGGGCCCTCCCACATCACTCAAAACAAGAAAGTACCCCACAGACACGGCCACAGGCCAGTCCAATAGAGACAATTCCACAATTGAGGCTCCCTCAACCCAGGTGTGTCAAGTTGACAATAAAGCTATCCAGCATATTTTTCAAGCACACACTATGCACCAAATTATTCCTTGTAAGAATTATTCTCATATAGAATTGGCTATACTGGAAGCAAGTTGTTTCTGATGGCCAGGAATCAAGACACAGTAACCCTAAAGTAAGAGAGCTTTATGTCTAGTATCTATAAAACCAAGACAGCATTTTGCTTTCAAAGCAAAAGATGAACATTTTGGCAAACCTTTCAGTCCATAAAGTCTTTCCCTGTGAAGTGATTCGTGCTGATTGCATAATTCTTCTCATCTGTAGTTTACATCAGGAGGAGTTGGTAGTAAACATGCCTTATCTGAAGTATGCTCAGTACAAAAAGTAGAACTCTACAACTCTGAAAGGAAGTGTTAAGTCCCAGGAGCATTATTATCTGAATAACTGTACAGAAAAATCCCAGGCAGAAGTCCCCAAGGGGATCATAGTCCTGTTTCACTGTTATCTGCCCTTTGGTCCTTCATCTTCTAAGCACTTACATGTTCTTTAAATGTAAGTATTAGACATTTATTTTTTTTTTGCAAATGTAATCCAAATGTGAATGAACAAATGCAGCTTCTTTTTCCCCCTTCCATGTCCCTTTGAATTACAAACAAGTGCTAAATATCTCTTCATGACTGTTGCCACAGTTGTCCCACCTCCAGTTTTAAATAGACTATAACGTGATCTTCCGAAATTCTTCTTGACCTACAACTCATCCAGTTAGAGAAATCCTGGGAAAGAGGTCCTACTGGTATTGTTGGTAATCTACAAAAGGTGAGGGTGGTAATTGGCTTGAAGACGGCTGGGAGTGGTCTTCAGCAAACTGAGGGCCATTGGGAAACTGTGCAAAGGCAAATATTGTCAACAAGATACCAGCTCCTTCAGTTAAAGCCAGGGGAATGCCACCCATCAGAACTCACCCAACCATAGCCACAGGTCCATGCTTGGTGCCCTTGGAGACCAGAAGAGGGTATTAGATCCCTTAGGCTGGAGGGAAGGATGATTTTTGGCACCATGTGGGTTCTGGAAACCAAACTCAGGTCTTCTGCAAAAGCAATCAGTGCTCTTATCTACTGAGCCACCTCTCCAGTCCTCATCAATTTTCTTTCTTTTCATATGTTGTATTTTTGATGTATCATAAAAGATATTACTAAACCCAATATTATCTAGATTTTTCTTCTTTGTTATCCTGTAAGAGTTTTATTACTATAAATATTTTATATTTGTTCTCCAGTCTGAGAAAAGTATTGTGAAATGTATAAGGTCTTATGATGAGATTAATTTTTTGTATGTCTCTTCATTGTAGCATCATTTGTTGTAAAGATTATCTTTGCTCTGTTGTATGGCCTTTGCTCTGTCATCAAAGTCAGTTGAGGTAAGTTTATGTGAGTTTATTTCTGGACTGTCTTTCTGGTCCATTGATTTATTTGTCTGTCTTTCATAAGTGCTACATTGTCATGATAACTGAAGATTTATGCTTGAGTGTTGAAGTTGGCTAGTATAAATAGTCCAATTATGTTTTTCTTCAATGCTGTATTGTTTATTCTGGGTCTTTTGCCTCTCCATGTCAACTTCATGGTCGGGTATCAATAATCACAGAACTGCCTTGGACTTTGATTGGGGATGCTTCCAATCTATAAAATAAGCCAGAAAAAAATGATATCTTGACAATATTGAGTTTTACTATCCGTAAACATGGAATACACTTCTATCTACATAGTCTTTTTCATGCATTTCAACAAAAATTTATTGTTTTCCTCATGTAGATCTCATACATATGTGTGTGTACTAATGTCAATGATGTTATGCTTTAAGTTTAGTTTTCATTTGTTCATTGCTAGCGTATAAGAAAGCAGCTGACTTTTGTCTGTTTATTCATCATCCTGCATTCTTATCATGATCACTGTCTTTCAGAAGTTTTGCTGTATGAATGATCATACTATATATAAGCAAATAAGGTTTTATGTCTCCCTTTTCATTCAGTATACCTTTCATTTATTTTTATTGTTTAATTATATGTAAATGGGATTCAGAGTATAATGTTGAAAAGGAATGGGGATGGAAGTAGTCTAGAGAAGACGAGAAGAAAAGCATTTCCACTGATGGGAGTAGGTCGATTTTGGTATTAAAATGTAGGGCTAGATGCAGCCTGCTACTTTGAAGATGATGGTATGTCTTAATACTTTAATACAAATACTGGAATCATTAATTGTGTGAAGAGGCAGCCCACATAGTAGAAGATCTTTGACAGCTATACACCTGACAGAGGATTCATGTCTAGAATATACAAAGCACTCAAAACACTAAATATCAGGAAAACAAACTACCCAATTAAAAACAGACTATGGTACTGAACAGTACAAAGTGTGGGGGTATCTCCTGCTCTAAAAGTCCCTCAAATAATACCGCTAGTTCTCTTGGTTGCCCCCCAGAGCTAAATGGTAAGATGCTACTGCTGAAGGTACCACACACCTTCGAGTTGGAAATTTCCTCCCTGCTGTCTGGCTTTCATAGTGCCAAAAGGTGTTATGCAGGCTCCTGGGGGAGAAAAGGCATCAATGACCTTACAGAGGTGAGAACGCTATAAAAGACAGTAGCAACCTGCCAGGAAAGAGATCCTCCCTGCTGCAATACAGGCAGCACTATTACAGGGAAAACCAACTGCTCCATGATTGGATGTGAACCCTATCTGTAGGAGGGAATCAATGCCTAACACTGTAAACATGGCAGAAAAAATAAATAAATAAAAAAATAAAAACAAGAAAGGCTTGAGGGCAGTGGTTCCAGTCTCTAAGTAGGAAGCTTATTATTGCTTAGCTAAGTTGACATGGCATCAGGCTACCTTATAAATACTTATGTTTACACTCATAGATAAATGTGCTCCCAGCCCTAATCAGAGAAGCCTTTTCTTTACAAAGAATTATGGAGACTGCAGAGAATCCCAAGGTACTGAGAATAATGGACAACTGAATGTTCAGCTCTAACCAGGATATTTATAGCACCCCTCCCAGGTTCAGGAAATATTGCAGAAGATGGAGTGAAAAGATTGTAAGAGACAGAAGATAAGGCAAAATGCTATTATCTTGGCATGACCCAGCCATTGTAACCATGATCTTACTGCAGCTCTGTTTTCCTGTACTGAGCCTGCACAAGACTGGGCCTGTCAACAGTCAGTAGGGGGAGAGGCTCATGGAACCCAACTCCTCCCTGATGAACTACTGGCTACTGATGCATTGTGGGGGAGGTGGAGTCATTGTCTTCGGTTATGCAACCACTGGTCAGCCCACCATGCTCTAAAGGATAGATCCAAGACCATGGTCACACAGATGACCCTGGTTAAACTCAGCATGTTGTGAAACAAAACAAAAAGACTTGAACATAGGAAAGAGACCTGTGGAGAGGAGGGAGGATTAACATGGATAGGAGGAGAACAAGAAAGGGTGGGCTGTGAGTGATAAGAATGCATTATATACATGTATGAGATCATCAAAGAACACATTTATTAATAAAATATGTTGAAATATTATGTATTTTTTACATGTATTTGTTCACTAGCTCTGTTGATTAAAAAGTACTAGCTATATATCAGACAAGCTGGTAGTAATGACCATCCTAGAAAAAAATATATAATTTCAGCCCCATTTTAATGTTCTAAGATAAACCTGAGCTCCTGCTCAAGGAATGAATCCAGCTCTCTCTCCCTTCGCAGGAACAATACATCCTTTACATGTCTCCCCAGAAAGCAAGGAAGATGTCTATAGGAGAAACTGTCAGTATCTATCCAGGTTTCCTTTGATTCGTTTTGCTGCTTCTCTGAGCCTCTCTGTTAGACATGATGAGATGTTATACAGAGCCTGTGCCTACAGCTTGTTCACAGAGCTGCCGTTTTTATGATCAAATGCAAGTACAGAAAGCAAAGTGCCTAGAAGTTTACTCCCTGGCCTCCATGAAGTCTCTGCTTAGTCAGTGACTGGAATATAAGTTACTCCTAAGGGTTTGCCCCAAGTTGAAGCAGGAGACCTCGATTTTCAGCCTTCAGTGTTTTCTGAATGGCTTCTCCTTCCCTGATCTGCTTGTTCTACTTTCTCCCTTGTTTCTCCTGGGAGCGTTTTCCATTTTTATTTATTATTTTTATTTTATATATATGAGTGTGTTGCTTGCATGCGTGTAAGTGCACCTGTGTTCTGCAATGCCCGTGGAGGTCAGAAGAAGGCATTGGATCCCATGGAACTGGAGCTACAGACAGTTGTTATCCACTGTGTGGGTGCTGGGAATCGAATCTGGGTCCTCTGTAAGAGTAGCCAGTCCTCTTAACCCCTGAGCTATCTCTCCAGCCCGTGGGAGCATTTTCTTAACTAATTACATGCATGTGAATCCTTGTTTGGGGTTTGCGTCTTTGAAACACAGCCTTAAGACATTTGGAAAAAAAAATCCTAAGCACTCTAGAAAGAAAAACACAAGTTTTAAATTTTTATGTAATTCAGTAAGCCCTGTCAGCAATGTAGAAATCAGAACTCACTACTGCAAGTAAAAAAGAATATTATATTTGGAAGTCGTCATAATTACTTATGGGGTTGTGGGTCCCATAAATTCATAAGAATAAACAAAATTTATAACCATAGGAAGTGCTAATCCTGAGAACTCTTGAGTTCCATTCAATGAAATTTTCTATTGGATTACTTTATGCAATTTAGAAGTTCTTCAAAAATACACATTGAGAGCCAGGACATGGTGGTGCATGCCTTAATCTCAGCACTTGAGAGGTGAGGTAGGCAGATCTCACTGAGATCAAGGCCAGCCTGATCTACATAGCCAGAGCTTACATAGGAGGTGTTCTAAACCGAAAGGGGACATGATGCTCCACAATCACTTTTCCTTTCTGCTAACCTTGCATTTCTGGACCTCAAATTAATAGCACACAGGGGACTCAAGAATGAACTCCATTCATGGTTTTTAAAGGGGCAAGATGATGCAAATTCAAAGGGTACAAGAGGGCTAGTTTCCAACAGGATAAATTGATGCTGCAGGGAACCTATGTAATCACTTTTCAAATGTGTATATCCTCCTTTTAAGCCTTGCAGAAAAACTTGGACCATACTTACCAAGATATCTGCCCCTGCACAGCAGGCTGGGGGTGGTGGCAGAGAGGCCTATCATACTGGGTTGTCACTTGTTTCTCTTCTCATTTTCCTTTCATTTTTATTGCTATTACTTTGTGCTTTCAATAAAATGTTATCTCCTCAGTGGTTAACTCCTGTTTTCTAGAGGGTTCAAACTGAGAGATTGTTTGATTATTACCTTAGAGGCAATCAAAGAACTCAAAACTGTTCTTTAGAAACATCTACGAAAATGATTGAGTGTACAACTCTATATCAAAATTACTTAAGTATGAAGATAATATAGATCATTTCAGAGATGTGACTGGTTTACTCCACACTTCTCAAATTGTGCAGGATGTGCATACATATTTTTATTTTTCAGATTCCAGGTATAGTAGAGTGAGAGAAAAGAAAAACTTAATGCCTAAATACTTGTGGATAATATGATTATAAAAGTTAGAGGCGGGCGTGGTGGCGCACGCCTGTAGTCCCAGCACTCAGGAAGCAGAGGCAGGCGGATCTCTGTGAGTTCAAGGCCAGCCTGGTCTACATAGTGAGTTCCAGGACAGCTGGGGCTACAGGGAGACCCTGTCTCAAAAAAAAAAAAAAAAAAAAAAGTTAGCATCCTCAGGGACTAAAGAGATGACTCAGTGATTAAGAGCACTGGCTGTTCTTTCAGAAGACCTGGGTTGAATCCCAGCATCCACATGGTGGCTAACAACAGTCCCTCCAGTTCCAGGGGATCTGATGCCCTCTTCTGGCCTCTGCAGGTACCACACAACAGGGGTGCACCTACATACATGCAGGCATAAAACCCATACACATAAAATACAAATAAATAAATAAATACAATTTTTTAAAGTTAACATAATCGTGATGAAAGAATTCCTGAAATAATAGACACAAATGTAAAAATGAAAAAAGGACAATAACACCTTGTCAAGTAAATGAGTATTTTGCCTGCATGCATGTAAGTGCACCCAAGCATGCAATTCCTACAAAGGGCAGAAAAGGTGTCAGATTTCTTGGAACTGGAGTTAGTAATGGTTGTTATCCACCAAGTGGCTGCTGGGAACCAAACTTCTGCAAGAGCTGCCAGTGCTCTTAACTGCTCTAGAGTCCTTATTTTCCAACACCAGCATATCCACATTAAACAGCACTAAGAAGGAAATTCTATATTAGTAAGAAGCATAAGCTAACAAGTCAAATCTTTATGAAAACGTAAAACCAATTGCCCTGTAATTTTAACATACTTGGAAACTAGCTATCACGGTAAATCAAAAGAAAGCTATAAGTTATTTCAACAAAAACACCATCTGTGGCTCAATATAAAACCTGATTGAGTGAAACAATTTTAAAAGTATAGAAGTTACAATGTACATTCTGGGGCAAGGCATGTTGGTTCATGCCTTTAACCACAGCACTTGGGAGGTAGAGGCAGGCGGATTCTCTGTGAGTTTGAGGTCAACCTCGTTTATATAGTGAGTTCCAGTCCAGCTGAGTCTATAGGGGGACCTGTCTAAAAATAAATAAATAAATAAATAAAATGGCAGCAACAACAAAAATGTATATTCTGAATACAGTGATATATATGTATATATATTAAACAAAATATTTTAAAAAGTTCCTTGTCAATAAGTCTTTTCAAACAGTTTAGCCTTTTTTGATATTTTTTCTTAAATCCATTTATACATTAATGAAATGAGAATATACTTTAAAAATTATTTATTTAATAACCACATACTCAGAAGAAGCATTTCATTACAACAGCATTGACATATTCAAGAACAATTTCCTGAGCTAAGATGCATCTCTTTCAAAATTGGCTGTAAATTTTTAGGTTTAAAGTTGACTTATTACAGTTATACAATATTGTGCTCAGTATAAACCCTATAAGACCTAAAATTAAATGAGGTTTTAACCTTTAAAAAGATCTCTATTTCATTATTAAAGTACACAGTTTCATACAGAAAAAATCATTTTTAATGCAATTGACATTAACATGTTTTCACATGCATTTCTAATCTCTATGTATCTGATTATTACTAGTCACAGTCAGTTACTTTCTGAGCTCCTTGGCATCTGAGCATGGATATAAACTCATCAGGTAGATTTCAATGGTAATGTTTTTCACATCTACCAATTATTAAGGAGCAAATTTTTATGCTTTGAAGAATTATCAATTTTTATCATTATTTTTAAAGTTTTAATAATTACATGATTAGAAGAAGCATTTCACTACAGCTTTAGCATATTCAGTAACACACTCCAGAGCAAGAGTACATCTCTTTCACAAGTGCCTGCAAGTTTCTAGGTTCACAGTTGAATTAATACAGACATATAATATTAAACTCAGAATAAGCCCTGTAAGACATTAAATTGAATGAGTTTTAACCTCTATAAAAGATCTCCATTTCATTTTAGAATATATTGTTCCTTGCAGAAAGACTCATTGTTTTTGCTACTAACACTGAGATGTTGGCACATGCATCTCTAATCTGTATGTATCTGATTATTACTAGTCATAATCGGTTGTACTTGCATCCTTGGCGCCTGTGTATGTCTATAAAGTCATCGGGTAGATTTAAATGGTAATATTTATCACCTCTACTAATTAGCATGACATAAATTTCCATGCTTCCTCCTCAAATATAATACATGTTTTAAAATTTGTTGATTTTGTGTGTGTATGTATGTGTGTCTCTCTGTCTGTCTGTCTGTCTGTCTGTGTATATCACACAGAACATCCCAAACCATCTTATTCAACTATATACCCACTTCCCAGATGGCACCCTCCCATAGCCTCCCTCCCCCAACTAGAGCCCTTATACTCTGATATCCCTGCTACTGTCTGCTGTGTTGTCAGCATCCCCAGCCATTCCCTACTACTTGTCCATCTGGTGAATCTAGTCAGCCTATCTAGAGGTTGTTTTAGGAGGGTCAGCTGTTCCTCATCTAGTGGTAATCAGTTGTCAATAGTCCTTTAGATAAGATTGGGGTCTGCTGTTCATTTTCCCAGTTCTATGCAGGGTTACTATCTAGGAGTCCCTTTGGCTACCCTGGCCAACCACTCACAAGAAGGTATCTCATATCTGGCATTGTTGCTTGTTATGTAGCCTTTGGCTATGCATATGCACTCTTAAGAAATTATATTGGCCCCTTTAATCTTTGGCTATACTTTTCTTTTGGGTGTTTAAGGCCATGCACTTGGCCCAGAAAAGCCTTAAGGTCATTTGAAGATCTGTTCCTCAGGGGTCACATGGGCTTGGGAGGAGCCCGGCTCATTTTTTTTTTTTTTTTACCAGTTCTGCCTATGTGAAGATAAGTCAAAGGTCCTACTCAACCATGGCTGGCTTTGCTTGGAAGCATGGAGGAAATGATTCCTCTGTGTTGACCCCCCCTCTTTGTAGACTGGACACTGGTTCAAGTCCATCTGGTGGGGTCTCCTCAGCCTCCTTGATCAAGGGGACAGGTGATGCACCACAATTACAGGACATTTTGAGAGATGCTCATAGTCCCCTGGAACTAGTCGACCTAGGAGGGCAAGGAGAAAAAAGTGTCCTTTATGTCCCTCTGACCAAATTATTATAGGCTTCAAAGTATGTCTGTTATATATCCAAGGTTACTTCCACCAGTCTGGTACTTTTAATTACAGTGTGTCATGCAGATAAATCTTGGGCAAAGACCAAATGTTCTCAGATAAACCTTACCTAGACATATATTTCTTGATCTGCTATGTATAATTTGTCAGTAGGTTGTAGGAGTAATATGGTTCCCTCT
>NW_008330576.1:1621951-1622842 GCF_000622305.1 Nannospalax galili
TCCATTATCCTGGTTCCTGTAGTTATGTCTGGATACATATTCACTTATCAGGGTTTGGATCTAGGATCCACATATGAGGGAGAACATATGTCGATTTTTTTTCTGAGTCTGTGTTACTTCACTTAATATAACAGTTACTAGTTCCATCCTGCAAATTTCATGATTCCATCTTTCTTTACTGTGAAAAGAGGCTCAACAAACATGGATGTACAAGAGTCTCTGTAATAGGATGAGTTCTTTGGGTATATGCCAAGGAGTGGTATAACTGGGTCAATTGGTAGGTTCATTTGTAGTTTTTCAAGAGTTCTCCACACTGCTTTCCATAGGGGTTTAACAAGTTTGCAGCCCCACAAGCAGTGGATGAGTGTTCCCCTTTCCCCACATCCTCTCCAACATTTGGAATCATTTGTTCTCTTGATCTTAGCCATTCTGACTGGGGGTAAGATGAAATGTTAAAGTGGTTTTAATTTGCATTTCCCAAATTATTACTGATGTTGAACATCTTTTAAGATGACTTCATGGCCGTCTTTACTTCTTTTGAGAAATCTCTGTTCAGCTCCTTAGCCCATCTTTTAAGTTGCTTCTTGTCTTGGTTCTCTGTTTTTTGAGTTCGTTATATATTCTGGATATTAAACCTCTGTCGGATGTGTCACTGGTAAAGCTTTTCTCCCATTCTGTGGGTTTTCTGTCTGCTTCCCTGGTTGCCAGCTTTGATGAACAGAAGCATTTTAGTTTAATGAGGTCCCATTGGATAATTCATACCCTTGTTTCCTGAGCAATTGATGTCTGGTTTAGAAATCCTTTCCTTTACCTATATATTATAGGTTTTTGCCAATGTTTTCTTCTAACAGTTTCAGAGTTTCACACTTTACATTGAGGTCCTTGAGCCAT
>NW_008330576.1:1624053-1625399 GCF_000622305.1 Nannospalax galili
CTTTTTTGGTTGTATCTTTACCTGGCTTTGGTATTAGAGTGATGCTGGCTTCATAGAAGGAATTTGAGAGTTCTCCCTACATTTCTATGTTTTTAAATAAATTATTATTGCATGTAGATCTTTAAATGTCTGATAAAATTATGCTGTAAATCTATCTGGTCCTGGGCCTTTTTTTAGTCAAGAAGTTTTGTATTACTGTTTCAATTTCTTTTTGGGTTATGAGTCTGTTTAAATGTTTATTGTAGTCAAAGGGGAAAGAAAAATCTTCCATGACATAAATAGGCTGAAGGAATTCATGTCCACAAAACCAGCCCTTCAGAGTGCTCTGGAAGCAATACAAAGAGATGAAGAAAGAATGACTATACCCAAGGGGTTGCAGAAAGAAATTCAATGAGGGTATAACTGTGGAAAAGTACAGCTATATCAAGAATGTAAACAGAAATAAAAATGATAGGATTCAATATTCACCTGTCATTAATAACTTTAAATATTACTGGACTGAACTCCCCAGTCAAAAGACACAGACTAGGTGAATGGATTAAGAAACAAAACCCATCTTTTTGTAGTCTGCAAGAAACTCATCTCACTTTCAAGGACAGACACTATCTTAAAGTGAAAGGATGGAAAAAATATACCAAGCAAATGGTACTAAGAAAAAAGCAGGCATAGAAATTCTAATATATGACAAAATAGACTTTAAACTAAAACTAATCAGAAGACATAAAGTGGGCCACTTCTTTCTGATCAAAGGAGCAATAAATCAAGAAGATATTACAATCATGAATATATATTCACCAAACACTGGTGCACCCAACTTCATAAAAACAATACTATAGGACTTTCTAAGACCCAGATTAATCCCAACTCATTAATAGTAGGGGACTTCAATACGTGTCTCCATTTACTGTCTCCATTAGCTAGGTCAACAGGGCAGAGAGTTAACAGAGAGACATCTGAATTAAACAATACCATATATCAAATGGACTTAACAGACATCTACCAAGTATTCCACCTAAGCGCCTAAGGATATACTTTCTACTTAGCACCCCATGGAAACTTCTCCAAAATCAATCATATACTGGGGCACAAAACAATCCTCAACAAATACAAAAAGATTGAAATAATTCCATGCATTCTATCAGACCACAGTGCAATAAAGCGTACACTCAACACCAGAAGAAGCCCTAATCACTACATGAACACATGGAGGTTAAACAACACACTCCTGAATGATGAATGGGTCAAAAGAGAAATTAAGATAGAAATAAAAGTATTCCTGGAACTAAATGAAAAGGACAATACAACACAACAAAACCTCTGGGACACGCTGAAAGCGGTTCTTAGAA
>NW_008330576.1:1625572-1629660 GCF_000622305.1 Nannospalax galili
AAAGAATCAACAATTCCAAGAGCTGGTTCTTTGAAAAGATAAATGAGATTGACAGACTGCTAGCCCAGTTAACCAAAAGAAAGAAAGATCACCTCCAAATCAACAAAATCAGAGATGAAAGGGGAAAGATCACAACAGACACCAGAAAGATACAGAACATTATAAGGGAATACTTAAAAACCTATATGCTACTAAATTTGAAAACCTAAAAGAAATGGATGGATATCTAAAGGCATGGGAACCACCAAAACTAAACCAAGAAGAGAATATACTTTAATGGTTGCGTTTAAAGTGGTAGGTGTGCAGGTCTTAGACATAATATATGACTAGAATACTGTGAAACACTTGGTGAAACCGAGGCTGTGGTTTGTGTGTGAAGGTGGCCACACACATCACAGTCATCATTCATAAAGGGCTTCTTTACTCCCCAGTGTGTGAGGTGAGCACCAGGTAACTGTACAGCTGCCAGTCTTCTGGATGATGCAGTGAAGATGCTACATCTCATGAGCTGCATCCTCTGTAACGAAATGAGTTTAGAGCAGCGATGTCTCTGCAGTGACTGCAGATTGGAGTTTGTAAGAGCTGTCACATCCTCGGCAAAATCTGCCTGGAGGAAAAACACCAAATTCTGAGAATCTCAGTGACCAGTTTTAAATGAACATATTTTTTTCAATTAATTTAAATAATTCTGAGCATAAAGATGTGAAGTTTCTTCTCACATTCAGTAGTCTAGCACATTTTTAATGTTGATTTACTGGCTAACATAGAGGATCTGACAGTTAATAAATGAAGCCTCTGAAATCTTTATGTTAGAAACCTTTACCATCCTAATGGTATCAACATACACTTTTAAGTGCTTTCATGAATTGCAATGAATTGTTAAAATGTGGATACAATTTGGTGTGCAACACTGGCTCAGTGTTTGAAATGTGTGACTACTCCAGATTATCCCCAAATCAAGCACTCTAAAATCCAGACTCTGAGAGCCACAATCAGAGAAGGAGTTAGCCAAAACCTCTTCTGACTTGCCATAGTTAAAATACCCACTTCTGTTTAAATACCAGCACACAGAAATGATTGTGAAAATCATGTACACAGGTCTTGCTGGGTGGTCTTCAGCACAGAGAAGCCAAACTGAACCCCAAATGATGAATGAATGTCTGAAGCACCCCTGAACCCACAACAGACACTAATTTGTTCTGTGTACAATTTAGCTGCAGTGAAAGTTCACCATCAGAAGATTCCTGCTTTATAATGGCAACGAAGGCTCTGAGAGCTAAGTGCAAGGAGGTAAATATAAACAGGAGCCCCGAGTTGAAGAGAGCCAGTCAGAAAGACATTGACGGATTTGCAGGACTCTCTGAAGAATGGTGTAAAACCCCCAGCCCTCATATACCTGGTCAGTTAGCCCTACCAGCACCCCCTTGAGACCTGTTCTGTGCCCGGCTGCCTTATGACCTTCACAGCTGATCTGCTCGGGGCTGTTCCAACATAACCGTCGGTGCCGGGACAATTTCTGCATCCTCTTAGCTGGTTTCTTGCTTCCCTTTCCCCTCTACAGTTCATTTCATCATGGCAGCTAGCCATTCTTTACTGCATGTCAGTTCTCTGAATGCTCTGAGGACAGTTCATCCTTGACTGAAATCCAGGGTCCGCTGTGATGGCCAGCAAGTCACTTTTCACAGTCTCCTGCTGTCTTCGGCCTCCTCTGCTTGGCCGGTCACAGAGTCTGCTGGGCTGTGCATCCACAGAGCTTTGGCCTTTGCTGTCCACGCCTGCACCGCTCTACAGACAGGCCCCATTTCCTCTCTGTCGGCATTAGACGTCCTGTGTGAATGACGGAACCTTCTTTCTCGTCATTCCTTGCCTTTTCATCCTGCTTCATTTTTCTTTATAAAACTTCTCACCATCTGACAAGCTTTTACTTATTTCATTACTGAACGAGCCATGAAACTGAAGAATCCTGCTTAGCAAAGCCCCCTATAGAAGCTTTACTATGCAACTTCTATACCCAGGCATTAGTTGTTCTGTTAATGAAAGGGAGCAGAATGCGGTTGATGGGGAAGGTCCTCACTGGCAGAAAGAACTGCGCAGCATAGAAAGGAGTTTTGCTGAATGGAGGTGAGAAGGGGTGACTATGGAAGGAGTACACAGCCTGTGTAGCCCTTTCCAGCAATGTGAAAACCACCTGGCAGGGAGAGAGATTTCCTGTTCAGTTCAGGATTGATTTCTCTATGTCCTGCCACCCGTGTATGTGTTATCTTCAGCAATAGGAACTGAGCAACTGGTTATGATGGGCAACCAAGAGGAATGACAGCAATGTGTGTTGTTCTGGGTGCCTCTGAGACCTCCCTGACCAGTGACTCTTACAGAGGTATCCCATGCCTGGATCTGAGATTTTTATTTAATAAGCCATGTCTTTCGAGAGCAGCATTGTTTGCCTATGTGGAATAACTCTGTTTAAACCCCCTCTTTTAAAAAATACTTTAATCCAATTATGAAGTTGTAAAATTTCCTAAGGATTTTTCATACTTCCTTAGTTTTAATTCACCCTTACTCCGCGTTTTTCCCACCCACCTATTACTATTCCCGTTTAAACTTTCTGCCTCCAGCTACTCCCACCCCCACTCTTGTTCTTTCGGGTGTTGGGATTTGAACCCAGATCTTCTGAAAGAGAAGCCAGTGCTCTTAACCACTGAGGCATCTCTGCAGCTCCTTTTTCCCCCATTCTTTTGTCCTAAGGTGTTGACCATCGTTGGTAAGATGCATTTCTTTGAGCCAGTAAATCAATGGATCCTGTTTTCTAGTCCAATCAGTTAGTCTATGTATTTTCACTGAGGAGTTGTCACCATTTATATTGAGGGTAGTTATTGACCAATGTTTATTAATTCATGTTCTGTTGGTGTTGTAGTATTGTTTTCTTAGACATCTTTTAGTTAAACATTATCAGATAGTTTATTTTTTTTGTACCCTCTTTAAGTGTTTAATTTTCTATTCTAACTGAAGTATTCCATCAGGTATGCTCTTGTAGACCTGGTTTTGGGAACATAGATTCCTTAATCTGTTTTATCATGGAAAGTTTTTTCTTTCTCCTTCAATTACAACTGATAGCTTTTCTGGGTATAGTAGTCTTTCCTGCCCTGAGATCTTTCATGACTTATATGATATTAGCCTAAGTGTTATTGTCTTTCATAGTCTCCATTGAAAAGTCAGCTGTTATTTTGGTGGGCCTGCCTTTATATGTTGCTTGGCCTTTATCTCTCATAGTTTTTAGTATCTTTTCTTTGTTCTGTACTTTTAGTGTTTTGAGTAGTTAATTAATTAATTTAGTTTTTTGTTTTTTTTTTTTGAGATAGAGTCTCCCTGTAGCTCCAACTGGCCTGGAGCTCACTACGTAGACCAGGCTAGTCTTACACTCACAGCGCTCTACCTACCTCTACCTCTTGAGTGCTGAGACTAAAGGCATGCACCACCACACCCGGCTTTGATTACTTTTAAAAAATATTTTGTTTATTATTTTTATTTTAGGTGTGCAAGTATATTGCCTGCATGTATATACTTGTACTGATGTTGTGCAATGCTTGCTGAGGTCAGAAGAGGGTGCTGGATTCCCTTGGAACTGGAGTTAATGGAAAGTTGTTTCCCACCATGTGGGAGCTGGAAATCAAACCTAGTTCCTCTGTAAGAGCAGCCAATGTTCTTAACTGCTGAACCATCTCTCCAGCTTCTAGTATTTTGACTACTGTATGATGGAGGGAGTTTCTTTTTCTGGTCCTGTCTACTTGGTATTCTTTATGCATCTTATTCTTGGATAGATTCCCTAGATTTTTTGAAAAGTTTCTTAGAAGACTTTACAAAAAATATTTCCTTTGTCTTTGACCTGAGTTTCTTCTCCTTCTTCTCTGCTTACTATTTGTATGTTTGGTCTTGTTCCAGAAGTTCTCCATATTCTGCTTATATCTGATATTTAATTTTGTTGAATGATCCATTTTTCCAAGCTTACCTTCAAGATCTGTTATTCTCTGTTCCATTTCCTTCACTTCTTTTTTCTTCTCTCCTCTAAGTTTTTTTTTTTTTTTTTTTTTTTT
>NW_008330576.1:1629842-1658773 GCF_000622305.1 Nannospalax galili
TTTGGTTTGGTTTCTTTTAGAAATTCTATCTCTTTACTTCACTCAGTTTTTTATTCATATCCTCTTTGAGTTTCTTGAATATATTTATAATTACCATCTTGTAATCATTGTCTTCTGCATCCACTATGTTTTCATTCTCAGGAAACATGATAGTGGTACTAATGTTTGTCATAGCCGTAGTATCTTGGTCATTCATTTTGCTCATGTTGTTCGTGTTTTTTTGATGAGACCTAGGCATCTGAACTTCTGTGGTGGTTTCTTTGGTAAGGGTAAGTGATCTATGTTTGTTGAATATTCTGTCTTTGTTTGCTGTTTCTCCAACTTGTCAGATTGTGGCCCAGCTGAGTAGTGCTCTGTGTTCAGTTTGGGGCGCACTCTACACTAATCTGCAAATGGGGAGAATGAAGTGGTCTCACTTCAGGTAGAGATAGGTGCAAATTTTGAGTTGAGAGTTCAGAACTGACTCCACAGGATCCTAGATCAGCAAGGTGGGATGGGTACTGTTAGGTGAATAGGTTGGCTGATAGGTTACGCTGAATAGGTCTCAGGACCTCATAGGTCTGGGGTGCACATAGCTGAGATAGAAATGTGCAGGGAAGTCTTAGGAAAGGGAGCTCAGGACCCTTAAGTCTGGGGTTGGGAAGGATCCCAGAGACCCAAGCTGATCTGAGAGCTGAGATGGCAAAGGGGAGTCCCCTTCCAAGTCTGGAAGGATGCAGAGATCCAGGACCAGACAGTATCCTCATGACCCGAGGAAGCCTGATGGCTAAAATGCAGGCACTAGAGAGTCTCAGGAATGGAATATCAGGACTGAAAGTTTGGGGCTGTGAAGAGGTCCAGAGACCCAAGCCGGCCTGAGAGTTGAGATGGCAAGTGATTAGGGAGTCTCGGGAGCAGGAGAAAAGGAACACAAATCTGGGGCTGGGAAGGATGCTATAGACCCAAGGTGGCCTGAGAGCTGAGCTATCTGTGTGCTAGGGAATCTCAGGAATTGGATATCAGGACCATAGGTCTAAGGTTAGGAAGAATTCCAATAAATTCAGGTTGGCCTGAGAGTATAGGGGACTCACAAAGGCAAGTCTAGAAGGGTGTGCTGATCCAGGACAGGAAGGGATCCCTATGACCAGAAAGAGCCTGAGAAATAAGATGGTGGGGCACTTGGGAGTCTCTGTGCTTTTTTTGTTTGTTTATTTCTGAGACAGGGTCTCCCTGTAGCCCTGGTTTGCCTGGAACTCACTATGCACTCAAGGATTTAAAAGAACACACAGGAAAACAATTTCAAGGAAATCAAAAGGGATAAGAATAAACTACTGACTGAAGCTCAAGAAAATATACTACACAGCTGAATGAAATGGCAATGACAGCTCAGGATTTGAATTCATAAAAGAGAGAAAACTCAAACTGAAATGAAGATGGAATTGAAAAATTCAGTAAGCCAATTTGAAATGACATGAGAAAGTCTTAGCAGGAGAAATTCTTAGCAGCAGAACGAATCAAAAGGAAAACAATATGAAGACTAGAAGATAAAGTTGTGAAATTGGACAACTCAAGCAAAATATATGAAAAAACCCCACAGGAATGGAATATGCAGGAAGTGTGGGACAACATGGAATGACTAAAATGCCACAGTATAGTAATAAAAGAAGAAGAATTTCAGGTCAGTAGTACTGACCATATCTTCAATGAGGTTACAGAAGAAAACTTCCATTAATTAAGGAAAGACATGCCCAAGAAGCACACAGAACACCAAATTGACAGGACCAGAACAGAAATTCCTCACAGTATGCCATAGTGTATTAGTTACTTTTCTATTGCTGTGATAGAAACACCATGACCAAGAGAACTTATAAAAGGAAGAGTTTATTTAGCTTGCAGTTCCAAAGGGGCAAGTGACCATCATCGTGGAGAGGCATGGTGGGAGAGGTGGCTGGAGTAGGAGCAGAAGCTAAGCTCTCACATACAGGAAGCAGAGAGTGAGTGGAGAGCCATCAAGTCTTAAGAACTCTCTAAGCCTGACCCCAGTGACCCACTTCCTCCAGCATGGCTACCCCTTCTAAGACCTCCCAAAACACCACCACCAACTGAGGACAAAATGTCTGACTACTTGGAGTCTATGGGGGCATTCTCATTCTCACCACCACAGATAACAATAACACTGAATGTACAGAACAAGGAGTATGCTAAAAGCTGCAAGAGAAAAACAAGTTGCATATAAAGAGAAACTCATCATAATTACAGCTAACTTTTCTGAGCAAATGATAAAAGCCAGAAGGGTGGAGCAATGTACTCCAAGTACTAAACGACCATAGATGCCAACCCAGAATATTTAGCCCAGAAAAACTCTCTATCATAGCTGAAGAAAGAAAAACTTTCTATGATCCAAATAGGCTGAAAGAATTCATATCTACCAAACCAGCACTACAGAGAATATTCAAGCAATACAAAGGACTGAAGAAAGGAATGATCGCAACCAGAAGGCAACATAAAGAAAATAAATGAAGGTTATAATTATAGAAACACAAAATAGGACTAAGAAAACAAATAAGACAACAGCCCAAACCAATAAATGTCTTCCAATAATCAATTTAAATATGAATGTCCTAAACTCCCCAGTCAAAAAACATGGGCTTGTCAAATGGATTAAGACATGAAGTTCATCTTTTTGTTGTATACAAGAAACTCATCTTTCCTTCAAGGAAAGGCACTGCCTTAGAGTAAAAGGATGGAAACAAATATTGCAAGCATATAGCATGAAGAAACAAGCAGGGATTGTAATTGTAATATCTGACAAAATTGATTTTAGACAAAAATTAATGAGAATAAAGAAAATCACTTCATTCTGATCAAGGGAATAATCAAGAAGACATTGCAGTTATGAATATATATGCCCAAAACTCCGATGCACCCAACTTCATAAAATAGTACTACTAGACCACAAGACACAGACACAGATAATAATAGGTAATGTCAATACCTCACTTTCCCCAGTACACAAGTTATCTGGAAAAGAATAAACAGAAACATGTGGATTAAATTATATCACTTTTGTTGGATAGTTTTAGTTGTCAACTTGACACACCTGGTTAGAGTAAATTTCATTTGAGGAACTTTTTCCATTGGGTTGGCCTGTGGCCATGTATGTGGGCATTTTTTTTTAATTGTTGAGTGATATGGGAAGGCCCAGCCAACTGTGGACAGTGCCACCCCTGGGCAGATTGTCTTGTGTTATATAAGAAAGCAAGCTGAGCATAGTCCAGAGGAGTAAGCCAGTTAACAGTATACCTCCACGGACTGTGCTCCTAGTTCTTGTCCTAAGTTCCTAGCTGGCTCCCCTCTATGATGTATTGTAAAGCTGGAAAGTGAATCAAGCCCTTTATTCCTCAAGTTGGTTTTGTTCAATGTTTGCATCACAGTCAGAGAAAGCAAAGTAGAACAGTCATATCTCAAATGGATCAAACAGATATCTATAGAATATTCCACCAAAGAACCAAATAATACACATTCTACACAGCAGACCATGGAAGTTTCTCTAAAATAGACCACATACTGAGGCACAAAACAAACCTTAATAAGTACAAAGAAAATTGGAGTGTTTCTATGTATTTATTCTATCAGACCACAGTACAATAAAACTAAAAAGCAATGGAAGCTCTAGTAACTACATGAACACGTGGAGATTAAACAAGATACTCCTGAATGATGAATTGGTCAAAGAAGAAACCAAGGAAGAAAATTATCCCTAGAAGTAAATAAAAATGAAAGCACAACAAAACCACTTGGACAAATTAAAAGCAGTCCTAAGAGGGAAGCTTATAGCTCCAAGCACCTATATTTTAAAAAATCAGAAAGAGCACAAATAAATGACTTATTGCTACAACTCAAGAATATGGAAAAACAAGAACAAGCCAAACTCAAATCCAGCAGATGAGAAAAAAATAATAAATATCAGAGGAGAAATCAATAAAATAGAAGGAAAGAAAACAATAAAAAGAATTGATGAATCTAAGATCCAATTCTTTGGAAGGATAAACAAGTTAGACAGATCCTTAGCCCAACTAACCAAAAGAAAGAAAGATCAAATCCAAATCAACAAAACCAGAGACAAAAAGGGAAATATCATAACAGACATGAAAGAGATCCTGAATGTTATAAAGGAGTACTTTAAAAGCCTATACTATATTAAATTAGAAAAACTAAAAAAAATCTAGTTTCAAAGGAATCAGTTAAATAGACCATAACAAGTAAGGACATCTATATAGCAATACAAAACCTCCTGACTAGAAAATGTCAGGCCCAGATGGAGTCACAGCAGAATTCAACCAGACCTTCAAAGATCTACAATCAATTTTGTTTAAATTATTCAAAAAGAAAGAAACAGGAAGAAGTCCCAACCTCTTTCTATGAAGCCAGAATTACTCTCATAGCCTAACCACATAAAGACAGAACATAAAAAGAAAACTATAGGCCCATATTCACAATGAACATAGATATAAAAATTCCCAGTTAAATACTTGCAAATTGCAAACAGACACACACCGAAAAGATCATCCACCATGATCAAGCAGGCTTTATTCCAGAGATGCAGAGATGATTCAATATATAGAAGTCAATAAATTATATAAATGGACTTAAGACAAGAATCACATGATCATCTCAATAGACACAGAAAATGTCTTTGATAAAATGAAGCATGCATTCATGATTAAAGTCTTATGAGGCAACCACACTGGACGAAACATACCTCAACATAATTAAGGTTATATAACAACAAACCCACAGCCAGCATCATTGAAAATGGAGAAAAACTCAAAGCATTACCATTAAAATGAGGAAAAGTAAAGGGTGTCAACTATCCCTATGTCTTTTCAATATACAGTGCTTGAAATTTTAGCTACAGCATTAAGAACAAGAAAAGGAAATTGAAGGGAGTTACTAATTGGATGAGAAGAGTTCAAATTATCTTAATTTGCATATGATATATTATACATAGTGATCCCAAAAATTCTACCACAAAACTAGGAATGACCAAAGCTTTCAGCAAAGTGGGAGGATAGAAAACCAATTTGCAAAAGTCACTAGCCTTTCTATATACCCCTAACAAGCAAACACAGAGAGAGTTCATTGGTAATACTTTTGTTCACAATAGTTCCAATAAAAATATTTAAGAATAAGCCTATCAAAAGACATTAAAGACTTCTATAATGACAACTTTAAACTTTTGAAGAAAGAGATTGAGGAAGACACAGGGAGATGAGAAGACCTCTCATGCTCATGGATTGGTAGAATTAATGTTGTGAAAATGACCATCCTACCAAAAGCAATTTACAGATTGCAATGCAATTCCAATAAAAAATTCCCATGACATTCTTCATAAATCGAAAAATAATCTTAAATTTCATATAGAATCACAGCAGACCCTGGATAACCAAAGCAATCCTGAGCAGAAAGAGTAACTCTGGAAGGCTTACCATATCAGATTTCAAAGTATATTTCAGAGCTATAGTCATAAAACAACATGGTATTGGCACTAAAACAGACGTGTACACCAATGGAACAAAATAGAACACAAAATTTCAGTCACCTGATATTTGATAAAGGTGTGAAGAACACACACTTCAGGGATGACAGCATCTTAAACAAATGTTGCTGGGGAAACTTCCATATGTAGAATGAAATTAGACCCATATCTCTCACTCCGCACAAAAGTCAAATCCAAATGGATCAAAGACCTCAGTGTGAAACCTGACACTTTGAAAGTGTTAGAAGAAAACATAGGCAGAACTCTATAAGATATAGGTGCAGGAAAAGAAACTCTAGATCAGACTTTAATTGCTCAGGTCAATAGTTGACAAATGGGATCTGTACAGTAGAGGAAACAACCAACCTATTGAAGACATAACCCACAGAGTGTGAGAAAATCTTCACTCAGCTATACATCTGACAGAAGCTTAATATCTAGAATATACATATAACTCAAAAAATAAGGAATCAAGGAAACAAATGACCTGATTAAAACATGGGCTATGGATCTGAGCAGAAAGCTTTCAAAAGAAGTTATAAAAACAGCTAAGAAATATCACCTTAAAATTGAAACACCTTAAAAAGTGGTCAACATTTTTAGTAATTAGGGAAATGCAAATCAAAATTACCCCAGTCACAATCACTAAGATCAAGATAACAAATGACACCAAATGCTAGCAAAGATGTAGGGAAAAGGGAACTCACATTCAGTGTTAGTGGGATTACAAACTGGTGCAACCACTGAGGAAATGACCCTGGAGCACGCTTAAAAAACTAAAAATAAACCTATTGTGTGATCTTGTCATACCAGTCCTTGACATAGACCCATAAGATTCGATGTCTTACTCTAGAGATACTTGCTCAGTCATGTTTGTTGCTCTTTTCACAATAGCTAGAAAATGGAAACAACCTAACTGTCCCTCAACCAATGAATGAATAATGAAAATGTGAAACACTCACACAATGAAGTTCTACTCATTGGAAAAGAAAAATGAAACTATAAAATTTTGCATGTAAATGGATGGAGCTAGAGAATGTTATACTAAGTGAAGTAACATAGGCTTAGAATAACAAGTGACACATGTTCTCTCTCTCTCATTTGTGGACCTTGGGTCCAAACCCTTAGATGTGAATGTATACCCCGATGTTACTGCAGGAGCCAAGAAAATGGAAGAGGATGCATGGGTGTCAAGGGGAAGAAGGAACTTGAGAGGAGGCTAGTAGGAGACAGGTGGTATCAACGGGGATATTGGAATAAGGATGTTGAAGGATATTTTAAGTGGGAAAGGAATAGGGAAGGTTACACAGAGGGAGAGAGAAGAGATATAAATTATACTTAGGTGGTACTAAAAACAAAAAGAAGGGGCAGGAGAGATGGCTCGGTGGTTAAGAGCACTGGTTGCTCTTGCAGAGTACCAGGGTTCAGTTTCCAGCACCCACATGGTGGCTATTAGCCATCCATAACTCCAGTTCCAGGGACTCTGATACCCTTTTCTCATCTACATGTGCCAATATACATATTTGTGCATGTGTATAGCTGAAGGTTATATAACACAAAACATTGTGCCAAGTGGGTGAAACCTCCCTTTGAGTTGTTGGTTAATGGAGTCCAAGAGACTCCCAAAATAATAGTGGCTATTGCCATAGTTCTTGATTGCCTTCCAGAACTTGACGATAAGATCCTCTTTCTGAAGACAGGACATACTTTGGACATAGGACTTGGAGCAATTGAGCTGAAACCATTCTGGAAGCCTCCTCCCTGAAGACCAGCTAGAAGATACCATGCAAACTGCCAAGGGAGAAAACCAATTAATGATTCCACCTAACTGTAAAGTCTATAAATAACAACAATGATCAGCCCAGAAAATAATCACTACTGGTGCAGCAGTGGCACTTTTATTTCAGGGGTAATCGACAGCTATCTAATCGGACTAAGGCCTGATCAATGGGAGGGAACTCATGTGTGGTATTGTTAACATAGCCATATATATATCTGGAAATGTCTTAGATCTTAGAGAAAAATGTACTTTTGTCATACTCCTAAATAACATAATCTCTTACTGTTTTCTAAATATCTATCTTCCTATTTATAGACAAATATACCTCTTACTACTCATCAAAGAATCTTCTTTTTGCAACAGATGGTTCCACAACTTGTCAAACACAGAGAATAAGTATGAGGTGTCCATCCCTAAGTGACACGTTTAAAATGCAGGAATATAGCCGAACAGGAGGGCAGGAAGAATATTAATGTATCTCTTCATTCTCAACAGCAAAGCTTCCTCATGCAATAGATGATGATTAACCCAGAAAGCCACAACTGACCAAACTACAGAGAATAAGATATGTAAAGAATTTATCCCTGAATAGGACACCTATATCAAACCATTGTGGAGGAGGCAGAGAGATTGTAAGAACCAGAGGTGGTAGATGACCATAAAGAAACAGAGTTTTTTGTACAGCTGGGAAGTTATTCATCTGAATTCACAAGAGTTGTAAGAGCATGCACATGACCCATGCAAGCCCAAGTCAGACAGAATACCAGCATAGAAGTGTGGAAATGGGTAAGACGCTACAACATTGGCTTCAACATTGGCTGAAGAACTATCGGCAACCAGTAACTGCTGGGAGAGAGTGCTGGTATGCTTTAAGGGTATGATGCTAGCTAGATATGTTAACCAGGCTCCTATGGATGGAAGCACACTGAAGTACATTTGGGGACACAAATGTGATTGGATAGACCTTAATATATATATAACAGTACATGAATTGAATAAAATTTCTCAGCTCTATTGCTATTGGTGGCTCCTTTACTGTGGAATTTGTGAAGTTTCTGCTTCTACAACTTATAGTAATGTCAGTGTGCTGCAAACTCTTGGTATGCATGGATTTAAAAAAATATTTTATTCATTATTTTTATTTTATATGTATGAGTGTATTGCCTGCATGTGTGTAAGTGCGCCCGTGTCATACAATGCCCTCAGAGTCAGAAGAGGGTGTTACATTCCCCTGGAACTGGAGCTACAGACAGTTGTTAGCCACCATGTGGGTGCTGAGAATCAAACCCCAGTCCTCTGCAAGAGCAGCCAGTGCTCTTAACAGCTGAGCCATCTCTTCAGCCCTGGTATGCATGGATTTTAAACAGAATACACAAAAGCAACCCAGGCACATCCTTTTGAGGTTGAATCCTAGGAGCATTTCTTATGTTCTTGGGGGTGGGGTTGTGGGGGTGGTGTAAGCTCACTGTTCACTGTTCCGGGAGAAGCACAGATTCAGATTATTAGCATTCTGCTCCTCATAGTGAGGAAAAGTTTTACAGTGAGTTATGTTCACCAGTGCTGCCACAGACCTTTGTGAACAAGGCTCCTTAAGCCCTTGTAGCTGCTTTACCAAAGGTCAAAGGGTTGCAGAGACCAGAGAAGGCAAATCTCTGACAACGGTGGAGAGCCTGCGGAGGACCTGCCAGATCTGTTCTGCTAGGCCCCTAAATCTTCCAGAATAACCTTCTTATCTCTCTTCTTTAGAGTCATCACAAATCTGTATGTTTAAAGAATGACTTCATTGCCTTTTATAGAGTTTTAGGTCCTTTGCGCTTGCTTGTGAACAACATCTTAGCCAAAATGTGCTCAAGCTCTGATTGCTTGGTGAAAAATAGGTCACTGCATGTCCACTGTTTAGCACCCTTCTTTCTTCCCCTTTGGGATAGAATCTGCCTTCAGACTATTTTTCACAGAATAAGGATTAGTGCCTCTTTATCAATGTTGTCCATATCCCCACTCGGTATACTTTATTATCACTGTTAGAAGGTGCTTCTTAAAAGCTGAGTTGTAGAGCTGTTAAAAAACATCAAGTTCCCCAAAGCCAGGGAAAATTGAAATGTCACTCTTTACAAGGAGTTTTAGGAGGGAGACTGAGCATTTACCTTAGTATAGACCATCCATTCTATGGCCTAGTTTAGAAACTTTCAAAATCAATTTAAAATCTTTTCTTTATAGCTCTCACATCCCCCAATATCATCCTTTTTGTTATGAAATTGTGTTGGCTAAGCACCAAGGCTAGGGTGGACTTGGGCTGCTGGGTTGGGGTCACTGGCAGGGATATGCTGTGTGGTCCTACCCCTCCTGCTCCTGGCCTTCTCCTGGCCCCACAGCATTAAGCCTGCTTGCTGTTTGGCAGATATTTCCCTTTGTTTGTGTTCCCTGTGCTGCTCTAATAACCCTCCTCAAGGCTAAATTAGATTTATTTGGGAGGGGAAGTCAGCTAGAGGCTTCAGAATGACTATGCTAATTAGAAACCAAAATATAAACAGCAACTCCACAAGGATGTATTAAACAGGCCTATTCTCCATAGCAAATCAAATTAAGAGAAATCCCATTATCTTGCTCAGGGTTTCTGTATTTTTTTCCCCCTGACCGCCTGTTTTAGTGTTTGAGCAAATGAGAATATAGAGATGTTTCCTTAAAGGTATGGTTGAAAGCTACAGCCTTTTCCACCCTCTCTATAAACTACAGTATTACCAAGATATTATTCACAATTTAAAAAAATAATTTTTAATCCACTGTATATTTATATCATTTTCTGAAGATTTTAAATTTGAATGCAGCCCCAAATTTTTCACGTATTCTCACCAGGTGGGCTATAGTATAAACCAGTTACCACAAAATATTCTGAGCAGCTCTCTGAAAAGTTCTGTGTAACCTGTGAGAGTTCGTGTTTGGAATATCTGCTTCAAGAAATGAATATCCCACCCATTTATCTTTAACCTTGTACAGTTAGGCTGACTCTGCAGGGACATGTAAAATAGATGTACACTGTCTAGTTTTTAAAAATGAGCCCACTTGAGTGTCCAGGAAGTTTCAGAGACTTAATACTGGAGCTATGAAGTAGCTGGGAGGGGCAGTCTCTTTTTTAGCCCACAGGCACAGAGCAGGCAACTGAGGAAGGATTTGCAATGGAGGTTGGCTCAGAGGCTGGGCAAGGAGGACAAGTCTCCCACAGTCATGCTTTAACACTTCCTGATTGCCATCCCCCATGACTTCTCTTGCTTAAGGCAAACCCAAGACTCAGATTTGCCAATCTCTAATGGGGTGGAGAGTCACAGGCATTTCTTTCAGCTTCTTATGAAGACAATAATCTTTTTAACTCAGAATTTTACATTAGCATTATGTGTTAGCTTCTGTGCTACCATAAGCCAACTGGCTGTCAGAGAGGAAGAAGCAGGATGCTGCAGGAAGACAGGCTTCAAGGGAACCAAAAGGATCAGAGTCAGAGGGAGCCAGAGCAGCTCTGGAGCTCCCTTCCTTGAGCCCTTGTGGGAGGAAACAGAAATGCAAATATTTCTACTATGTGACTGTGGACTCAGTGTATTATGGCCCCATTAATTCTGTTCCTTGAGTGTGAGCACACTTAATTCATCTTCCTTCCCTTTGAAATGAAGCTGCATCCTGTAACTGCAAGCCAGCACCAAACCAGAAAGGAACAGAAGGATGAAAAAGAACGGGGCGGGGTGGGGGGCAAGCATGCTGGCAGCCAGCCTGCACTCTGTCCTTGGTGTTGAGGGACTTTCCTTCATTTCCACAGTTATGTGTATTCTACCCCTTTGTGTTGGTAGCCATGGCTATTCTGAGATGCTTTTTCTTCTGTAAGTGGTAAGTCGACTTAGTCTAGGAAGGGTAGAGAGGAGTGAATGGAGGAAAGGAATTTTATGTCACATGATGACTGGCCTTATTGCTGGAAAATGAGGGTCTCCAAGAATGCATTTGTCTGCCTCCCAGTACATGAGGAGGAAGAATCCTGGCATTGGTCTTGCTTCCTTTCTTGTGAAAACTGCTCTTCACAAATTTTAGTTAGGTTCCTCTGAGGCCTTTCTGGAGGTCTTGACCTTGGTTCTATCTTGTCTTCTACATGCCCCGACCAGTTGTAGCAAGGATCCTATGGTCAGTCTAGGGAACATCCCCTTATCCTTGATCCCTGATCACCTTAGATATCTAATAAGATCACATATCTATATCTGTACCATCTTCTCTGTCAGTAATTGATCACCCTGGCCTGTCTTCAGCAAGAAACTTGTGTATATTAGCTTAGCAAGATCCCTCTGCCCTTCCTGTCTCTCAGTAATTTTCTCTCCATCAGCCTCCCCTCCCACCTACTTGGCTGTGAATCTCTAGTCGTCATTACCCTGAATCTGAATGCTGCTTCTTTCCCTGATTGCAAGTCAGCAAATGTTGAAATAGTCCTGAGTAAAGTCTTACTGTTTGCACATCAAAGAAATGTTATCCTCTCACAAGGAAAAAAATGACGCAATAAAATGTCTGGTCAGCATCTCACTTAAACCATAATAGATTGATTAATAGATCTATCATTCATCTATCACTGTATCTGTCATCAGTCTAATCATATAGCTTCTAAAGGAATCTCAAAAATGTTGCTGAATATTTTTCTTCATCTGTTATGCTTTCCAGATATAAAATCTTGTCTAATTCTTCCCTTTCATACTCATGACTTTTTTTTTTTTTTTTTTTTTTTTTTTTTTTTTTTTTTTTTTTTTTACTTTATGAGACAGGGTCTCCCTGTAGCCCCAGCTGTCCTGGAACTCACGATGTAGACCAGGTTGGCCTTGAACTCATAGAGATCTGCCTGCCTCTGCCACCCGAGTGCTGGGATTAAAGGCGTGTGCCACCATGCCTGGCTTATACTCATGACTTTTTATCCCTGCATCCCTCTAACAGCTTTAGTTTAAAGGTTTAAAACCACAGTTAGGCCATGTGCCATTCAACCTGAAACTCCCTTGCCTCATTTAGTGACTTACATGTACATTAATTAAAATTAGGAAAAAGTATAAACCATCTTCTGAGTCACAATGGCCACATTTTCAGGGCTCAACCTACCCAGTGGCTAGTGGCAGCCCTACTGGACATCACAACTATCGAACACAAGTCAGGTAGTCCCAGAGTTCTCTTTTCTTGATTATCCCAGCACAAGTTAGTTCAGACACATTCCTTTTGCTTATCCACATTTTGGTGTTATGGCTATAGCTTTTGAAGAAAGGAAGAAGTAAACTTCAATTTCTAAGTCTTTAAGAAAAAGCAGACAGACTGAGGGGTCAGAGTCCCATTTCTCAGAAAGGGACTGTGAGCAGAACTTTGGGGGCACATGGACATTCTGGGCTCTGCCAATCATCTGCTGCTCCATGATGTTGTAAATTCCATATCTGAGGCTCAGATGACAAGAAGTTAAAGTTATTGTGAGCATTAGTTTATAGAAATCACTTATCACTGTGCTTGGCACATTGTTAATACTTTAATGTTGGATGCTACCTAATCTCAGGCTTGGTTCCTTAATGCTAATTTTTTATTGGGATATAAAGGGAAGAGATAAGCTTAATATTTTTTATAAAAGACCTTTTAAACATTGTATTTGCATCAGCTAAGAATTGTTAGTTATGGGAAAATGAAGGTGTATTTTTAGTTCAAAGAACTTAAGGGTTTGTTCTAAGATCTGTGCCCAAGTTGGAAGTGAAGAAGATACTGTATGGCTAGAAAGATTTGTGTTGGAAAATAAATTAATAGCTTAGAATTATTCTTTAAAATTCTCAGTTGTGGGAATAGTAATAGTACTGTAGACATAGAGCCGTTCGGTAGAGTCTTGCTGATATGTACATGTTTCTTCTTTTGATCTTATCAGCTTGCAAAATTCATGAGGTTAATAAGTATTAAAATTCTCATTACTATACCATCTCAGATAGGGATATAGCTCTGGGGTGTAATAAACTACTTCTGTTACTGAAACTCCATCAAAAAGCAAGACCACACTTACCCAATGTTAAAAAAAAAAAAAATCCGTGTACCTCTCTGAATTCAAGTTATTGCAAACTCGTGCAGCCGCTATGGAAAATAGTGTAGAGAACTCTTAGAAAACTAAAAATAAATCTACCATATGACCCGGTTATACCACTCCTTGGCATATACTGAAAGGACTCATCCTATTGTAGAGACACTTGTTCAACCATGTTTGTTGCTGCTCTTTCCACAATAGCTAAGAGATGGAAGAAGCCTAAGTGTCCCTCAACTGATGAGTGGTTAACAAAAATGTGGTATATTTACACAATGAAGTTCTATTCAGCAGCAAAGAAAGATGAAATAATGAAATTTGCAGGTAAATGGATGGATCTAGAAACTGTTATACTAAGTGAAATAACACAGACTCAGAAAAACAAAAGACATGTGTTTTCACTTATATGTGGATCCTAGCACCAAATCCTTTTAAATGCCAGGTCGTTTTAATAAGATGATGATATACAGCAGACCCTTATGTATGAAATAACTACCATCATCACCTGATCCATAACTACATCACAACATAGTCACAATTGGACTTGTTGACGGTTGTGCTCATTCATTCAAGGAGTGCCAAGCAGGGTCACTGGACCCTCACCTGAGTATCCAGCCACTCTTCCCAGCCAACTAGTCCAGCCTTGGAAGACAAAAGAAAAATGAGGAAGAACCCAATAGAGGGATGCTTTTGGAAGCCTTTGTCAAGAAAATCCAATGGACTCTCTCGTGAACATTTGATATTTGCCTTGTTCTGTTTCTAGTTCCCTGTCTAGAACTTGTAATGCTAATTACTCTTGCCTTTACTTCTCCTTTGCAGCTTCTATTCATGATTCAAATACTTTCTTCTCCCCCTAGAGACAAGAGTTATGTAATTTGGGAGTCTTCTAGATAGACTCACTGAAGGGGTATTCCAATTGCTTCACCCTGCATCCCTGTTCAGCATGGAAGAAGCCAGAGTGGTCTGCATCCCTATTCCCTATTGGCAATTTGGGTAACCCCTTCAGAGGATGGTGTGATAGGAATAGGAGGTAGGAATTGGCTAGGCAGTTAGTAAAAAGACCCCAATGAAGTGTAGCCCGTTTCTCGGCTAAAAGTCAAAATGTCCTTGGGCCTGTTAGCAACATACTCTGTTCCAAGGCTAAAAATGTCAAAAGTATTTAGGAGCTTGTATCTAATATCTAATCCTTAAGGGTTACCTCTTCAGAGGGGGGAATGTTGGAGGGGAGGGAGTGGGCATGGATTTGACCAAAACAAATGCATGTATGAAATTCTCAATAAAGTTTTTGTAAAAATTAAAAAAAAAACAAGTTATTGTAATGAAACATTGCATATAGGGTTTTTGAAAACTCACATTTCATATCTTGGAGCTCATTGACTTTACACGTAAAGATATAGCAGGTAATGATTAGATTGTGAAAAAGATGCAGTATTAACAAAATGTCATTGATCTAGCAGTAAACATACCAGGCAATTACATCAATAACCACATTTGTCTTTTGCTTACTATTGGGTACCTTTGCTAAAGCAACACCAGTTCCAAGTACTTGCACAAGGTAACTGTTAGGTCTTTTCAGCAAGGCTTATAAATCAGTGTTGATAAAGGAAATGGCCATCCATTTCCTTTCAGGGATCCAGGGGACGTGTCTCTGCTATTCACCTACATGGTCTCAGCTGATTCCCTTCCTGTAAATTTTTACCTCAGACCCTCTCACCTCACTTCAAGAAACTGTATCAGTCTCAAGTAGCTGTCAGACACACTATTGCCTGTCTCAAATGCCATTTTGTGTTAATAAATAACTCAAGAACAATCACTATTAGGGATTCATTTGGGGACTCTTAAATATAAAAGGGAATGGACTAGCAAAAAAACTGCATAGAGATTTAGACCATATTCACACAGTTGTGGTACTGGCTCATCAGCCTTAGGTAGAGAAGTGAGGTCTGGAGGGCACACCACTTCTTTCCCACGTCTTTTCTGCTCTGAAGATCTACTTCCCAGGGAGTAGGTAGGAGGGCTCCATCTTGATCTGGGAGTTATGATCTTATATCAGGTAATGAATTGTGGTTAGTCTAAACCACACCTGGACCTATTTCCTTAGGTTTGTGTAAGTGCAGAGAGGAGGGTATGGGACCATGCAACAGTTTCAGCAATCAGGCAGGGAGGAATGCTGGCCTTTTCATTCAGAAAGACTGTCCTCAGCAGAGGGGCCACAGGCCTTTTCCTCTCCCTTTCTTCTCTCCCTGTTACACAAATGAGCTGCCTGGAAGCTGCTATGCCCAAGAATAGAGAACCTGTGGACAAAATTCAACAGAGTAACTCAACATGAGTAGAGCCTGGGCCCATTAGTGCTGAACTTACTTCTAGAGATCTTACGTGAGAAAAGTAACCCTCCTCATGTGAGTTACTGACTGGTTTTTCTGTATGAGGAAGCAATCCCAGGTAAGGAGGTAGCTGACACGCATCAGCATTCTTAGGCCACATTTTGTTCCTCATGTTCAGAACAATATTTCTATAGCTAGAATCTATTGCTTTTTACCATAGCAGGGTGTCAATCTAAGTTATATGTCTGTAACATCTATCACTTGTCAGACCCTCAAAGGACTGTGTGCTCATGAACTAAAAGCGTACAGATCATCGGAAGGAGAAGGCTATTCTCCACATCAGATCCACAGGCTTCTGTGATATGAACAGCAGATAACTCAAGCTTTCCAGATTCATAGTAGTCCAGTGCAATACTATGTGGCCCTTTATTTTTCACACAACATTTCAACCTATGATTCTGAAATCGCTCTGCCCTTTACTTACCCTTACTCCCAATAAATTTATTCCTATAAAAATATTTTTAATTTATTAATTTATTATTTTTATTTTGTATGTATGAATGTATTGCCTGCATGTGTGTAAGTGCACTCGTGTTGTGCCACTCCTGTGGAGGTCAGAAGAAGGCATCAGATCCCCTGAAACTGGAGTTACAGACGGTTGTTGCTGCCATATGGGTGCTAGAAATCAAACCCAGGTCCTCTACAATAGCAGCCAGTGCTCTTAACTACTGAACCATCTCTCCAGTCCCAACATTCCTTCTTTTATTCTAACTCAGGCTCTACATGTCTAACCATTGTTCCTAAGGGCAACAGACATGGAACCTATGGACCACAATAAACATGAAACTGAACTTATCTCATTGAGTCCCCATCAGGTATGAATCATGAAATATTCTAAACACTTCAAACACAAAAAAGTCATTGAATCAGTTGACTGCATCTTCATTTTTAAGCCAGGATAAATCTAGAACAG
Organism: Nannospalax galili; assembly: GCF_000622305.1. Classification (NCBI taxonomy): domain Eukaryota; kingdom Metazoa; phylum Chordata; class Mammalia; order Rodentia; family Spalacidae; genus Nannospalax; species Nannospalax galili. The sequence continues at coordinate 1,646,490 of NW_008330576.1, forward strand.
TGCTCTTCTTCTACTGCTGTTCATTAAGGCTTCTGACCCGGATGGCAAGCTAATTGGGGGAAACTTAAAAAAACTCCCAGCAGGGTTTGGAGACCCAAAACAGATATAATTGCCTGTGCCTATGTCCCATGACTTTTACAGAAGAGATGTAAAGGAATGACTATTCACCCCAGAGAAATGATACCAACAGACCAGATAAACGATTCAATCCAAGTCCTGTTTGGTGAACCAGTAGGTTTATTGAAGTTACTTATAGGAGCATGGACAATTCAAAGCAGGTACAGCACTGGAAAGTCACCTGGGTAACATATAGGCAACTGTATTAATGTAGAATCTGCCCGTGGCATGGACCACTCACTGAAAGCTGTACCACAGAAGAGTCCCCTGGGCAGATTACTGGCAGTTATATTACTGAGAAGCCCATCCTAATGGATTGTTTATTTCTTATGAAATCTCAGTGAGGGATGAGGCCTAGTAAGGATCTCCTAAAATCTGCTGAAGCTGTTCCTCTTTCCTCATGAGGGAATGTCAACAGGCCCAATCCCATGAGGGTTCCTGGATGTGATCACAGCTTTAATTCAAGATATCAATGACCATATCCAACCAAGAAGAAAAGTAACCATGCATCCTACATCCATCTCCTGGACAAAGGCAGTGGTGTCCTTACTAGTCTCCAAAACTGAGTGTTTTTATCATGTACAGAAATTGGTTGAGTACTCAAGTAATGCAGAAAGATATAAAAATATGAATTTCAAGTCTTTTTTTCCAAATCCATTGCTATGAGGCAATAACTTAGCATTAATTATATTGTTTACATCATAACTTTAAAGCCTATAAATCAAGAAATAAAAGAATCAGTATTTAGACAGGATTTATTGCATATTGTAGGAAAGATGAAGAATTTACTAAATTTACCCAAGCGCTTACTTTTATGAAATCTGTTAATTATAGTTAGAGAAAAGATTGTAAATGTCAAAGCTTGATTTAAAAATAAATTATAACTAAGTCTTCCATGGTTTGGTTTATAGATTCAACACACAGATAATGAATGGAATTTATCATATTATGTAAATGTTCTCTTAAAACCAATTAATATGAATGGACTCTTATCAGAGTAGACAACCCTAGATTATTGAAAGATTGCTGCTTGAAGGAGAATTTTCCAAGTGTTAGGGTATACCCTACCCTATTAATCTCCTTTTACCCAACATTTCTGTGTTCTTCTAACTGTCCCTTCTTCTACAACCCTTTTTGCTGAGAGGTAGAATGTCTCCTGTGGCTGGATCCAGAGACTATTGTAAGTTCCTTTTTTTGTATTTTGAGGAACATTTATTAAGATTTATTAATAATAATGTTTACATTTATTAACATTTATTATTCACAAAACATCTCATTAATTGTGCCAGCTTGTTCCTCCTAGGAGCTCAGTTTTTAATTCTATACACAGCAATTCTACAACTAAGATGTGAAGGTGTAAGTCTCAAACTTTTATGCATAACTGACACTGATGCATTAAATGCATGATCAAACAAAACAAACCACAGTGGATAAGAATTATCATTAAAGCATCTAGTACCAAGTGGAATTGTTACAGAGAAATCTTTTCTGAAATCTAGTATAACTTAAATATTCCAGCTTGCAGGGCAAAGGGGCGCTATGCACCATCTGTAGCTCAGGAGCTATGACAGTTGATGGCTGCTGAGGGAGGAAGATTCACTTTCCTGATTGGAAATGGACATTAGTAGGTTTGCCATGTCCTTGTGAATGGCCACACAACATGCACACATGGGAAGCTCTATGGGTGTGCTAGTTTGAATAACTGTCCTCCATAGGCTCCAAGTTCTGATACTTGGTCCCCCAGTTTGTGGCACTTTTAGGAAAGGGTCGTGGAACCTTTAAATTAGGCCATGCTGGAAAAAGCATATTACTGGGTTCGGACTTTGAGAATTCAAAGCCATGCCCACTTCCACTCTGTCTCTTTCTGCTTCCTGTGTCTGCCGGAACACGTGATCACTCAGCTTTCTGCTTTAGCACCTCCTGCAGCCATGCTTCACTCGCCATTATGAACTCTCCCTCTGGAACCATAAGCCAAATAAATTCCTCCTTCTATAAGTGGCCTTGGTTATGGTGTTTTCTCAGGCAACAGAAAAGTAACTAATACAGTGGGTTATTGAAAAAGAGACAAGAAGTTGAGGGGGGATAGAAGACATGCTGGGGGTGGGGGGAACTAGAGGAAGGGGGTGGAGGATGAACATGGACAAGAGATACTGTATTCATGAGTGTAATTTTTTTAAATTTCAAGGGCAATGTGTTTTTAGCATGCATTCTATTTTGTCCATCCTACGCAGCGCTTGGGGGATTCTTGCAATCAGAACATTTTAAATTAGAATTAATTTATAAAGCATTAATCAAAGCAACACATCCATGGAATTAAGCTTTCGTAAAAATCCCCATAATCTCTTACTCTGACCCTTTCCTCTAACTTTTCCTTTGTTCTGGGAGCTTCAATGCTGACTACTTTCATCTGTGATTGCCTCTGTGTAGGCAAATGCTATGCTTCCTTCTCAGTCTCATCAAATGGGATGCTATAGCCTGCTGTGGACTGCCCTTAGTTCTATCTACTCCATGAATTTTAGTTTATCTCTTGTCAAATCTGGCTAGCATTTCCAGTGTGACTACACTGTTACGACTCTCTGCCAAGCCAGGCGGAATACTATGAGTAAGATTCCTCTTGTACAATGGCTGAAATTTTTATGTATCTGTTTTATTTTTATTTTAAGGCTTTTTAAAAATGTATTTACTTTTATTTTATATGTATGTTTTGCCTGCATGTTTTAAGTACACCTGTGTCATGCAGTGCCCATAGAGACCAGAAGAGGGTGTCAGATCCCCTGGTACTGGAGTCAAGAATTGTTATTAACCACCATGTAGGTGCTGGGAACTGAACCCAGGCCCTCTGGAAGAGTGGTTAATGCTCTTGACCACTGAGTCATGTCTTTAGCCCCAAACATTGTTTGTTTATGTATTGGTGTTTTTGAGACAGGGTCTCTCTATAACCTTGGCTGGCCTGAAACTCACTCTATAGACCAGGCTGGTCTTGATCTTGCAGAAATCTGCCTGCCTTTGCCTCCTGAGTGCTGAGATTAAAGGTAGCACCACCACATCCAGCTTGTTTTTATTTTTATTTATTATTTATTTTTATTTCTCTCTCTCTCTCTCTCTCTCTCTCTCTCTCTCTCTCTCTCTCTCTCTCTCTCTCTCTCTGTGTATGCCAAGAGTGTGGTGTGTGTGTGTGTGTGTGTGTGTGTGTGTGTGTGTGTCTGGGCATGTAGCCACATGTATCTGAGTGCCTAGGAGTCAGACCCCTAGAGCTGGAGTTACTAGATGCTATAAGGCATCTCATGTGAGTGCTGGAACTGAACTCAGGTTCTCTAAAAGAGCAGCAAGTGCTCTTAAGCACCAAGTCATCTCTCTAGCCCCGTATGTATCTGTTTTATAAATATGAAATGAGTCATGGAATGCCAACTGACTTTTCCAAATGTCAAAATTAAGTCTATCCGTTTCCTCTATTTCCTAGGTAACCTCCCTGGCAGCTTTCTGTTCTCCAGGACCAGGCAGGACAGATTATTCTCTGGCCTTGACATCACTCATTGGGACTTTCTTCCTCTGCTCTCCCAATTTCAGCTCCTCCTTCCTGAACCATATATCTGGTTGTCTTCCTCACTGTTTATGTCCTTGGTTTAATGGAATGCACATTTGTACATTCTAGAAGCATCTGAGGAAAGGTGTCTGCCAGGGATAGTTACAGGTTTGAAAATTATATATATATATATATATACCTCACACTAGGATAGGACAATGTTTTTCTTTAGAATGTTGAAGGCATTGTTCTGTCACCTTGAGAAATCCAGTGCTGGTGTTTTTTGTTTTTTGTTTTTTTTAGTCTGAGTTGTTCAGTTGTATATATTTTCAAACATCATGTTATATAAGATAAATGCATATAATTATATTGGTTAGTTTTAAAAGGTACCATAATAATCACTAGCACTTTATGAATGGCAAAAGAAATTATAAAGGTAATTATAAAGAAAGAACAAAGAAAAGACATGAATAAGAAGAATCTCAGCAATTACAACAGGCACAATCATTATAACAAATAATATGCAGAACTGAAACGACACAATTCACACCCATAAATATGAATGGGCTTAACTCATATGTTAAAAGAAAAAGATTTTTAATTTGACTTATCAAATAGATGTAACTTCATAGGCACACAAGTGACAGACACATTTAAAATAAATGATTCCACCCTCTCTTCCCAAGACTCAGGGACCATCTCAGACATAATACCCTACCAGAAGCAACTTAAGAGTGAAGAGGTTTATTTGGGCTGATGGTTTTATCCCCTCACAGCAGGGAAAGCACGGTGGAGATGATGGCAGTGGGAACTTATTACTCAGATTGCTTACATCTTGGTAGATCAGAAAGAAAAGGCTTGGGTCAGAATTGAGGACTATAACCCTCAAGGCCTACCTTCAGTGCTGGCCAACCAGAGTCTACATCCTAAAGGTTCCACAACTTTTCCAAACAGTACTACTAGCAGGGTACCAACTGTTCAAACACTTGGGTGGGGGGCACTTTAAAACTAGTTCCATTTTTATTAACAATAAAGCATAGTATTTTTTTATTGGTTAAATAATATTTATTAGGTTCATATGGTAGTATACTACACTGCTATTGAAATGACAAAAAAACAAAATAAAAAAAAACAAAAAACCAAGATAACCATAGTATGGTGTAATAATGTGAACACCAGTTGACATACCATCATGTCACCAGGTCCCACCTCTAGGTGAAAAGCCACAGGTTATCAATAACTAGAAAGAGAGAGAGAGAGAGAGAGAGAGAGAGAGAGAGAGAGAGAGAGAGAGAGAGAGAGAGAATCAATTTTCTTCAGGGATGAGCTCCCCGATAGGTTACTGAGTCCCAGTGCTCAGTTGTGAAAACATGTACCTACAAGCAACATTAAATAGACTCAGCAGGTTGGATGACCATAACAATTAAAAGAGGTCATGAAATTGAGAGGGAGCTGTGGGAAGAGTCGGAGGTAAGGAGAGGGAGGGACGGCAATGATGTAAATACAATACTGTATGAAATTCTTAAAAAATAAAAAATAAATTTTTAAAGAAACTATTCAATTTTAAAACTGGTGTGTCAATTTGATTTAATATTCACTTTGTGAATCTTCATTTCAATGTTCTCTAAATGTCTGCTATGGGTAGGATGCTGCTTTGTAACTAGCAAGTACTAAGACCATAGCATTTACTATATTATAAACTTCATGGAAGAGTTTGTAGTTAAAATCCTTACTGCTTCTTTGTGTATCATTTACAGATTTATATATATATATAACTATAAATTAGTTAATTCTCAGTTATTACAAGAATTTTTCCTACTAATGGAACCCACTGAAATTTGAGAAGCTCTTTAATTTTAGTACTTCTGGAAAACTTTCTTCTAATGCCCTGCATTCTCCCTGTCTAACAAAAAAGGTAGATGCAGAAGAAATGGGCTGAAGATAAGAGAGAAGTGCAGCAGGACAATGCCCCTGCGCTTTGTTTGCAGAGAAAGAGACAGAAGCATTTCCTTGTATGTAATGTCCACTGTAGCACCCATGGATGACCTGCCTATATGGATAGTCTAGCTGAGGAACACCAGGACCACCCCAGCTCAGCAAGTCAGGACTAAAGGAAAGGAGTTGCTTCTGACAGGAGTTGCTATGAACAAGGCTTCTCTTCTGCAAACGTATTAGACCTAATTCCTGAAAATCTTCTTACCCATGGATTCAAGAATTGAGACAAAATCCACACTACGTGCCAGAGAGAACTCCAAGGGACTGATCTGATCTCAGCATAATGCTTTTGTCAAAGGAAAAGAGATGCCAGAAAGAATGGCAAAGGTAGGCATAGCAAAACATATCATTCCTTTTTGAAAGAAAGAGGAAATCTGCCTGTCACCTATTTGCACACGCCTCCCTTTGCTTCAGTACTTAGAAGATAAAACAGGATGGGGACCTCTGGGGCATAGAGTTTAGACTCTAAGGATCCCTAGTGGCTGTCCTACAGAGAGTTAATGGCTAACATGGATGAACAGTGAGCTGCTTCCATTTCATCTTTCTACTGTCTGCCAGACTAGCACATAATCTATTCCAGGCATCTGCAACTAGAGGCAAAACATGCCAATTATTTTTATTGATCTAAATCCTTCGTAGGTGGGACACCTTGCCAGGGCAGCATATGGAAATTTAGATAAGGAAATGATTGCAGAGACATGGAAAGGCTTTTGCTATTTGGAAAAGAATGTGTAGGCCTTGAAAAAAAAAGACCAGGCACTTGGTATTCTACAGCTTAAGAGCACCAAAGACAAATTATGCAGTCACTGCAATGGAAATTGATTACTAAGCCTTCGATGAGTCACATGCCTCAGGAATTAAGTACTCCAATCTATTATTGTCAGTATCCCAATGGGTCAACCAGGCTGTGAATGGGAATTTGCATTAAATTGATTTGAGTGTTTTTTCTTGAACTAACATCACTCAATCAAGAGACACATTCAGACAGAGCAAGATAAGTCTGGCCGAATTTGATTTGGAAGAGCAGAAGAGGAAGGAATTAGCAGGCAGGATTTAAAAGTGCCATAATACTGAGACTCCATGCTGGTCTGGGAAAAACAGGGGAGCAGTTTCGGTGTCAAAAATAGTATATACAACCAAGGCAAATTTGTTTTCCAACTCTGTAGCATGTTGATATAATCATGGATTCTAAAACCCGTCAGGCAATGCTGAAGGCATCTTGGAAGATTTCAGATCTGATTCAGAAATGGCAAAGCATTTGCCATCTAACGAGGGTCAAATGTCCAAATTTCTAGTGCACATTAACTGTGCAATGATCTTTTGGCTTCAGGAAAGTTGCTTGCTTTACATGAAGAGGATCTTTTTTTATGTAAAGAGGGCTCTGTTCAGTTCTAACAGTCCATGATTCTGTGAATAAACATAATCCAGGGCCAAATTTAACCTAGAGTTTGGATGCTCGTTGCAGGTTGGAAGCTGGCATAGCCCAGCACACCAGCTGTGCCCTGCAGACTCTCAAGACATACACATGGCATGAATTCCAAGAGGTTACAGAGGGTTTTAACGTTGCTTGATGGATTTTGCTAGGCATTGAGAATTGATAATACTGGATAGTTGAAACACCTTTTGATGTTCAAAATGATTCTGTCTCACTAACAAATTATGAATACAGCAAATGAATTATTTTGTTTATGATTAACCACTCACATTCCTTGCTTTGTAGGGGAAGGGTATTATAAAATTATTGAATAGTTCTTTACATTATGAGAAGATGATTAATTCTCAGCAACCTATAGTAGCCTCACATTTTAACCTGAACTAACTAAATACAGTTCAAATTGCTTTCCTTCAACTTAAACAAAATATACAACTTTTAAGTATTATACTATTGCATGTAGCTGGTTCAAAGATACCAAATGACTATGATTGACAGATGTTTGCCTATGCTAACCACTCAGATGTAAATTGTGAAAATGTATGAGTTTACTGATTTTCTGACTGTACAGCAGGACTTATGGAACTAGTAGCTGGCCTCTTATCAGTGTTAGTCTCTTTTTCCATCCTGTCTGCTCTCAGGGTTGCTATGGTAACACTATCAAGGTGTCCTCACTGTTGATTACTGCCTGCCAGAAGTCTTAGCGGTATCTTAGAATTTAGGTGTCTGCATTGTTGCATGTCCCCTGCATGACTGTCACTGCAAGACATAGAAATCACCCACACTGTGTCCTTAATCATGCTGTGACTTAATATTCACAGCATGCACATCTTCAGATGTTTTAAGTTATGCCTTTGGCTTAAAATACAGGAAGTGTTTCTTAAAGATCAATATCCTTATCTTAAAAGTAACTCAGTCCCTTGAACTTCTCTCTTAAGCAGAAGTTGGTGAAGTATTGGAGACAAGCTATTTGCACAAGATGTGTTCGTTGTTTGAAAAATTACCATCTGAGGGTATTACAATCAATATTTTTTCCTCACTGTGTATCAGGATTGCTCAGTCAAACTCCATTCGATTTGAACTATGCGTTCTGCTGTTGAATTCCTGTTTGAATCGTAAATGTAATTATTAAACTCTAAAAGAATAATGCACTGCTGTTAAAATTACCATATTATAATGCTATAGTGAATATATGGTGTATAGTGAAGGCAAGAATGCTGAAAAATAGGTAGGATTCAAAATAAGTCAAGAAGCCATTTTTCAGGAATACAAGTTTGGCCAGGAGGTAATTTGAAATAGTATTGTCTGTATACTATACTTGCCTATGAAATTTACAGTAAAGACCTGGGAAAATAATCCAGAGGGAACGTTATTTGTGTGTTTCTGTGCCAAGAGGAGATGACCTGGGACTGTCAATATTTATGAGTCTGAGGTAGAGTTTAAGGAGACTCAAGAGTGTGCAGATTCTGTGCACGGTAGGAACTAGAACGGTGGGAAGTGGTAAGGATCCAAAGACAGAAGTCGGTGTAGATAGTGGTGCTTCCGTGAAGCTTCTGTTAAGATGTGGAAAATTAGGGCTGGGGGAAAAAATTGGCTCACATTTCCCAGCCAGTAGGGGGGCTCAGCTGAGTGTGTGATGTTTATCTAAAGCACTTTTTCCTCTTCACCCTCCCTTATTTTCTGACCCTGGAGAGAAGATAAACAGCTGGTCAATGTTGATACAGATGTCATGGTTGGAGTTTGAATTGTATCTATCTGACCTTCAAAGAGAGGAGATATTAAAAACACAAGCTAATTTTTGTGATTTCCTTACTTAACAGGTGCCATATTTCTTTTTTAAAATATTTTATTTAGGATTTTTATTTTATGTGTATGAGTGTATTGCCTGCATGTATATGAGTGCACCTGTGTCGTGCAATGTTACGGAGGTCAGAAGAGGGCGTTGGATTTCTCTGGAACTGGAGTTAAGGATGGCTCACAGCCACCATGTGGGTGCTGAGAATCAAACCCAGGTCCTCTGCAAGAGCAGTCAGTGCTCTTAACTGCTGAGCCATCTCTCCAGCCCCAGGAGCCATATTTCTAAACAATAAAATACTACAGCCTACCTTTAAATATGTAAAAGGTCCTACCTGTGAGAAATCACTCTGTTTACAAATTTATGAAGACATGTTTATGGTTTCATCATGGAATTAAAGCTATCCAACAAGTTCAAATTCTGTTTAAAAATGTCAGTACATTGTTATGCACTAGGTTCTAGAAGAGGTAGCACCCTGATCTATAGGGTGGGCCTTATTTTAAGTCTCAAAAGTGTTAAGCTATCCAGAGATTTTTCCACTGAGGTGTTTGAAGCCCTTCTCAGGCTAGGGTGTTAGTGTGTATCCATGTATAGTCAAACATGGGTGTCTGAGTCCCCCAAAGTGTTCCAGTGTGTCATCTGTGTAAGATCAGCCCTACCTCCTTCCTTATGATTTACCTTCCCTGTGATGGTTGTGACTTATTTCCTTCTTTGTGAGGCCCTAGATATAAAGAAGTCAAAGTACCCATGAACCAATCATCACCTAAAATTCAATAGGATACTTACTATTATGCTGTAAAAGTGTTTAGACTTTGTGCATTAAGACCTTTCCAGCTGTTATTCTGCAAGGTCTTATATAGAGAGAAAGAAAACATAAATTAAGCCCCTCCACTGAGGCACCAGGAAATAGGTTAAATATCTGCGACCAGAGCTATCATTTAGATGAACGTTTGGAAGCCTGTAGCCATCCATAAAGGTCTATGTGCTTTTATAAGGATCTGATTTTGAATTATGCAAAAATACAATGGAAATCCATATGTGCATCCTTGAAATCTTTAAAGGTGGCCCTGACATCAACTAGCTCCTCTCCAAGATGTGACAGTGTTTTTAAATTGTTAATTTCACTATAGTTGGGCAAGTTTAGAAGCTTCCAGTTGGCTTATAGGACTAAAGGTTTCATAGAAGGGACCATAATTGGATATATCAGTTGTGCCAATTATTAAGCACCCTAATTACATCCACATAATCTGGGAAATGGATGATCAGCACATAGATCTTCAGGTCATGTTGACTGTGTCAGTTACTGTTTTCATCACTGTGACGAATATTTGAAAGAAGCATTTTAAAAGAAGACTTTCATTATTAAAGTACACAGTTTCATACAGAAAAATTCATTTTCAATGCAACTGATATTAAGATGTTTGCACATGCGTTTCTAACCTCTATATATCTGATTATTACTAGTGACAGCTGGTTAATTTCTGAGCTCCTTGGCATCTGAGCATGGATATAAAGTCATGTAGATTTCAATGGTAATGTTTTTCACATCTACTAATTATTAAGGAGCAAACTTTTATGCTTTGAAGAATTTTAAACACTAGCACTGGGAAGAAGAATCAGAAAGATCCTTGGAGTTTGCTTGCCAGCCAGACTAGCTGAATTTGGGAGCTTCCGATTCAGTGAGACCCTCTCTTTAAAATATAAGGTAGAAAGAAACAGAAGATACCAGATGTCGGCCTCAGGTTTTCACATACATGTGTACACAGACACACAGAAACAGAACAAAAAACAAAACAAAAAAAAACAAAAAACAAAAAGAAAAAGAAGAATTTATTTTGTATCACAGTTTTAGAGATCTCTGTCCATGGTTGACTGGTTTTGGGACCTGAGGTGAGGCAGAATATTATAGTGGCAGGAATGTGGTAGAGCAGAGCTGCTCCTCCCATGGTGGGATCAGTAAGTAGAGAGCAAGAGGGAGAAGAAGGGGTTGTGGCAAAGTATTGTTCCCAAGGAAAGGATCCCAGTCACCTCCATCCTCCAATTACAAACTACCTCTTTAAAGTTTCCTTGTCCTCCCGAACAGCGCTGTCAGCTAGAGACCAAACCTTGAACTGATGAACCTGTTGAGGGCATGTCATTCCAATTATGACATTGACTCATTGAAGAATAGTCAGGATCTCACCTATTATTTGTTTTCATATGTCTCAATTGTGACAGAGGGATTAGCCTAAAATCTTTAGGTTTCATTATCAGTTCACAGCGTTAGTCCAAAAATCCTCAAAATTAGTGTGAATTAATTCTTTGCTAATGTAGATTTTCCTTGAGAAGAGGTGAAAAGACCCTCTTGGTAAGGAGCCATTACTCTATGCACCTGTTCAGACTTTGAAGACCACGCCCATTCTTGGATATCAGTCATTTCTCAATAAATGAAGCTGAAAACTGCTTAGGCCTAGAAGCTTCCTGCAGCAGATGGCGATTAGCTCAAAGACCCACCACTGGTCGACCTGCAGAAAATAAGAGACTGCAGGGTGCTTGGCCCTAAAGGGGACATCAATATCACACCCTCTCCTCTCAAGTCTCAGGAATCATTGTCAAAGATGGGTCAGAAAGATTGTACAAGCCAGAGGTGGATAAATATAAGAAATCCATGGTTTCCAGACACAACACTCTGTTACACATACTTGTTACACACTACTTGTGAAAACACGCACAAGACCTGCACAAACACAAGCCAATCAAAAACCCAGCATGAATGGAGAGATGGGCAAGAAGCCCCAGCTGAGGAAAGATTGGCGTTTGATAGCTGCTGAGAGGGATAGTCAGTTTTCTTTAAGGATCTGACACTGGGTACACTGGCCAAGCTCCAGGGAATGGGTCCATACTCAAGAACATTTGGGGAGCACAAATAGGCCAGATAGGTCTTAAAAATAACATAGGACATAAAGTGGGGGGTATATGGAGGTGAGGGGGATCTGAGAGGAGATGGGAAGGAGCTCTGAAGATGATCAAAATACACTGTAAGAAATTTTCAAAGAATGAAAAATAATTTTAAAAGAAACTGCACGCTTTTTAATGGGGTCCTTTCCTTGAGACTTGTCATTCATTATTGATTTCCTTTCTTGATACAAGTTTAGAATCAGCCCTGTGGCTATCTGTGTATTTTGTTCTTGGGGTTGACATATTCCATGAATTCTCTTCATAGTTTTCTGTGGGTTAGGTACCATGGGCTGTCACGTCACTTCAATCTTGTTACTCTCACTGTAATAAATTTTACCTTTTGTCTTGAATTTCATTGTTTGGAGTCCTATTATCCCAATTATTATAACCAAGCCAAGTCTTTTTTTTTTTTTTTTTTTTTTTTTTTTGTGAAACAGAGTCCCCCTGTAGCCCCAGCTACCCTGGAACCCACTATGTAGACCAAG